>NC_060149.1:48490233-48804608 GCF_021461385.2 Schistocerca piceifrons | reverse complement strand
TGAAGGAGTAATCGGACTTAGTTTTTTGTTTTTGTTTTTGTTTTTACGACTGTTAATGCAACAACTCGATACACACAGGGGAGAGATGACATTACAAATATGTGGTTTAATAGTGGAGAGGTGGGACATTCTTGAAAAATGGTCTCAACAGAAGCTGCTGTATTACCCGACACGTGGGCCACAATGGAGCAACAATAGCCATAAATGAAACAAATTTAGCACAGGAATGCTGGAAACCATTTAGGGGAAATACACTCCTGGAAATTGAAATAAGAATACCGTGAATTCATTGTCCCAGGAAGGGGAAACTTTATTGACACATTCCTGGGGTCAGATACATCACATGATCACACTGACAGACCCACAGGCACATAGACACAGGCAACAGAGCATGCACAATGTCGGCACTAGTACAGTGTATATCCACCTTTCGCAGCAATGCAGGCTGCTATTCTCCCATGGAGACGATCGTAGAGATGCTGGATGTAGTCCTGTGGAACGGCTTGCCATGCCATTTCCACCTGGCGCCTCAGTTGGACCAGCGTTCGTGCTGGACGTGCAGACCGCGTGAGACGACGCTTCATCCAGTCCCAAACATGCTCAATCGGGGACAGATCCGGAGATCTTGCTGGCCAGGGTAGTTGACTTACACCTTCTAGAGCACGTTGGGTGGCACGGGATACATGCGGACGTGCATTGTCCTGTTGGAACAGCAACTTCCCTTGCCGGTCTAGGAATGGTAGAACGATGGGTTCGATGACGGTTTGGATGTACCGTGCACTATTCAGTGTCCCCTCGACGATCACCAGTGGTGTACGGCCAGTGTAGGAGATCGCTCCCCACACCATGATGCCGGGTGTTGGCCCTGTGTGCCTCGGTCGTATGCAGTCCTGATTGTGGCGCTCGCCTTCACGGCGCCAAACACGCATACGACCATCATTGGCACCAAGGCAGAAGCGACTCTCATCGCTGAAGACGACACGTCTCCATTCGTCCCTCCATTCACGCCTGTCGCGACACCACTGGGGGCGGGCTGCACGATGTTGGGGCGTGAGCGGAAGACGGCCTAACGGTGTGCGGGACCGTAGCCCAGCTTCATGGAGACGGTTGCGAATGGTCCTCGCCGATACCCCAGGAGCAACAGTGTCCCTAATTTGCTGGGAAGTGGCGGTGCGGCCCCTACGGCACTGCGTAGGATCCTACGGTCTTGGCGTGCATCCGTGCGTCGCTGCAGTCCGGTCCCAGGTCGACGGGCACGTGCACCTTCCGCCGACCACTGGCGACAACATCGATGTACTGTGGAGACCTCACGCCCCACGTGTTGAGCAATTCGGCGGTACGTCCACCCGGCCTCCCGCATGCCCACTATACGCCCTCGCTCAAAGTCCGTCAACTGCACATACGGTTCACGCCCACGCTGTCGCGGCATGCTACCAGTGTTAAAGACTGCGATGGAGCTCCGTATGCCACGGCAAACTGGCTGACACTGACGGCGGCGGTGCACAAATGCTGCGCAGCTAGCGCCATTCGACGGCCAACACCGCGGTTCCTGGTGTGTCCGCTGTGCCGTGCGTGTGATCATTGCTTGTACAGCCCTCTCGCAGTGTCCGGAGCAAGTATGGTGGGTCTGACACACCGGTGTCAATGTGTTCTTTTTTCCATTTCCAGGAGTGTATAAGCAACCAACGTCTATGTGACATAAGGCGGCGATTGTCTTTAAAAAGCCTGTTCTCATGGATTAAATTCCAGGACTATTGAAACAGCATCGTGCATATAATGGAAGACTTTGCTGGTTTATTTTCTTTTCACGTTGAAGGACTCGGTACTGGATACACTATGCACGTTTATTTACGTGATAAATTTGACATGAGTGATCTAGAAGATAAGTGATGTTTTTCGATAATTTGCATTGCACTAAAGATACACATTCGCAGATTCTAAAGTATTTTCCTAGGTTACAGCCATATCATTTCACTTACAGCTGTTCCTGCCTAATCACAGAAGTGTGCAGCAGATGATGATGATGATGATGATTGGTTTGTGGGGCTCGCAACTGAGCGGTTATCAGCGACCGTACAAATTCTCAACCTTTTCGCAGCCCAATTTCGCCACTTTCATGAATGATGATGAAATGATGATGACAACACAAACACCCAGTCATGTCGAGGCAGGTGAAAATCCCTGACCTCGCTGGGAATCTAACCCGTGACCCCGTGATCGGGAAGCGAGAACGCGACCGCGAGACCACGAGCTGCGGAAGTGTGAAGTACATTACGGTGCAGGTGTTGCCCCGTCAGACGTATCCAATCTGAGGCAGTAACGATATCTGCAACAGCCAGCTAGCGCTAGTCGGTGCCCTATTAACTAATGTTAAACGTTTCCTGTAAGCATTAGTATTTTAAGTAAAACTAATAAACTCTTGTACGAAGTGGAAATGGTAGACGTTAAAATAAGTGTTCCAATGGGATAATGTAACAGCTTCAAGGAGATGATACATCTATTATGCGTAAACTAGATAGCATTAGAGAGCTTTAGAAACACATTTTAGACTTTCCTCACGGTTCGTAAATTCCTTGCCGAGTAACGTTTTTGAGGGTGCTTCGAGTACATAATACATATGAGTCTACCGTACATCATTCATATGAACATATTTTTAAGAAACTATAGAAATACGTTTTAGGCTCCGTCTATACCACTCCACAGTTCGAAAAACCTCTTGGGTAACGTGTTTCGGGAAAGCAATAACTGCATATGACATAGTTGCGTTTGACATGTGGGGAAGTAATGAATTTTTTTGTGCAATACATGTGGTAGCACAAGCTAAAGAACAGCACAAATGCTTTCACTAATTATGTGGATTTTGACCAGTAACGAGACAACTGATGACCCCATATTTTGTTCAAAATTACCACCGGCAGCGGCAATACAAGCTCCCTGTTTGGTAAGGTATGACTGCTGCACACGTGTTATTATTTCAGCGGAAGGGTCCAAGCAGGCTTCAGTATTGCTTCGTTGCATGTCATCGGGTGTAGTTGGTATGTCCTTTAGACGGCGTCTTTCAGCTTTCTCGAGAGACAAAATTCTACAGGAGTGAAATCTGGGGAACGGGCTGGCCCAAGTACAAATCCACTGCGCCTAATTCAACGATTTGGAAACAATTAGTGAAAACATATTCCAGTTGTTCGTGCATTATGGGCTGGACAGCCATCAATTTTGGTACCACAGGTTCCTCCTATTCTGCAGAAGAACATCTCCCAGCACACGTGGAAGGTGGCCTCTTACGAGCATGCGATACTTGTACGAGTTCAGTGTTCCGTCTATGAAAAACGGACTCCCTGGACGCTGACATTCCATCTGCCGGACACCACGGGGACTGTCACCAGGCCAGCAGTGCATGTTTCGGCGGTTTATCTGGCCATGATTGATAAATGTGACTTCATTACTAAACAAGATGTATGATACATCTGGAGTATCCTGTCGTAATACCCACGTACAGAAGGTAACACGCTTCTCATAATCGTTTCCATATCTAGACTGAATAAATATGCGTAAGATCAGTTTTCGCCTAGTTATAAGCGGAGAAATCGCAAAGTTACATGTTTGCTTACGTTTGGTATAAGAGGGCAGACGTTTATGGAACCTCCTCCAAATTCCCTTAGAGGCTTCGTTCTGATGACACTGGAAAGAAGTATAGAGCTCTATTAGAAGAAAACAAATTCGACGTAATAATTCGGCCCGTTATAAGCCAGACAAACTACCTGCGAACGTAGGAAATTCGTCTTTTTGTCAGTTATAACGTGGTGAAAATGGCACCTCGATATACACCACTGGCCATTAAAATTGCTACACCACGAAGATGACGTGCTACAGACGCGAAATTTAACCGACAGGAAGAAGATCCTGTGACATGCAAATGATTAGCTTTTCAGAGCATTCACATAAGGTTGGTGCCGGTGGCGACACCTACAACGTGCTGACATCAGGAAAGTTTCCAACCGATTTCTCATACACAAATAGCAGTTGACTGGCGTTGCCTGATGAAACGCTGTGATGCCTCGTGTCAGGAGGAGAAACGCGTACCATCACGTTTCGACTTTGATAAAGGTCGGATTGTAGCCCATCGCGATTGCGGTTTATCGTATCGCGACATTGCTGCTCGCGTTGGTCGAGATCCAATGACTGTTAGCAAAATATGGAATCTGTGGGTTCAGGAGAGTAATACGGAACGCCGTGCTGGATCCCAACGGCTTCGTATAACTAGCAGTCGAGATGACAGGCATTTTATCCGCATGGCTGTAACGGATCGTGCAGCCACGTCTCAATCCCTGAGTCAACAAATGGGGACGTTTGCAAGACAACAACCATCTGCACGAACAGTTCGACGACGTTTGCAGCAGCATGGACTATCAGCTCGGAGACCACGGCTGCGGTTACTCTTGACGCTCCATCACAGACAGGAGCGCCTGCGATGGTGTACTCAACGGCGAACCTGGGTGCACTAATGTCCAAACGTCATTTTTTCGGATGAATCCAGGATCTGTTTACAGCATCATGATGGTCGCATCCGTGTTTGGTGACATCGCGGTGAACGCACATTGGAAACGTGTATTCGTCATCGCCATACAGGCATATCACCCGCCGTGATGGTATTGGGTGCCATTGGTTACTCGTCTCGATCACCTCTTGTTCGCATTGATGACACTTTCAACAGTGGACGTTCCGTTTCAGATGTGTTACGACCCGTGGCTCTACCCTTTATTCGATCCCTGCGAAACCCTACATTTCAGCAGCATAATGCACGACCGCATGTTCAGGTCCTGTACGGGCCTTTCTGGATACAGAAAATGTTCGACTGCTGCCCTGGCCAGCACATTCTCCAGATCCCTCACCAATTGAAAACGTCTGGTCAATGGTGGCCGAGCAACTGGCTCGTCACAATACGCCAGTCACTACTCTTGATGAACTGTGGTATCGTGTTGAAGCTGCATGGGCAGCTGTACTGTACACGCCATCCAAGCTCTGTTTGACTCAATGTCCAGGCGTATCAAGGCCGTTATTACGGCCAGAGGTGGTTGTTCTGGGTACTGATTTCTCAGGATCTATGCACCCAAACTGGGTGAAAATGTAATCACATGTCAGTTCTAGTATAAAATATTCGTCCAATGAATAACCGTTTATCATCTGCATTTCCTCTAGGTGTAGCAATTTTAATGGCCAGTAGTGTAATTATTCATTATGTAAATATTTATTAGGTGGACTGTCTTAGCTGCCTCACCCTGTATGTACCTGCAGTAAAAGAGGAGAAATGTTACGTAACCAAATATTATACATAACTGTTGTATTTTTTTGTACATGCCATATTACACTGTACTTGTTTTATGAAGCACTTGTTAATAGTAGGAGGAATCAACACACATGGCATTACTGCACATAAAAATAGGACTAACAGACAGGAACTACATGCAAAAATCTATTTTGTGCACATCTCATCCCAGTGCTCTGTTGGATGACCGACTGTTTTCGTAATCAAATTACGTTACGAAATGAGTATGAGGTGTATGTATCCTAAAGGACCGTAGCTTTCTTAATTGAACATTTGTTAGTGATGGGAGGCGGTACTACACAAACCAGTACTGCTGGACAAGTGTGCATCACGATGTTGTAAGTACAGGATATAGACGGTGAGACAGTGTTCCGATCAGTGTGTACAGTTTCGCTACTTTAGGAGCAAGGGTTAGTTAGTTGTTAATATAGCTGCACCGCAGAATCTAAGTACGGACTTAAGGTAGAAGCAATGTGTATGTATAGGTCATGTCACAGGAAAAGGTGTGGTTTTAAGTGTGTTTGGAACTAACGGGCCCTCAACGCTGAAGTTAACATCTCTCTTACACATATTAAAAGAAACTAATGTGGATAAAATGTCTAAAATTTTTGTCACACAGCGAGGAATAGATCTATAAAATGTCAGCCGTTCACTCACTCCCACTCCAGTGGGGTTGATCCACACAATCTCTCTATCACACAGGTCTTAATACAACGTAGAAGGATGAAAGGTGCTATTCCTGGGATTAGAACAGAAGTAAAACCGCAGAAGAGCTAAAATAAAAGCACAGCGAAATGTGACTAGCTCAACACTTAGAAAAAACTTGAATGAGCCAGTCAACCAGTTAACACATTAATAACATCTACCTAAGATTTTTGAATACGAAGTTGAACACAAAATCTCAATACCCTAACCCCATTCGTTTGAGCGTTACTTAAAATAGAAGGCAGATCTGCTGGAAAATGTGCCGCTGCCCTCTGGTCTGAATGTAAAACACAATCTAGTAAAATGTGGCACCATACATTAGGGAATTTTCTCATCGAAGCAAGAGGCCATAGGGCAGAGAACTGTGGCCTATGCGAAGACGAGTAAGCAGGGCCTGACCCCGTCTAAGTGGCCGAAAGGACGATCATCACCACCGCGTAGTGGCCTTTACTAGACGCAATTTATTATCAGTCACTTTCAGCCACTCCTCTTTCCACTGACGCATGATTCTGTACCTCAACAGCGAGATGCTACCATGCAAGGGGATAGAACACTGAAATAACTGAGGATCGCTACACTCCTCTTTCGCTGTTGTATCCGCCCTTTAGTTCCACGCAATAGCCTTGTGTCTTGGTACCCAGCAGGAAGACACCTCCTTCCCCAGCCATTGTAGTTGAAGGTGGGCGTCCTGGATATCCAGGACTACTTTATATGCAGGGTACACCTGTTCTACGGAGTGAAGAGCACTCTGAGAGTCGGAACAAACGAGGAATTTAGCACCCGAAGCACGCCTCATCCGCTCCAGTCCCCACAAGATCGCTTTCAATTCCACGTCGAAGACAGTAGAGTCTCAAGGCAGTCTGACCAGGAAGACATGATCAGGGAAAACAACAGAGCAACCATGGAGTACCGCTGTTTCAACCCATCAGCAAGAACAGCTGCAAAATTGTGGTACACAGTTAAAATAGCAGAAGAAAAGTACAAAAAACGTATGCAGGAGTTCATTCTCTCCTTTGCTGCACTAAAGCTACAATTACCGTGGGCCTATGCAGTAACCATGTTGCCTGTGCTCGACTGCAGAAAGAGCGTTCCATAGGTGTACGAGCAACAGTATGTTTTGCAGGCTCATTTGGAGCTGTGAGGAACTTACCAGCCTGATGCACCATGAGTAGCTGCCACCGGATGGTGAGTGGCAGTTCTCCAGCCTCAGCACAGAGCACCTGTGGACAGCCTGATCCCTTCATGGCGAATAGCGTCAATAATCTTCAGGAAAGGAGGCCTCTCTGACCCGTACACTGTGCATCGATATTCTAGCCGTGAACGCACAAAAGCCGTATGAGACTGGATCAGACACGCCCTTTCTGCTTCCCAACACTTGTGGCTAAGGCACTTCATGATATTCAGTGCCTTCTGGGTTCTGGCTTTCACATCTCTCAGGCGTGGTGACCACAACAGTCTGGAGTCAAAAGTAGAGGCCAGAAATCCCACTGAGCCTTTAGAATATAGAATGGTGTCACTCATTTACAATTCATGTAAATTAAAAAATTGACGAGAACGTTTAAAAGAAGACGCAAACGCTTTCCCACAGAAAACTGGAAACCTGTCTTTGCAGACCACTCCTTTAACTTGTGCACCGCAAGCTGCAACTGGCAGGTCTCTGTTGTAAGAGTGGAGGGGGAAATGAACACAGCAAAATCGTCTAGAATAAGGAGCACTGTATAGGACTCCTTACCTTAGACGTGACATTGTTTACGGCCATGGCAAAAAGGGTAATACTTAAAACACTGTTCTGTGGAAAACCATTCCCGTGTTAAAAGCTATCCGACGACACGTTACCAACTAGAGAGCTAAGAAATAGCTTAGACAGAAAGGATCGTAAGAAAATGTGGACGTGGCCACGAAAACATCCATTGAGGAAGTATCACGAGAATACTGTTTCTGTAAGTAGTATCGTACGCCTTACTGATATCAGAAAATACACCGAGACAGTGATGTTTACGTAGGAAAGCCGGATGGGTAACAGCCTCTAGTAGGATGAGGTTTTTGACAGTGGACCGAAATCTGCGGACTCTACAGTGACAGCCGATAATGAGTTGCCTGGTCTCCAGCAGCTAGAGAAGACGACGGTTAACCATTCGTTCCAGGGTCTTTTCTACACAGCAGGTTAAGGTAACGGTGCTCTAACTGCTGGGACATGAGCGGTCGTTTCCTGGTTTGAGAAGAGGAATGAGAATTACTTCTCATATTGAGTAGGGGAAGTTACCTGTCTGTATTATTAAATTAAAACGTTCGAGGAGGATTTCCTTTCCTGGCAAAGCCGAATGTGGCAAATGTCGAAGCATACAGTACCGGATTTGGTCGTGATAGGGTGCAGTGTCATGACGGTCAGACAATGACGATTCCAGCTCCCACATGAAGAGAGGGTACCCCGGTAAAATCCAAGAATTTACGGTTAATATGTAGGTTTACTGACGATGACTCTTCAGGTTTATGGAAGAGCTATTTTAAACCTATGGAGTAATTATACATTTGTTTTGCTAGTGTGGTAACCTATATGGACACCGATTCATCTGCAAGCTTACTGGGGTCTTGTACTTGCTGAGTTACCGACTGAATCAAAACAGGGTGATATGATCATTTTGTGATGATGCACTGGTGACAGCGCCACCTTTGCAGAGGTTTTCCTACCAGTACAGACAATCGCCATCAATAACAAAAGCATTTGTTTTTGGTAGGCATTCTGATCATATTGCTATGATAAGGCATTCCAGGCATGGGAAGATGTATGGAGGGATTGTGAACAGTGTGAAATTACTTTTTGCGAAGCATGGGTTAAGTGGTTGCCATCTCAACACTTTGCCAGTTAGTAGATAATTTCTCTGTGAGATTACGGTCGCCGACAACCATTTACTAACTGAGTAATTTCATTGACTGATTCATATTAATGATTGACTGATTCTGTTTATCGCTAAAAAAGAAACGCACCTACGGGTAAGATAACTCACTTTGCTCATTTCGAGGTCGTCTATATGTAAAGTGGATCGGAGTCACCCCAACATTGTCACTCCCAAGCTAGTAGTAATGTAGGATGGAAAGGAAGCAAAGGATATTAGGTCGACAAATGTGACCAAGAACCATCCCCTCTGAAAACCATCATTACAGATACGAGATCTGATGCTGCTAGTTCAATCTGCCTGCATCATATATCAGTTTACAGTAATACGCATTTCATCAGTACTTGAATCGACTTAAAATAATTGATATGGGTCAGTTTCCGGTAGCTTGTAGAACTTCGTGATAGTGCCTCGAAGCAATGAAGATTGCTTTAAGATTTTGTTTTATATTGGTATTCAGTGAACTATTTCAGTGAACAATGCGTTACAGACTGGAGGTTATGTTCCTCGATGTTTATAACTATATGTTCCCGAACTTTTCAGTATGTGCTGATATGACAAGATAGATAATATTGATGCGGAGGATTTGGATACTTTGAAGTACGTATTAAGGTCACACAAATTTACAGAATGGTACAGTGATGGAGTTCCAGTGACAAACTTAGTGGTTGCACACAGTAGTGTGTGTTAAACCTAAAGCGAAACTACAGTGAGAGCTACATAAGGTTATTTACAACAATGTCTGCAGAACGGCATGATACATGCACTGTAACTGAACTGAGAAAGCGGTAAGAATGGTATTCTTGGGTACGTATGTCATCAACTGAGATGCAGTGGCAGAGGTATTCGTGGGTGTCTAATTTTGCTGTTTTTTTCTCTGCAGACGCTCAAGGGAACGCTTTACACATTGAAGACTGGTTCACGTGAGTCATTGGAACAGAAGACTAGCACTGCTAATACTGATGAATCGTTTCAGTTACATGTTTCCCTTTTTCCCCAAGAAACAAATTATGACCATATCTATAGTAGATGATTGTAGCACGGTTAATGTAGAAACCTCACGTTCTGATGCTCGCCACAAGTCACTAAAATTTAAATTTAACTGCGTGATGATTTCTTCGTATTTTTATTTACTTTTGACAATTTATGCGTATATCTCATTACGCAGTATGAGGTACCAGGCATTGGTAGAAATTTCTGTACTGTTCATGTTGTAATGTAGTATGTGTCTCTATCTAATCTTTTCGCAAAAGTAAAGAGTTGTAAGAAATCTGATTTAGCAGCAGCAGACTAGTGGCCACAGGATGGTGACATGTATCTCAGAGTAACATGTACATACGAGGGTTGCGAGAAGAGGATAGCCAACTCAGCGGAACACTGCAGGCAGGTTTATGTCACCACACTAGGGGAAATTTCTTGTCATGGGTGGCGTCACTACGTGTCAGTGAAACAAAAGACGCTCGGAGTGATACAAGTACGTCTGAATTCTGAGGCAGAAGAACTCCCTTTCGCCTGAACCAGCAGCGTAACCACGTCACTAGGACCATGCAAAGCAGCAAGACGACTGAGCATCGTTGATAGCAACCAGGGGCTCAGACAGGGCTATGCCTACCGCCGCCAGCAGTGCGTTCCTCACGGGACTTAGTGCCACAGCACTGCCAACCTGCCGCCTGTGTCTGCTGCTGCGAGCATTGAGTCCTGCACGGGACTTACTGTCTCACAGAGTGAGTGAATGCCATTTTATTTATTTCCTTCCCACTATCTACAGAAATTTAAGAGCTTTTACTCACATTTTTTTTAATATATGTACAGGCGCTGATGACATCGGCATTGAGCGCCCATAAGGTCCACAGACACACACATACACACTCACAGACACACACACACACACACACACACACACAAACACACACACACATACACATACACTTAGTGCCTCAGCGCCAATCGTCGTCCAGATTCTGAGAAAGGGCAGCGGGCCGAATCCTGCTCACACCAGTCTGCATGCGTCATTGCTCCGAACGTGTGTGGTGCCGAGGGGCTGCTCCAAGTGCCATCGCTGATGGAAAAGTAGTGTGCTGCTGATATCACGGCCGTAGGCTACAGAGGCCGCTGGCCATCCAAGGGCCTATTGTCAGCAACTTACGCCACCTACACAGCATCGTCCCACCAGGGCGGAAGCAGCTGCATGTGTATCAATTTTGGCCTGGGTCAATAGAATTAGGCGTGTTTCGTCTCGCTGAGACATGACAAAGCACGTACCGAAGTTGAAAAAAGCATTGTAACCCGTTTCCACTGGGCCCTCTGTCCCATATACACCTCCACTCATTCACTGAGTAACTACAGCCGCGCGCAAGGGCCGCGCGGTTTCAGGCGGCATGTCACGGACTCTGTGGCTCCTGCCGCCAGACGCTCGGGTCCTCCCTCGGGCATCGGTGTATGTGTTGTTTTCACCATAAGTTAGTTTAATTAGTGTGTTAGACTAGGGACCGATGACCTCAGCAGTGTGATCCCTTAAGAATTCACACACATTTTTGTAACTACACCCTTCAGAGTGTTGTCAGGGGAGCCGACATCCCCAGAGTCAGAAGCAGAGGGTGTGTCACACCCCCACAACATGACATCCGAGCCGCAGCCTACGGTATCGTCGTTTGGGTTGAGTGAGACTATTTTTGTTCTTCTGTGGTGGCAACCGTGGGGTCAGCGATGAGGAGACATAATAGTAGTTGGGTTACTTTTGTATGCTTGGGTATTCTGCCTCCTGAGCTGAATCTGAATTAGTTGTATCCTTTATGTGTAATCGTTCTGGGCACATGGTTAGAAAGTGTGGAGAGTCCAGGTGGCTCATGATTACTCAAAAGAAGTAGGGTGGTAGTGCAGCTAGCCGTGAAATGTTCTGTCTGTGTTAATTTTGTGTGGTTATTTCTGTGTGGTTTTACATTATTAATTCTGAGTTATGAACCTGAATAACATGGAGGCAACGGCTAAATCGTAGACACAGAGTGTCAGCAGAGAGGAGGCAACACAGTAAGTAGTGAAACAGGTAGCTCAGTTTACGAGCATATAAACTGATTTCGGGTAGCAAAATATAAGATGAAAATGAAGTGACAGAGTTGTTAAAGTCACAGACTCTAATAGTGGTCTTGGCTGTTACTAAACTTATTTCTCCCTTTTCTGGTAGGTCAGCTGAGGATGTCTTAGCATTTGTTAAGAACCTGAGGTTATCGCCTAATACAGGGCTTTAGCCAGGTATGCAGTTATTGCAGATAGCAAGGTTACATTTAATAGGTGAAGCGAAGTTGTTTATACAGTACATAGGGGTGGTGTGCAAGGCAAAGACATTTCATCAACTCAGACGGGGATTAAAACAAAGACAGAGAAAATGGAATAGTTCACAGTTTTTCCATGAGTAGTTGAGTGTGGTTTCTAAAAGACATAATGCAACAGTAGAAGATTTTGCAGATAAAATTAGAAAATTTTATGCAGATACTTACGAGTTAACACTCAGTGAGAAGGTAAACGAAGTGTTGCTACAGGAAGCAGAACATCATGTCCTTGCGGCTTTCCCCAGAGGTTTGGCACCAGAGATGTCTAGGGGTGTGCGCACTTGGGTGCCTAAAGATCTCCATGCTGCGGCTGCATTAGCATTAGAGTATGAGGAAAATAATGCGACAAGAGGTGTCAGTATCGAAGAAATATGTTCACATTGAATGTTTCAATTGTGGAAGTGTAGGACGTGTATAGAGGAAATGCTATCAGTCATGTAGGTGTAATAGAGGTTATGTGGACTCCCAACTATGTAGTAGGGGTATTGCTAATGGTGGTCTGTGGGGTAAGAAGTGTCCCTCAAACATAAGAAGCAGAGCAGCTGGAGAGGGTTCCCAATAAAGATAAATGCCATGAAAACGAATGTAGAGACGGAATGTGCCATAGTGGTTTCGACAAATAGTAGGAAATTTAACGTTTTATTTGACAGAGTGGAGTATGTCTCAATGGCCTCAAAAGAATTCGTATGTAGATCCGTTGGAACACACCATTTAGAAGATGCACAGTTTATGGGTAATGATGTACTTCCATTGGGGACGGTAACTATGAATTTTTCGTTTGATACAACCAAGATTGTTGCGGTTGTGCCCTGCTAAAATGATTTGTGGTTCCTGGCTGGATCAGGAGAGGTTCCTCAGGGCGAGATAACGGATAAGTTTCAACTACTTGCTGTGGGCTAACTGTAGACTTGAAGTCAACACAAATGTGAATGCGACCAAATGGCTTGGGCAACAAAACGAGTGGACTTGCCCACTGACTTGCTTGAATGGGAGTAAATTGTAATTCTTTCAATTCACTGGCATCTTTGTCTCTTAAAGGAACTGAAATGGGGTGGGCCTGGGAAACTTACGCTGTACATTGTCTTTCAGCGTAAAATGCGCTACGAAGTTATTAGGTTTTCCCATTCCTTCTTAAAATAATTCAGGAAATTCTTTAAGCAAGCTCCGACACTCTCTCTTGGTGCAAAAGCCGATACTGAAAGTGCATTGTCTATGATGCTAAGTCTAAACAAATCAAATGCTTCTAAATGGCATATGTTCTCACTGTCTCTTGATGTCAACACAGTAAAATTCATTTTCCTAGTGTAGGATTTATAACAGGCAGTTAAACTACATTGGGAATTCCTGTCCGTTGTAAGCAGTGAGATGCTTGCTACATTTAGAAAAGTATGGTGAGCCTAACTATTAATACGTGGCACGATTAAGTAAAGTTACTGAGGCACCTGTGTCTAACTGAAAATTCGCATGATGACCAGCAATTCGGATAAGACAAATAGTTTGTTAGAACGTCGCCGCGTGGGGTAGCCGTGGCGTCTTGTCACGGTTCGCGCGGCTGCCCTCGTTAGAGGTTCGAGTCCTCCCTTGGACATGGGTGTGTATGTGTTGTTCTTAGCGTAAGTTCCTTTAAGTTCGATTAAGTCGTGTGTAAGCTTAAGGACCGATGACCTCAGCAGTTTGGTCCCATAGGAACTTACCAACTCCATCAGAACGTCGTTGCACAGCACTAGAGTGAGGAGGAGGCACAACGGTACTCTTACTTTTGTCAGACCATATTGTAGGTTCTGAAAACACTGCGTTCATTGCATGGGCATGAGCGTCTTTTGTTTTTTCTGGGAGCGGTCAAAATTGTCGTTTTTGTGCCACTGCTAACAGACTGGTTGGTCATGGCTTTTTTTCCACACGTCTAACACGTTGCGTTACACGATGGACAATCCTGTCTTTAATGATGAGCAAAATAACGAGGGAAAGACTTGACTAAAGTCACACATCTGCTTACATGTCTGCGCGGCTGTCCGCTCTTTTTGTGGCTGCTTGTGGCGGTCGCGAAGAAGGTGCGACTCGACACTACAAACCAGAGCCTGGTCAAACTTATCGGCCGCTATGGCGCCCGAATCACATTTCTTTAAGGTTTGCAATACTTGGGTAAGTGGTGGATCAGAGTACCTCAGGATCTGTTCCCATATTGTACTATCTAGGACACTAAATGTTATTGCAGCGAGTATCATGAGATCACTGTAAAGGTTGCCACAACTACTCTTAAATTTACACTTCCAAGTCATACCAGTTCATTCTGTGTACCTCTGGCGGTACGTCTGTTCTGGCTTTTTCTGCAAGGGAAAGAACTGATATCTAGGTGAAGCTGCTTGGACTTTCTCATCATAGTACTGAGTGAGTGCAAGGATTACTTGATCATAGCTGAGTTCGTTGGGAGACGCAGTTCAGAGTAGTTTTTGTATTAACCTGAACACTGGGGACACCACAGTGGAAAGAAAGTTTTGTAACTTTACAGTACCTTGAACACATTAACTTGACAATGTGCTTGGAACTGAGTCAGGTATTCAAACAAGTACTGTTATGTGTCGTTAAATTGCCGGAACGGCGGTATACTGGTCGGCGGAACTTGTTGGTTAGGTTGGTTGGTCGGATGTGAGGCCGACTCAGCTTGTGCAGGCAGTAGTTGTTGTAGCGCCGTCAGTAAGGTAGCAATTTGTTGGTTCTGAAATTGAAAAGCCTTTGTTGGACCCATCACACTGGACATCTGTGGCTGAGGCGCGATAGCAGGGGGTGGAGGGGGCGGGGAATTCATGGTTTACACAAATACGTTATATCAAAAAGCAAGCAAAGCCTCTGAATAGAGACATTTGATTAGTTTTGCGGCGCCCCTCCTGGAATGGATGCAAGAACACAACAACAAATCAGCAAATATAAACGAGCACAACTGCAAGTTAAACACAAGGGGAGCAAGCAAAATCCTACGAAAAGTTTATTATCTTCGATCGCCAATGAATTATCCTGGTCGTCACTGTAATATACTCATCGCCATTGTTGAGCCTTGCACCAAGGAGGCAAGGGAGAGGATGTCGTTATGGGTGGGCCGTCTCCTCGTTCTACAACACAAATGCACACATATTTTAAAACAGTTCTTTATTTAAATATACTGAATACTTAACTTAAATAGAGTCCATGTGCTGTCAATAACAGTCGTCTTGCAAACAGTATCGTTAATCTTGCTATTGTCACAGTTCTGGTCATTATGTACTATCGTATCCTGTGACATGAACTGCGAATATACTGACAGACCTCTAACTGGAGTTTGACTCAGTGAGTCGAATCAGTGACTTAAACCCTACGGTCAGCGGCCGCAGGGTATATATTTCCGGTCGAGTGGCCGTTGGCGTCGTTTTGCTTGCGTGTCTGTCTCTGGCCTCTCTCGTAATAGGTGGGCTGGATCGAGCGCCTACTATCGATCTTCGAGCTACATCTTTGCCCACCGGTGTGCTGGCGGCAGCTGATGCCAGCACATAGACCGCTCTGTTCGCGGTGGCGACCTATATGTACGTTATGTGATCAAAAGTGTCCGGACACCCCAACAACTTACGGTTTCCATATTAGGTGCATTGTGTTGCCACGTACTGCCAGGTACTCCATATCAGCGACCTCAGTATTCATTAGATTTTGTGAGAGGGCAGAATGGGTCACTCCGCAGAACTCACGGCCTTCGACCATGGTCAGGTGATTGGTTGCCACTTGTGTCATACGTCTGTACGCGAGATTTCCACACTCCTAAACATCTCTAGGTCCACTGTTTCCGATGTGATAGTAAAGTGGAATCTTGAAGGGACATGTACATCACAAAAGCGTTCAGGCCGCCTCTTCTCTTGACTTAAAGAGACGGCGGACAGTGGAAGAGGGTCGTCATGTGTAATAGGCAGACATCTATCCAGACCATCACACAGGAATTCCACAGTGCATCAGGATCCACTGCAAGTACTACGACAGTTAGGCGACAGGTGAGAAAACTGGGATTTCATGGTCGAGCAGCTCCTCATAAGCCACCCATCACGCTGGTAAATGCCAAACGACGCCACGATTGGTGTAAGGAGTGTAAACATTGGACGACTGAACAGTGGAAAAACGTTGTGTGGAATGACGAATCACAGTACATAATGTCGCGATCCTATGGCAAGGTGTGGGTGTGGCGAATGCCCGGTGAACGTCATATGCTATTGATTGTCGTGCCAATAGTAACATTCGTAGGCGTTGGTGTTATGGTGTGGACTGTTTTTCACTGAGGGGGCTTGCAGCCCTTGTTGTTTTGCGTGGCACTATCACAGCACAGGGCTACATTGATGTTTTAAGCACCTTCTTGCTTCCCAGTGTTGAAGAGCAATACGGAATGGCGATTGCGTCTTTCAACACGATTGAGCACCTGCTTATAACGCACGGCATGTGGCGGAGTGGTTACACGACAATAACATCCATGCAATGCACTGACCTGCACAGAGTCAAGCCCTGAATCCTGTAGAACACCTTTGGGATGTTTTGGAACGCCGACTTCGTGCCAGGCCTCACCGACCGACATCGATACCTCTCCTCAGTGCAGCACTCCGTGAAATATTAGGTTGTCATTCCCCAAGAGACCTTCCAACACTTGATTAAACGTATGCCTGAGAGAGTGGAAGCTGTCATCAAGGCTAAGGGCGGGCCAACACCACATTGAATTCCAGCATTACCGATGGAGGGCGCTACGAAGTTGTAAGTCATTTTCAGCCGAGTGTGCGTATAATTTTGACTACATAGTGTACGTTACCCAGCTGCGTTATCGGTGCGATCGCTGGGGGTGTGTCTTGGTCTTCTCCTGTCATAGGCGCACTTAGTCCTGCGCCTGCTATACAACCTTTCCTAGAGCTGACCAGTGTTCTGGAAAAGGTATACGCCAGCACAAACACGAAGCAGTGAGTGGACTTGGTGATTCATGTAAGCGAGGGCTACAGCATGATCCTGGGGCTATACTTTCTGCATGAACGTCATGCCATAATTGACCTATAACAAGGTATAGTGGAGTTAGTGAGAAGACATTCCAAATAGGGCAACCTGTTCTCAATGCTGATCTATCCCAAGGAGCATCTAGTATACAGAACTTGCCAGTTAAACTGCAAACTATGACATCAAGGATTATTTTGTGTGACTGTGTGTCGAATGCCATGGGAAAGTCGCTATGGCTGAATGTGAACCTGACTTAACGAATAATATGTTGTATGTAACAGAAGAAATATTGAATTTAATTGATGAAAGGGGAAAATATAAAAACGCAGTAAATAAAGTAGGCAAAAAGGAATACAAACGTCTGAAAAATGAAATTGACAGGAAGTGCAAAATGGCTAAGCAGGGATGGCTAGAGGACAAATGTAAGGATGTAGAGGCTTATCTCACTAGAGGTAAGATAGATACTGCCTACAGGAAAATTAGAGATCTTTGGAGAAAAGAGGGCCACTTGTAAGAATATCAAGAGCTCAGATGGAAACCCAGTTCTAAGCAAAGAAGGGAAAGCAGAAAGGTGGAAGGAGTATATACAGGGTCTATACAAGGGCGATGTTCTTGAGGACAATATTATGGAAATTGAAGAGGATGTAGATGAAGATGAAATAGGAGACACGATACTGCGTGAAGAGTTTGACAGAGCACTGAAAGACCTAGGTCGAAACAAGGCCTCGGAAGTAGACAACATTCCATTGGAACTACTGACGGCCTTGGGAGAGCCAGTCCTGACGAAACTCTACCATCTGGTGAGCAAGATGTATGAGACAGGTGAAATACCCTCAGACTTCAAGAAGAATATAATAATTCCAATCCCAAAGAAAGCAGGTGTTGACAGATGTGAAAATTACCGAACCATCAGTTTAATAAGTCACAGCTGCAAAATACTAACGCGAATTCTTTACAGACGAATGGAAAATCTGGTAGAAGCCGACCTCGGAGAACATCAATTTGGATTCTGCAGAAATGTTGGAACACGTGAGGCAATACTGACCCTACGACTTATCTTAGAAAATAGATTAAGGAAAGGCAAACCTACGTTTCTAGCATTTGTAGACTTAGAGAAAGCTTTCGACAATGTTGACTGGAATACTCTCTTTCAAATTCTAAAGATGGCAGGGGTAAAATACAGGGAGCGAAAGGCTATTTACAATTCGTACAGAAACCAGATGGCAGTTATAAGAGTGGAGGGGCATGAAATGGAAGCAGCGGTTGGGAAGGGAGTGAGACAGGGTTGTAGCCTGTCCCCGATGTTATTCAATCTGTATATTGAGCAAGCAGTAAAGGAAACAAAAGAAGAATTCGGAGTAGGTATTAAATTCATGGAGAAGAAATAAAAATGTTGAGGTTCGCCGACGACATTGTAATTCTGTCAGAGACAGCAAAAGACTTGGAAGAACAGTTGAACGGAATGGACAGTGTCTTGAAAGGAGGATATAAGAAGAACATCAACAAAAGCAAAACGAAGATAATGGAATGTAGTCGAATTAAGTCAGGTGATGCTGAGGGAATTAGATTAGGAAATGAGACACTTAAAGTAGTAAAAGAGTTTTGCTATTTGGGGAGCAAAATAACTGATGATTGTCGAAGTAGAGAGGATATAAAATGTATACTGGCAATGGCAAGGAAAGCGTTTCTGAAGAGGAGAAATTTGTTAACATCGAGTATAGATTTAAGTGTCAGGAAGTCGTTTCTGAAAGTATTTGTATGGAGTGTAGCCATGGATGGAAGTGAAACATTTACGATAACTAGTTTGGACAATAAGAGAATAGAAGCTTTTGAAATGTGGTGCTACAGAAGAATGCTGAATATTAGATGGGTAGATCACGTAACTAATGAGGAGGTACTGAATAGAATTGGGGAGAAGAGGAGTTTAGGGCACAACTTGACAAGAAGAAGGGACCGGTTGGTAGGACATGTTCTGAGGCATCAAGGGATCACAAATTTAGCATTGGAGGTCAGCGTGGAGGGTAAAAATCGTAGAGGGAGACCAAGAGATGAATACACTGAAGACAACAACAACAACAACAAGTTGCATGTAATGGAACAGCTGAAGGGCAGTGCAGTATTGGATACAGCATTCTGTTTGGTGAAATGTGGTACTGTATGGATACAAGAGAGGAACGGAGGCGAGGTAGTACCCATCAAAGAGGATGTTTTGATTCTAAGGTGGTTAAGTTGTTGAAGGGAAATTTGTTGACTATACTGGAGATTCTGGATGAGGGGGATTGCCAAAAAGGTGTTTTAGGCTTTATGAGGGTACAGGATGCTGTTGGGATTGCATTTCGTGAGAAATTAAAGCATCTGAGGGAGGCAGAAAAGACACAGTTAGAGGGCCTGTTGCTAAAATTTTTAGATCTGTTTCATCCGCAAAGGGTGTTGCCGGCTACACTAGTATTAGAACACTGGAATCCGATCTGGAACGAAGCAGCAGTGTACTGAAGACTGTACAGAATACTATGATATCTACAGCCAATTTTGCAGTATGTTATTAATCAACAGTTGGCTGAAGGTGTAATCGAAGGCACTAGTAGTTTGTTGCACCTAATGCTATTTAAATAGTACAACTGTGACAGATGCATACCCAACTCCCAACATCAGTGAAAGAACTGATAATCTCTGTCAATCCCAGCACTTCTCGTCAATTGACTTAAAGGGTGGATACTATCAGAGGCTCTGGAAGAAAACTGCATTTCCAGTGTATAAGTATGCAGTATGGATAAAAAACGCATCAGCAAAGTTCCAGAGTTTTTGGCAGACTACTACAAGAGCAAATACTCTGTTAGTGTCTGGTGTGTCTCGATGACATAATCGTCTTTTTGAGAGATATGAAGGAGCATAGACGACGACTGGCGTATGTATTCAATGTGTTTTGGGTAGCTCATCTGACACTAACTACAGCAAAATGTTACTTTGTGCTAGAAGAAGTCGGCCGCTGTGACCGAGCGTTTTTTAGGCGTTTCAGTCCGGAACCGTGCTGCTGCTACGGTCGCAGGTTCGAATCCTGCCTCGGGCATGGATATGTGTGATGTCCTTAGGTTAGTTAGGTCAAAGTAGTTCTACGTCTAGGGGACTGATGACCTCAAATGTTAAGTTCCATAGTGCTTAGAGCCATTTGAACCATTTTGTTAGAAGGAGTCACCTATTTACGTCATATAATTAGTGAGGACGATGTAGCAGCTGTTCCTAGATAAGTGCAAGCAGTGTGGAGTTTACTGGTACGAGGAACTACCAAGGAGCTAAAACCTTTCTGGATCTCACAAATTATTATAGAAAGTTCATGAAGAGGTTCACAGATGTGCCAATGTTTACCCAGTTGTCGTAGAAGGGTGTTAAGTTAGTGTGGTCAGAGGAATGTTAGAGAAAGTTTGTCGAATTAAAGGAGTTAACATCGAGTCCAGCGTTCATGTTTTCACACTTTCAGATGGAGTGTGTACTTTATCCTGAGATATCCAGAATCATCCTTATGGGTGAATTTCGAGACAGGAGGTCGGTGAAAATAGTTCAACGAAGCCGACAATAATTATTCTACACTAGAGAAAAATGCTTATCTTAGTGTATAGGCTAACACGTTTCTGGTATTACTTGTAAGGAAGAAAGCTCAAGGTATTAACAGACTACGCTGGTTTGAAGTTATTTCTACATTGCACAACGGAATTAAAGGGTCATTTTTCCGAGACCCCAAATTGTCGCCGAGTGAGATGTCTAAGTTTGACATTTCACTCAAATGTGCCTGCAACCTTCCTCTGTAATTTATTTTAATATTTGAAGAATCAGCCTCAGTTGCACAAATTTCTGGTCTTTACCAGGTTTCGGCTAAATTAATCTAGCCTTCTTCTGAAGCACAAAATTACTATAACATGCCAGAGTGAGGCAAAGTCAACATTAAAATTAAAACCTATAGTACCGTGGTACAATGTCGAATTAAAAGTGCTTAACTGAAGTCCAGCCCCGGCAACTCTTCACCACGTGGTCGGTTTGCAGCGGCAACTACGTAGCGCCAACGTGCTCTATGGTGACATGTGGGTCAGAATAATATCCATGGAAGGGGATTGGGAGTTGCGGCCGGCTGCCCTCAGTGGAAAACTGCACCCCACAGCTGTAGTAACCATAGCAGGTGGGTCAACGTCACCACACCCGGGCAAGTTCCTTCTTATGAGAGACGTAACTAGGTGTCTGAGTTTAGTGAAACAGATGCAGCGTGTAGCGATGAAAATATGTCCAAGTTTTTAGGCAGAGTCACTCCCGTTCACCACAGTCCAGCAGTTCAACACGGTACCATAAATATGCAGGACAGCGAAATGACTTTGTATTGCCAGCAGTAGCTATGGGGTCGAGGCCATTCTACGCCTGTTGTCTCCAGGAATAAGTTCCTCTTGGGACTCAGTACCTCAGCAATAGCCACCATACAACTCGTGCCTGCGAATTCTGCATACAGCAGTCACCACGCTCCATCATGGTGATCGTATATGGGGCTGATGGGTCACTTGAGGGCCATCGCTGACGGGGAGGTTGTATCTTGCTGACGTCCCGGGTGTGTCTTACAGAGGCTGCATCAATCAATAGGCCTGCCGTTGCCTCTATTATCCTCAAAAAAGCACATACAGTAACTGAATAAACCAATTTATACAGGGAGAAATGGCTCCATGAAGCTGCAGTAGCCGTATATTAATCAAAGACTAAACAGGTTGCATCAGCTTCAGCTGGTTAATGTAACTGAGTCGTACTAGCTATCTGTTGCTGCCTATTATTATTATGAACAATGAATCATCCACCATTCACTAAGAATTGAGAACGTTTATACGTCTATCTCTATAACTGGTATATTCTATGAAATCAGTGAACTATACAATAATGAGATTAATGTTTAAAACACATAAATATTGAAAACACTATAAACTTAACTTAATATTCCGTTTGTCTTGTTTAACGAGGAGATCATATTGCTCATAGAATATAACGGTTATGCAGGTAAGTATACAAATGTTTATAATACTTAGTTGTCGTTTAATGATTTGTTGCACATGATGACAAGAGAACATCATCTTTAGGCAGTGTGACAGCTACGTTTGACTGGGTGATGTCAATGCTGTCATATATAGTTATTGAGTAAAGTGAACTGATAATACAGCTTCTCTTCCTTTGTCTTATAATAACAATGAAAATTGTTATGGTAACGAACACACTTGCTACAATAATTTCAATCATATTAAAAAGTGCTACGTTCATGTAACATAATATAAACTACCAGTAATTAGTATCATATGTATTCTGAAAAAAACAATTATTATTAATATTAATCAGTACAGCTATGTGCACTGGAAGTTATAATTATTATCTTCATAACACTCTCGCACGTATACATAAATGAGCCTCAAGTATGTAGAGAGATTGGGACTTTGGATAAACAGTAGTTTATGGTGTATATAGCTCCTGGTCTGCTATAAGACAAAAATTGAATGTCCTACAGTAATGTATTTTTAGAATTACGTAATGTTCTTTAATCTGTCCAGTGAATTGTCATCCTACAAGCCAGACTTTGAGAGTTCTGTTACTGATCGATTCTAAAACATTTATTTATGATATTTCTCTCAGGCATCACCTTTGCAGATGGTATATGAGATAAATGTAACGTTCCAACGTTCATTACGTGTCGTCCTTTAATGGAAATGATCTGAACCTCATGTGGCACAATGTGCAACCCTTCAACCCCGTCTTCCACCTGATATCGGTATACTTCAGCACGACAATATATCACGATAAATTTTTAGGCATGTTAGGTAAGAGAAGTATAAGATGATGTCAGTTACCCAAATTTGGTTTTACCCACGTAAGTACAGTGTTTATTATACACTTTTTTCACTGGGTAATTCCCTGTTTTCTTTGTATGGTGAATATGTTAGAACTGTTATGTGTCTCAGTAGTTGATAGTCAATTTCGTGTTACCTCTGTTTCCTCCATCATTAGCAAGGTGGTTCGTAATTTAACGACTTGCGTCTCTGAATCGGGCATATGCTGAGTGGAACAAGTGTGTGGCCACTGGTTTCTCGCAGTATAGGATTACTCCGGAGCAGTGTGCGCCCACCCACAGGGTATTGGGTAACGGGTCCTATTACACTGGCGACTGGAAAACTTTCCATTGGGAAGTAGTTAGGCTTGATTCGGGTCATCCACACCCTATCTTTCCTCTCGGGAGCCGCAGTCTTGCGGAGTTAGCGGCAGAGCCTGGCAGGAGATTGGAACCGACAGGGGAAATACACATGGGGGATTCAAGTTGTGAGCAGGACAAAGAGGCGACGCTAGGCCGCTCGCCTTCCTCAGTTTCCGTCCACTCCCGCAAATACTCATTCGGCCGCGGTAATCGCACGACCTCTTTATTTATTTATCCACCGCGATAGTAAGGGTCATGTACTCATTGCAGCTTCTTCGACAATGTGCTTCCTTAATACCTATCGAATTTTCGTACATAATTTGTTAGTATAACGAAAAAAAAAACATTTATCACAGCAACATATTATCAGAAATAAACAGTACACGCTAGAACAATTGGACGATAACATGAATTAGAAAGGAAAATAACTGTCAGTAGCTAATGAGTTTTCTAGTACCGATTATTCCCTTGTCAGGTATAATCTACGAATTCTATTTAGTTAAAATGATGTATACCTATTTTCGAGATCTGTGTGCCCACTGTTAAGAAAATTTGAAAGATTCGTTTATTTTTCTAGAGATAGACCTTTATCCGTAGAACAGGCAACGAAAGTTAGCAGTCCTGTTATTTAACTTACAGATTGAAAATATGTGGCGTATCTGGACTCGAATCAAGGTCAAACCCTCGCGGGTAATGGTCTTAGCCACTGAGCAATACAGGCAATCTTTCTAACAACACTGTGAACTCTAGTCTGTCAGTAACTATTTCTTACTTTCCACGCTTCACGAAGAATCTCCTGAAAATTATTGGCATAAACAGTGGTTACAAACGCTTCACGAAGAATCTCCTGAAAAATTATTGGCCTAAACAGTGGTTACCAACATGCGGGTTATTAACCCTAACAGGTAAAATTAAATTTTCGAAAGGGTAAATGCGAGAGGGTTCGACTAAATTTACTTTAAAATATGTCTACTATTGTTTCTGTTTCATAAGACTGGTGTACCGATGACGTGAGTTATGAGTAAGCACGTTTTTCCACATACTACCATTAACATGTGACACAATGTGGCGGACGTTGCTGATGGGAAACGAATGTACGAACAACATATTCCATGTCCTGATTATATGAGAATAAAACAGAAACACATACGTCGCTTATTCGTAAATATTTCATGAAAATGCCTTCGGCGAGTTTTAGGTGGTTCTCCCAATGTACAAGATATTACTTCATAATGTGTTTCGCTACGGGTAAAAGAACTAATTGACAGTACAACACAACAGTAACTATTGTAATTACTACTACATCGCTGTGGGGCCAATACAGTAATGTTATTATTTTTGGTATTTTTGCGGCGGTCAGGCTCATATCATTAGCAGACTGAAGTTTTCCACTTTCTGTCAGTTCAGAAGTATGGAGTCCAGCACTGAGATGTTTTACAAACAGTAGTTATAGATCACACGTTTTGATTTGGTGGATTTTGAATGGGGGTACACGAAGTGGGTGGAGAAGTTGTCGCAAGGGAGAAGAGAGGGGCAAAGGAAGCACATTATGTAACAAGTGTCTGCAGTGTCGGTAGTTAGCTTTCTTTTCTGAGGAGGTTATAAACAAGCTTTCTCAATTGTCTGACTGACTCATTACTTCGTGGTTTAATAAAACACCTACTACAACTAAATTTCATTTGCCTTTCGTCATTTTACATACATGAGTGTGCTAACAAAATTACTTTTCATTCTAAAAGTTAGATGGGCGCTAATGCTGATGATATAAGGGTGAGGTGGAAGGGGGATAGGTAATATCAGATTCACTCATGGTCAATGGTTTCAAGAAGGTCGGGAAAAACTGACGTAGCGCCTATGAGACAGAGGATATCGTGGAGAAAATGGCTTAGCTGTAACATATAGACTAGTTTTAGAATAAAACTTTCGTTCTGTAATGGAAAATTTGGACATATTTAATACGTGTGCTTTACCAGATACGAATCTAGGTTTCACATAAGCTGCTAATGCGCACATAGTGGCACACCTAAATATTCAGTCTACCACTGTCTTAAAAAGTACCCACCTCACATTTCACTAATTTGGGCAGTAGTGTTAGATAAATGTAACACATCTGTGAGAGACTGACAAACGAATTCCCTGTATTACTTTCATGCTGAATACCTATGCCTCTCAATATATTGCCAGAATGAGACCAGTTTCATAAAGTGTGGGACACTCGTCACGTTACGGCGTCTACCCGCTAGGTGGAATAGTTGCAGCAGAGAGAACAGCCAAGGTGATGAGTGAGATACCTGCCTTCGGGCCGGATGAAGTGCCTTCAGAACTTAGGTAACACGGCCGTATGCAGATGGGTATAATCCTAGGCGAGTCGCGCATCCCGCTATTGATCCAGAAAGGGCAGTAAGGCAGGCCAGTGGCTACAGCCTCCAGTAAAACCGGAAGGGTTCTTGAGGTCGTCCTCGTGATGGTCAGTGGGCATGGTGCTCATGCCTGATGGCAAGTGTTGTATTTACCAGCGCCTAACTGAACACGGTCGTCCAACTTGTGGGTCACAGCTCAACTGAAACGCCACTAAAAATGATAGTTAATCAGTTCCGAAACCGTGTTACACTTTAGACGGGTGCCCCTATAGCTGTATTTGCGAAAGAGGAGGTCCCTCTGCATTGATTAACTGGGCCTTAGCTTCCGTTAGGAGAACTCTGGCCATTGAGCCTTGCAGTATTTCAACGGCAGTCACACATTTGATGACAAGAAGAATGAAGCACTATATTACGCTAGATTTGAACAAAGATTTATTTTTAATAACTTAGCGTACGTCCTATGCATAATTAATGGTGAATATTCACATAGGTGAAAGTATACGGTTATAGAAACAAAAAGTGCCTCTATACGTCGGTACACAAGCTGAATAATCTAGAATGTGTGGTTACGAACATCTAACGTCTTCAGTATGAAATATTGTCCGAGTTAGTGACAAATGAATTCCAAATGTAAACATTTCTAAGTACAAATGCGGAAGTCGAATGAAGCTACTAAGATACAATGGAGTGGAACAGTATGCACTCCTAATAAGAGCTGACTGTGGGCATACTACAACATTTTTACTGTGTGAAAAAGCTGCAGTGATACCATTAACCAATTTTTTAGCCACGAGCTCTGCCATTACAATGTTTTAGTCGCTATACAGAAACTCGAAATTGTTTGTAGCTGACGAATAAGGGAAGGTCGTACGGTAGGAAAGCAACTTGTATGCTGGGAAAACTGACACTACGTGCTTTAACATGCGTTACTTCAAGCAAGTGTTCCGCTTGTAGCCAAATTTTACCTTATTTAACTATCTGGTGGTCATAACTGTCGGTTACAAGGTGTTTTTTCTTGTGGAACTTGTGCTTCTGTAATGTTTGAAGCCGTGACCATTCAAATGGCGAACATCCACAAATGCGCGTTTTACAGATTGATCATGTATGAGTGGAATAACATACTCATCACCGTACTTAGAAATTACTTTTATTTGATTTCATCAGTTGAAACTGGGGTACGGTTCCTGCTAGCCGTTACTTGAGGCAGCTATCGTTGGTACGTGCCCGTGATGTTAGTCGTTAGACACGCTTTTGTCCTAAATATTTAACGCTAACTTCTGTCTCTCATTCTCCTTGCCGCCCTTTAGTTCAGATGTGACGTTATAAAAGCGCTACACTGACTGGGTAAATTTACTAGAACGGAGTTTGTGGAATTCCGAAACACGATTTTTACTCTGGTTAGGGATCTTGAAATATTGAGTCCTTCGAATTCACCTTGTTACCTAATGATTCAGTATGTCTAATTAATAATTGTAACAAGGCAGCCTGTTGTTACTCTAATTCGAGGTACAAACTTTATCTTTCATGGCCACGAGTTCTTCTTTACGACATGGCTAACGACATCAGTTTTCATATTAATAATAGAGCACGTGTTAACTAAAGGCGAGATGATATTCAGACTTTATTACTTAACAAGGTGGATTTGCATAGTGTCTGCAAGGCCGTCTGTCTGAGCGCTGTAATTACTTCAACATCTGCACCCGTACATCACTGTGAAGTACGAGGCAGTAAGTGCGTTATACGGTTTCCTCCCATTACACTGATGAATTGAGCTTGGAGGGAAGGACATTATATGGCGCATGTTCACAAAGAGCTATCACACACCTTCACCCCTTTCCAGAACTAGCAGATACTAAACAGTTATTAATTTATTTTTAACCTGAGCAGATTAAGGCCTGCAGGCTTCCTTTTACATCGGAACAGAGGGTCACACACAAAGTTATTTTACATCAAAGTCACGTAAGGTATGACGATTTCAATGCGATAAACAGTAACTAAATGGAATTAAGAGGATTAAAATTGCTTTGAATCTATGTAAAGTCAATGTGAATTAACAGTACTGACTACATAGTAAAACGGTAGTACTAGTACTATTGCTGTAGTCATTCTTACTATTACTTTCTTGTGATACAGGTCCACAGCTTCTATAATTTTTTTAAATGATGTCACATTGATTGTTACTAATGAGTTTATTTTACTTTTACAACTTCGACACAGGTGGCACTTTATAGTATAAGAATTTAGACATGTAGATTGACGTCTAGCTCCATCTCAAAAATATTATACTTGAAAATGGCACAAAATCCGAAATTGCAACAGACAAATGAAAACAGTATCGTATTTAAAAAACTGTTGCTAATCCTACCGCTAATAATATCAATACTAAAAATAACAAGTGAGATGGATCAAAGAAGTTAAAGGAGACCTGAGGGAAATGGATACATGATGGAAATAGATGTAACGGAGGAAGCAACAGAAGAAAGAGAGAAGTTAAGAAAGAAAGTAAAAAGTTTCAATGGCTTCCTGGAGAGAAGGATGACAAATAACAGGCACAACATGGAAGAAATAAAAGACAGTGTTAGGGAAAGAACAAAAAATTACTGGTAAGAAAGAAAGGAGGAAAGAAAGAAGACCTAAGTAATTTCATGTGTTCCTTAGTAGGTCAAACCAATAAAAATAATAGTAATAACGAGGTACCAATAATAATATAAATAATAACAACAGCAGCAGTTATAGCGATCGATAAAAATGTATGTATTAGTATACAAAGTGATGTGACACTGTGATTTCTGAGGAAGAGAAACTTAGGTAGTCTGTATTAGCTGAGAGTATTTGTAAATAACGAATATGTCGCTGAAAAGTAGGACATAATTGCTTAACAAGTGCGTTTAAGGACAAAGGAAGAGATTGTTGTTGTTTTGTTAACCAAGTTATTAATTGTTCTTTGAAGCTGAGCTCGTTATTCATTTCTCTATATATTGAGGAAGGTCACACTTGAGTCGTTTTCCTGCTGCTGAAATAGATCTCGAGATAGCGGCTGGGTAATGAGGTGGAGGAGAATGAATTTTGATCTAATGGGAGCCAGGACATCCGTTATTTAGGCTAGACAAGAGTTTTAAGGCCTAGAAGATGTATGAGCTACGGTACATTAGTATGTTGATTAGACGGTAGCCGGCCGGAGTGGCCGAGCGGTTCTAGGCGCTTCAGTCTGGAACCGCGCGACCGCTACGGTCGCAGGTTCGAATCCTGCCTCGGGCATGGATATGTGTGATGTCCTTAGGTTAGTTAGGTTTAAGTAGTTCTAAGTTCTAGGGGACTGATGACCATAGATGTTAAGTCCCATAGTGCTCAGAGCCTTTTGAACCATTTTTGTACAAGTTTCTTCCTCATATCAGAAGGGAAGAGCTTTCTGTATTTTGTAGGGAACAAAACGATGCTGATGTCTTCTTGCACACTGCATCTTTGTGCACTGTCCAGTATAACTTCTCATCTGTTGTTACTCCTAGACTCTTTGCTGAGGGAAAGATGTTGATATATTTCCCATTTAGGATTAAAATGGTAGGGATTCCCTATATTTCGGAATAATGAGCTCATAATGACCAACAAACATCGCTTGGATTTTGGATGGGCTTGAGCTTTAACTCAACATCCTATGTTCATTTTTATACAACACACATCTCACCATTGAACTTCTCGACAGCTGTCTTCATGCTAATAGATTTTGCATTTAGATACAACTGGATGTCGCCAGCGGATCAAAGGTATTTATGGTATGAAAGACCTAATGGCCGAATGAGCAGGCGCAGTGATTGGCACACTCGATTCGCATTCGGTACGACGATGGTTCAAATCATGAACAATTACGTATGATCCCATGGAAAGAATGGCTGTGGGGCTAAGGACCACCTACCTAAAAAAGGGTGGGGGTAAAATGAGCAATGTGCGAATATCTATACATTATTCTTCCAGTATTTGACATTGGGAACACTTAGTGACTTGCAACGTAATTTCAAACTTTATGAAACTTTTGGCACTGACAAGCCACACAATATGACCGAAGGAAAAAAAAAAAAAACATGAACGTTTAGTTTATTACTTTCTTGTTACTAAATGTATTCGTGACAATATGCAATTATACCACTGAAAGTACCACTAAGTCCGCCCCCTTAGCTGAGTATACAGCGCGTCTGACTGCCATGCAACGGGCGCGGTTTCAATTCCCAGCCAGGTGGCATACATTCTTCGCTCGGGGAATGGATGTTGTGTTATCCTCATCACAATCATCATCGACACACAAGTCACTCCATGTGCCGTCAACTGAAAAGCCTTGCTACTCAGTGGCGGAACTTCCCCAGGTGGGGTCTCCCAGCCATCAATACCGTACGATCATTTCATTTTACTCAGCCGTAAAACTATATAGCCGTACGACACATACCTGAGGACATATGACGTCATAAACACTGAGATACGTGAAAAATGACACATTACGCACGACGTTTAACATTATTACTCCTTCGCTGCTTTCTCTGAACGCAACATGTTCCGTTGACAGTACACCTATATACCACTGGATGTGCGTCCAAGCCGAGCGATCTAAGGCGCTGCAGACATGTACTGTGCGGCTGGTCCCGGCGAAGGTTCGAGTCCTCCCTCGGGCATGGGTGTGTGTGTGTGTGTGTGTGTGTGTGTGTGTGTGTGTATTTGTCTTTAGGATAATTTAGGTTACGTAGTGTGTAAGCTTAGGGACTGATGACCTTAGCAGTTAAGTCCCATAAGATTTCACACACATATGAACATTTTTTTTTATGCGTTCAAACTTATATGAATGTACGACACATAGTTCAGGAAACACGACATTACAAACATTTAGATGCGTGAAGAAGAAACTCCAGGGCGGAATTAACAAGAGATACAGGTGAAATATGGATACAAATGCGTGTGAAATATTTAAATATATGTGAAATATATTTGAAAAGTTGCGTATGCAGGCAACGTCACGGGTACAGATCTCATATTAAGCCCCTTGAACGACTTCTGTCAAATTTGTTGCACATATTATAAACTGGAAAGAATTACCGCCGGGTTAAGAACCACCATCCTCCTACCGGGATAGCGGTAATAACAATGAGAAATATGGGACGAGGATACAATGGACAGACAAAGAGCTGGAAGGAGAAGATAAACGCAGATAAGGGGGATGGGTGGATATTGATGGAGAGAGAGGGACAGTTGGGAGAGAAGATGAAGAGAAAAAGGAATGAGGAGGAGATGCACAGGCAGAGGAGGGAAGAGGAGATCAACAGCCAGAAGGGGAAGAAGGAGATGGGCAGGAGGAGGAGGCAATTCACAGAGAGAGGTGGGTGTAAGAGGCAGGCAGGGAGAGGAAAGGAGGAGATGGAGCTAGATGGGGAGGAAGTGATGAACAGAGGCGGGAGGAGCATATAGATATGGAGGGGGGAAGAAGGAGATGAATAGAGAGAGGGTCACGAGGAGATGGATAGAGACGGAAGGATGGAGGAGATGGACACAGAGAGGGGGTGTGGGATATGGGCAGAGAGAGGGAAAGTGGAAATGGAGAAGGAAAGCGGGGAGGAGGAGATGGACTAATTAGAAGACTATAACATAACTGAGCGACGCCACGTACTTAGCTAGTAAGAAATAAAGAAGGAGTTAGTGAAAAGGTAAAGTATATCAGCTAACACATCATTACGTTATGGTTAACTATGTTTTGCAGTAACAGTACACACACACACACACACACACACACACACACACACACACACACACACAAATCAAAACCTTTAATATGTTTTAAATATTATTTATTGTGCAGAAGTGGTAGAAAGCAGTATCACTTTTCAACATAATCTCCCCCACGCTCAATGCAAGTCCTCCAGCGCTTACTAAGTGCATAAATTCCTTTAAAAAAATTATTTTGGCAGTCCGCGCAACCACTGATGCACCGCGTGGCGTACCTCTTCATCAGAATGGAACTTCTTTCCTCCCATTGCGTCTTTGAGTGGTCCAAACATATGGAAATCACCTGGGGCAAGGTTTTGTGAGTATGGTGGATGAGGAAGACACTCAAAATGCAGGCAGTGTGGTGCCTTGCATTGTCATGTTGTAAAAGGACACCTGCTGACGGCAATCCACGTCGCTTTGATTTGATTGCAGGCTGCAGATGATTTTTTCGGCGATCTGTGTATGGTGCACCGGCGACAGCGGTCCCTCTAGGCATGTAATGCTCCAAAATGACGCCTTTTTCGTCCCAAAAGAGAGTCAGCATAACCTTCCCTTCCCTTCTGTTCGAAACTTCTTTGGTTTTGGTGACGAGGAACGGCGCCATTCCTTGCTCGCTCTCTTCGTTTCAGGTTGGTGGAAGTGAACCCAGGTTTCGTCCCCAGTAACGGTTCTTGCAAGGCAGCCATCACCTTCTCGTTCGAAGAACCGAAGAAGTTCTTCACAAGCATCAACACGTCGTTCTCTCATTTCAGGAGTCAGCTGCCGTGGTACCAAACTTGCAGACACTTTGTGAAATTGGAGTACATCAAGCACAATGTTGTGTGCTGACCCATGACTAATCTGTAAACATGCTTCAATGTCATTCAGTGTCACCCGGCGGATATCCTTCACTATGGCTTCAACTGCTGCAATGTTCTGTGGAGTCACAACTCGTTGTGCCTGACCTGGACGAGGAGCATCTTCCATTGAAGTCATACCATTTGCGAACTTCCTACTCCATTCGTAGACTTGCTGGTGTGACAAACATTCATCACCGTACTGAAAGTCCATTCATCGATGAATTGCAATAGGTTTCACACCTTCACTATGCAAAAACCGAATAATAGAACGCTGTTCTTCCCTGGTGCAAGTCGCAAGTGGGGCGACCATGTTTGTACTGATACTGCGACGGTATGTGTGCATCGGCACTATGCTGTCAACTACAGGCCATTCTGCGCGCTGTTTGTAGCACGCTTAGGAACTTACAGGATGACGGCTCGAAATTTCGATTCGTTATTACAAATTTGAGGTTACCATTTGACTCACCCTTGTATATATGGAATGAGGCGCTAAAGAAGCTCAAATGTCTCAGCTTCTAAGGCAGCACAGGCTTTCGAGTTCATTAACATTTCAAACTAATCGTTTTCCACCGCCTGTCTTCATCATTATACTGGAATCAGATGTTTATAAATAGTGAGGTCCTTATATCGAAAGCGCTCTGGTCAAAATCTCTAATCCTTTCGAACGTGTCATTCTCATATACCACCGGACCTGACTTTGCGAGTTTCTTCTTCACTTTGAAGATTTACTTCGTTATTATGGATATACACTCCTGGAAATTGAAATAAGAACACCGTGAATTCATTGTCCCAGGAAGGGGAAACTTTATTGACACATTCCTGGGGTCAGATACATCACATGATCACACCGACAGAACCACAGGCACATAGACACAGGCAACAGAGCATGCACAATGTCGGCACTAGTACAGTGTACATCCACCTTTCGCAGCAATGCAGGCTGCTATTCTCCCATGGAGACGATCGTAGAGATGCTGGATGCACTCCTGTGGAACGGCTTGCCATGCCATTTCCACCTGGCGCCTCAGTTGGACCAGCATTCGTGCTGGATGTGCAGACCGCGTGAGACGACGCTTCATCCAGTCCCAAACATGCTCAATGGGGGACAGATCCGGAGATCTTGCTGGCCAGGGTAGTTGACTTACACCTTCTAGAGCACGTTGGGTGGCACGGGATACATGCGGACGTGCATTGTCCTGTTGGAACAGCAAGTTCCCTTGCCGGTCTAGGAATGGTAGAACGATGGGTCTGATGACGGTTTGGATGTGCCGTGCACTATTCAGTGTCCCCTCGACGATCACCAGTGGTGTACGGCCAGTGTAGGAGATTGCACCCCACATCATGATGCCGGGTGTTGGCCCTGTGTGCCTCGGTCGTATGCAGTCCTGATTGTGGCGCTCACCTGCACGGCGCCAAACACGCATACGACCATCATTGGCACCAAGGCAGAAGCGACTCTCATCGCTGAAGACGACACGTCTCCATTCGTCCCTCCATTCACGCCTGTCGCGACACCACTGGAGGCGGGCTGCACGATGTTGGGGCGTGAGCGGAAGACGGCCTAACGGTGTGCGGGACCGTAGCCCAGTTTCATGGAGACGGTTGCGAATGGTCCTCGCCGATACCCCAGGAGCAACAGTGTCCCTAATTTGCTGGGAAGTGGCGGTGCGGTCCCCTACGGCACTGCGTAGGATCCTACGGTCTTGGCGTGCATCCGTGCGTCGCTGCGGTCCGGTCCCAGGTCGACGGGCACGTGCACCTTCCGCCGACCACTGGCGACAACATCGATGTACTGTGGAGACCTCGCTCAAAGTCCGTCAACTGCGCATATGGTTCACGTCCACGCTGTCGCGGCATGCTACCAGTGTTAAAGACTGCGATGGAGCTCCGTATGCCACGGCAAACTGGCTGACACTGACGGCGGCGGTGCACAAATGCTGCGCAGCTAGCGCCATTCGACGGCCAACACCGCGGTTCCTGGTGTATCCGCTGTGCCGTGCGTGTGATCATTGCTTGTACAGCCCTCTCGCAGTGTCCGGAGCAAGTATGGTGGGTCTGACACACCGGTGTCAATGTGTTCTTTTTTCCATTTCCAGGAGTGTAGATTCGATAGCGTCTTGTGTCCCTAGCTTTGACTTCTGTCAATATCTTTCACTGCCATCTGCACTCTAGCTTCTCTCGGGCAAGGTTCATCACTAATATGACTGCGTTCTCTCTGCTGTCTGTAGGCCCTAATGCTATTGTAAATATAATACTGCCATTAATCTGTATATTTTAAAATTTGTTTGTTCCATAATAATTTTGAAAAATTAAGAAAATGCTAAAACGGGAGTAAGCTTTTGTTAAGTGTAGTTTATCTATTTAAAATAACCTCTTTGACGTAGGTGTGATAAATGTATTAAGACATATTTTGTAAATAATTATGTAATACTTCAAGTACAACTGTAATTAATTATGTCAATTTTGTGTGTATATGCTGTCATGCAATTGTAGATGGTTCATACTTAGGGTTTTTGTAAGCAGAAGTGTAAATTGAAAAGGTGTAGGGATCGTAGGAAGAACGGAACTCCGTTCTGTGGTGGAATGGAAAAGCTGGTGGGGCGCGCGAGTGAGATTTGGCGCGCAAGGTAGCTGCCCTACAAGTAGTGAAGACGCATTGTGTTGGTCAAGCACTAGAGTCCCCGAATTTACCTGCAAGACTAGGTTTTTGGCCTCGGTCGTGTTCTACATGATTGGCGCAATACGGCAATAAATTAATAGCTCAGAAATTTGTAATTTTATCGTCGGCACCAAGAGGAAGACAGAGCAATGTACATCAAGAGCCGTACCTGCGCAATGTTACTACGCAACACCGCCTCACGCCACCTTCGACATCAGTAACAGGCAAAGTACTTTATTTAGAAATGTATCACAGTATGAACCATCCATCTTCAATCAGTGGAATATAAGTGTTAAATGTACCTTTGTGTTTAACCGTGATTTTCCTATGTCATTTACCTCAGGAGAGTCCTTACCTAAACGAAATTATTCCGAGTATCCTGATATTTACTGAAGTTCGAATAATAGCAAATTACTGGCAAGAGTACTGTTTTGGTAGTAAAATTCTGAAAATCATTATTAAATACTGAAGTTTGCACTTATCAGTTTAAGGGCCACCGCTTTGCGTGGCCATGGGGATAAGTTTTCAATATTATTTGTGAAAGTAAAGTAACATAACTGTTTAACTGCAACAATCTTAACAGTAATTGTTCGTGTTGCTTCTCCACGTCAAATAAAGCCGGACAAATATTGGTGTTAGTAAAACGTTAACAAATAACAGTCCTAAAGAAATGAAATTTAGTCGTGTTAAATAATAGTTTTGGTCATATGAATGATAGCTATAAGTTTAATATTTTTTGTATCCTTGTTGAAACATATGTGTGTCTTCTTCAAATAAATGGCTCTGAGCACTATGGGACTTAACTTCTAAGGTCACCAGTCCCCTAGAACTTAGAACTACTTAAACCTAACTAACCTAAGGACATCACACACATCCATGCCCGAGGCAGGATTCGAACCTGCGACCGTAGCGGCCGCGCGGATCCAGACTGTAGTGCCTTTAACCGCTTGGCCACCCCGGCCGGCTTCTTCAAATAATTACTGAAGTATAGTGATAAATTCCATAAGTAACAGAAAGTGGGATTAATAGTACTTATTGCCAAGTGACCGTGGTAAATGGAAGTAGTTAATTATTCAGTGTCTAAAACTGACTTTATCTTTTTGGGTAGACACTGTGCCCGATTTGGGCTGGCGGCCGTTTTATTAAGCGAAACAGTTTATTGTTATAACAGGCTTTGTCTGATAAAAGGTTCCCAAAAGTAATTATTCTTACTGCTTTTCCCCCAAACTGTATGACTCGGAGAAAAACAGTTCGATACTTTACCATTGGGTTGAACACGGTTTAAATCTCTCTCCAAGAGTCGAGGGTTTGGAGTGTTAGTGTTGCGTAATTTTGTGGTGGTGTTCCTGCTGCTACTTACTGCACAGTTCTTACATTCCGAATCGCCGATCTTCCGTCTTTACAGTGGTAGAACTTAAACGTTCTGGTACCGTATTGACGAGAACGCGAAAGTACCGTTGCATGTCCTCTTGAATTCCAAACAGTCTAAGATTACTGTGCCTCTGAGATGGTTCAAGTTCACCAGATTTCACAGTCAACTGTCAGTCAATTTCATAGATTTTTTCAATAAACATGCGTCACTCGCATTCACCTGTAAGGTGTTACGTAATTATTTTATCACTGCTGCAGTGACAGTATCAGTGATGGTTACGACCACGACAATGAGCGCCTCCTGTGCCTGTAGCGTCGATCTTGACCTGGGCGTTGATGAGCTCGAGCGACTTGCGGCCGCAGCTCCCGAAGTCGGTCACCCACAGTTCACTCACCCGCCTGACCGTTGGCCACGCTGCAAGTTGTTCGACAATTCCCCATTTTAAATGCAGTCCCACTTTGTAGGTACTTAAAATGAAATGTTAATGCGAAACTGGACACTCGACAAGCGAACCTCAAATACGAAACAGCACTGCTTGTTTCATTAAGAAATACGGTGCAATGTTTCTTCCGACATTCGCATGCACATAAGAAGGAACTTGCGTCGCAGCTGCCTTCGGAAACGCATGCATGCAGTTGCGATAATAGAGTAGCTTCTTCTATATATTGGAACTACGATTATGGAAATATGTCCCGGACGGGGCCTCCTTCCCAGATTTCCCTCTTTACGTGAGCGGTCGTATAACAGCTTGGGCCATGCGAGCACAGATCACACCCAGACCGAAACTTTCATATCATTGTTCGTGTATCATAAGCAGCACTCGAACTATACCTTTACTCCCGTCCAGGCAGGAGAGTTGAGAGCATAGTTATGAGGAATAAATACGAAATAGTAGACCCTGGGTTACTAAGAAGTATAATGCGATGTTCCTTTGGACGTGATTGTATGTCTGAAGGAACAGGCGCTACAGCCTTCTAGAAATACAGGAAATGCATGCGCAGTTACGAATATGAACCATCTTCGGTTTTATATTGAAATAATGACAATGAAAATTTGTGCCAGAATGGGACTCGAATCCGGATTTCCTGCTTTAGGCGAGTGGTCGCCTTAACCACTTCGGCTATCCGACTGCTAATCACGGTCAGCGATCAGTGACCACTTGTCGTCCTTCATATGCCACAACACGCATTTATACGTTACGTGTATTTTCTTCAAGAAAGGACACATTTATTGAGAGTTAAGGGCCTGGTATTGGTGAATAAATAAGAAACAACAGCACCTGCGTTATTAGGAAGTACGACGCAATGTGCCTTCGGATGTGTACTCATCCGGCACAAATTTTCATTGTTGTTATTCCATTACACAACCGAAGGTGGTTCATATTCGCAACTTTGAAAATATGTCTTGTATTTCTTGACGGCTGTGGTCGCTGCAGTGCCTGTTCCTTCGGACATTCATGTATGTCAGAAGGAACATTACATCTTAGCTTTTTATCACGTGGTCGTAACCAAGTGTTTGCGTAATTGTGGCTGTCGTCACGTCGGTGGTGACTAAGATTAAGACAGTGAAGGTGGCCTAAAACTTATTCCCAACAGATGGCGAGATAGCCACTTATCTGTTCATGTTCGGTCCTTTGACGGCGTAGGCGTCCGTCTTCTTCACCTACGTGCTGGGGTTTGTTGCCTAGTCGATGATATAATTAATAAAAAGGGACAGCTACAGTATGTTCAAGCCTTTCAGAAAATTTTAACATGAAAAAATATTAAGAAATACAAATTGAGGTAAACCTATCACACATTCAAACACGTCTACTCACAGTTATCAACGATATGGCGACCTGCCTTTCTGTAGCAGTCCCCATGTTGCACGTGACAAACGCGTGAAGGTTTTCAATAAAATCAGTGAAATCAAGAACTAGTACCTAAAAAGAGCGAGGAATAATGGCGGGAAATGAACCTCGAAAATAAGAAATGCCGGCCACGAAATTCGAGATACATTAACAGAAACATAAAGTGGCTTTTTGCTGATGAACGATACCGTTTACCTTAGTTACTGCAAGCTCTCGACCGCTAATCATATTACACAACTGCGCTCTGCTGCATACATGGTGGTGGAGAGAAAGCCGTGTTCTACTCGTGGAGAGAAACTTCCTACCTTTTCAAGCCACTGTATACAACTGAGACCTGGAGATCAATTTTCTGTTGCTTTTGTTACTTTGGGCGCCCCCCTCCCTCCCACAATATTCTTTCGCAGGATGCGAAGAGGTGCCTATCGCCAATACAACTTTACGATGAAGCGCCCCTTCTTCAGCATCAGCTCGGGAATATTAGCCGACGACTATTGTCCACCAGTGGTAGTCACATGAATTTTACCCAATACTCCTAATTGTACAGAGCAAACGCGGGAAAACTCCCCTTTATAAGAGAACGCGACACTTGTCCCTGGCATTGTTGAAGCAATGGTGGACACCGAAATGTTCTGAAGAAGATCCCAGCAGAGAGGTCAAAACGTCAATTACTTTAGAAAGGAATATAATGGGGCCCAACAACTCAGAAAATTTTAACTCTAGTGACAACGACCTCGAAAGCCTTCAGACGTAGATAAAACACTTGTATGGGAAAGAGGTTCATACACCATCAGAAGACTGGAGTACCTTCACAGAAGAGGAGATAAATTACTAAGCGATCTAATAACACTAGTCTACTGTGACACTAACTAATGCTACCCTCTGCGAGGATTTGGGTAATTTGACCGCGCTTGTGACTAATGGATAAAGGTATCGGACTGTAATTTAGAATATATTGGAATTAACTGTAAAACTAAACTGGCTTTAACTCTGGGGTTAATGAAAGTGGTAAAATTCACATACGAATGAAACAATAATGGTTGCCAGCCCAATTAGGCACATGAATTAGGAAATACATGTTTAAGAAAATTGAATGTTAGTTATTCAAGTTAATTTCATTAATATTTCCCTTAGTATAGCACACAGGATGAAAGCGGACACAGCGCACTCTGAGCTATGGGTGGTAGCAGTTACCGATAACCCACAAACTAGTAATCATAGAAAGCAAAAATTGTACCAAGCTTATACTAATAACAGTGAAACTCAAGATCATTACTTGAACGAGTACTGAAATGTTAATGCAAGAAATTCAGGACTAAAGATGGACCTGAGGGGCCTCTGTCTAGACTGGCTCTTAAAAATCACAAATAAAGGTAAATGATACGACAATTACACTGTTAATATCGCTCTGTTTATATTTGTTTTCCTTAGCAGCAGTAATATTCCGATTATCTTTCTAATATGAGAAGAAGATGGTGGGGACCCACAAACTGGTATAATACTACTCGTCAAACTCTATGATTATTTCAGTACCAAAATTAAATTTCAACAAAATCACTTGTTAACTTCAATTGGGATAGTTGGTATTTTACTTTTCAATGCAGATTATTCAACACTGAGCTCAATTAACTTAAAGAACCATTCATGATAGTACTCAAGGCTAAATTATATTTCAAACGAGTTTAACTTACTTACCTTTTTCATCACCTGTGGAGCATACATTTTAGACACTAATATATACACACTAATATATACACAATCTGGCATAGTTCTTTTGCAAAACATTACTTCTCAATAAGCTGAGAGTACTTTGGCAAAATTTTAACTAACTTCACTTTTGTTGATCATTTTGAGCAGCAGGAATTAAGTAGTGCTCCTTTGAAGCCTTCTTGTGGGCTCCGCTATGTGGACGATACATTTATTACATGGCCACACACTGAAGAACAACTTCATGTGTTCCACAATTTCTTAAATGGAATTCATCCCAAAATCAAATTTCCCTTGGAGGGTGAGAGTGAGGTCTCTCTCACGTTTCTGGATGTGTTGGTATACAGAAGATCTGATAACACTCTAGGTGACAGAGTGTATAGAAAGCCGTCCAGCACAAACAGGTATTTAGACGCCACTTCGCACCAGCACCCAGCCCAGAAGCAAGCAGTGCTCAACACCCTATCTTCACGTGAATTCCGTGTCAGCGATGACGACAACTTGAAATAGGAGTTGGATTTTTTAAAGACGACAATGAAGACAAATGGATATGATAGGTTTTCAGTCGTCAGGGTTTTAAAAGAAATATTAATCACGTTGATAAGAATGACGAGAAACCGCCCTCTCACTCCTTTAGGTTACAGTTCGTTTCTGGGGTCACCGACCGCATAAACAGATTTCTTAAGAATAATGGTATCCAGACTGTGGTGTCACCGCCAGACACCACACTTGCTAGGTGGTAGCTTAAATCGGCCGCGGTCCATTTAGTACATGTCGGACCCGCGTGTCGCCACTGTGTAATCGCAGACCTAGCGCCACCACCAAGGCAGGTCTCGTGATACGAGAGAGACTCGCCCCAGTTGTACGAGAACCTAGCTACCGCCCAGTTGTACGAGGAGATTGCTAGCGACCATACGGACGAAGCCTTCCTCTCATTTGCCGAGAGCCAGTTAGAATAGCCTTCTGCTAAGTCCATGGCTACGACCTAGCAAGGCGCCATTAGCCTTACCTACTTTGAGAGTTATAGTATAAATGTCTCAAGAAGAATGCTGTAGTCATCAACTAATAAAGTTAAGTATAAAGCAGTTACGTACTTTTCTTGCTACCATTCAATAGTTATCCTGTTCCAGAATTGACGCCCGTCGGCGTGTGTGTGTACGCGTGCCTTCCTTTCTATCGGCTGCCTGGCTGGACTGGCTGCCTTGTCAGTCCACTTCATTGGCGACGAGTCTACAAAGGATCTTGTGTTTTGCTTTGCCCTAATTTGTGTCATGGCTTCGCCAGATGTACTGTCCGAATTTTATCGCTTGCAGAATCAGCAGACGCAGGCGTTATTGGATGCCCTTGGACAGCTCGTCCAGGGTCAACGTGCGCTGCACACCGATGCGGCCGCCGCCGCTTCCCCGCTCCCGCAGCCACAACCTGCCGTTGCACCGCCTTTTAGGCACTACGACCCGAACCAGGAGACGTGGCAGGAATGGTCCCGACAGTTCGCCTTCCACCTCGCCGCCTACAGAATTCAAGGGAATGAGCGGCAGCCGTTTTTGCTTTCTTGTGTCGGTGTGTCCACCTACCGTGTGATAGTGAAATTGTTTCCCCGACGAGACGTAGCAACTCTGTCCTACGAGGAAATTTTGTCTGCATTAGATGTCTATTTCAAAGAAACAGTTAATGTGGTTGCAAAACGGTATACGTTTTTTCGTACAAAACGTACGGCCGGTCAAACTAATAGGGAGTGGGTAGCAACATTGCAAGGACTTACTAGGGACTGTGCCTTTGAATGTGACTGTGGTCTTTCTTATTCAGATACAATGGTGCGTGATGCAATTGCACAGAACGTTTCTGATGTTCGCGTACGGGAGCAAATTTTGAAACTAGTTAATCCCTCCCTTCAACAAGTGATAGACATATTGGATAGACAGGACACACTTGACTGTGCTCAGGAATCTTTTGAAACTTCGCCAGCTGTGTGTAACATTAACCGGCCCGCCGGGCGCGCTCGCGCAACGCGGCCTGGTCAACTGCCCTCGCGGCCGTCCGCACAGCTGCCGCCGCGTGCTAAGCCAGGTGTGCCGCGCCAGCACACAAATGCAGTGAAATCATGCCCGCGGTGTGCTACTAGACATTCGCGTGAACATTGCCCGTCACGCCAAGCTATTTGCTTTTTCTGCAATAAGAAAGGACATGTTCAAAGTGTTTGCCAGAAAAAGCTCAGATCAGACAATCACAATCATTCCAGGCCCTTTGCTTCGCGCCGGAATCGAACCAAGGACACTCAGGCTCGTGGACCTTCGCCTATGGACATTCATGTCGTTAATTCCGCTTCGTCCGGTGACACTGTCTCTAACAGTAACTGTGTTCGTCCCACAAAAACTGTGCGTCGACGTCGCCGGAAATCACGTCAATTAGCAAGTGATTCTGTACCAGTGTCTGTTCCAATTGCACAAAACAGTCGCTCTTGTCGTCAGCAGAACAATAAACTTTTTGTGGACTTAGACTTTGAAGGCAAAGTGATACCATTCCAGCTCGATACCGGAGCTGCAGTTTCATTGCTCAATCACGACACGTACAAACAACTGGGCAAACCTCCGTTGCGTTCCGCAAATGTTAAGCTAACTACATATTCCGGACAGAAAATTCCTGTGTTAGGACAGTGCAGCCTTCTTGCAACATACAAGGGACAAACAAAACTTGTGTCATTTTACGTTCTTCGTTCTTCTTCTGCAGTGAACTTGTTTGGTCTAGATTTATTTCAGTTGTTTAACATGTCTATTGTAAATCAGGTCCTATCAGTGAATCAGACTGTGCCTGCAGACAGTGTTTCTCGGCTGTGTGACGAATTTGCAGACATTTTTGCACCGGGCTTAGGTTGCGCTAAAAACTATGAAGCACATTTAGAACTGAAGGTAAACGCGCAACCGAAATTTTTCTGGGCGCGCAATGTTCCCCACGCATTGCGTGATGAGGTCGCAAGAACGTTACACGATCTCGAATCACAGGGTGTCATTGAACGTGTGCAAGCTTCTCTCTGGGCCTCACCCTTAGTAATTTTGCCAAAACCTTCCGGAAAATTGAGACTTTGCGTGGACTTCAAGGCCACAGTGAATCCACAGCTAGTGACTGCTACTTTTCCTTTGCCCCGCCCGGAAGATCTTTTTGCTAAACTGTGCCCGGGAAAATATTTTTCAAAGTTGGACCTAGCCGATGCGTACTTGCAAATACCGGTGGACGACGAATCCCAGCGCGTATTGGTGGTCAACACGCATCTTGGATTGTACCGCTTCAAAAGACTGCCATTCGGGTGTGCATCCGCCCCTGCCTTGTTTCAGCAATATTTACAAACTATTTGTGCGTCGGTCCCTACTGCAGCAAACTATCTGGACGATATAGTGATCTCAGGACAGACAGAAGAAGATCATCTTGCGAACTTACGAACTTTATTTCAGGTCTTGCGGCAAAATGGTCTTCGCTTGAGGAAGGACAAATGTGTGTTTTTTGCTCGTGACTTACCATACCTGGGACATGTCATTCATGCCCAAGGCATACATCCGAGTCCAGAGCACCTCCGTGCCATACAAGAATTGCCTTCCCCTCAAAATGTGAAACAGCTACAGAGTGTGTTGGGTAAAATTAATTATTACAATAAATTTGTGCGCAATGCCTCTTCCATTTCAGCTCCGCTTCATCGCTTACGCCGTAAAGGTGTTCCGTTCGTCTGGACGACGGAATGCGAACGCGCCTTTCGCCAGTTGAAATCGGCGTTGCTTTCTAATACTTGCCTTACGCCATTCGATCCCCAGAAACCCCTTTTGTTGATGGTAGATGCATCGGATTTCGGGATCGGTGCTGTGCTTGCGCACAAAGTTGGCTCCCATGATCGCCCTATTGCCTTTGCGTCCAAATTGCTCTCGTCTGCGCAAAGAAATTATTCACAGATAGAGAAAGAAGCTTTGGCTCTCGTGTTTGGTGTTACTAAGTTCCATGATTTCTTGTATGGTCGTCACTTTACCATCATCACAGACCACAAACCTTTGACATCGCTTTTTCATCCGTCCAAGCCTGTACCTCCACGTACAGCGCAGAAATTCATTCGCTGGTCTATTTTCCTCTCGCAGTACCGCTACGATATCTTGTATCGGTCCACTGCTAAGCACGGAAACGCCGATGCGTTGTCCCGTTTGCCTGTTGCTGAGGATACAGCATTCGATTCTTCCGAACTTGCTTGCATGTTCATTGATTCGGAAACCGATGAAGTGGTCGAATCGTTTCCGATTGATTTTCGTCGTGTCGCTACAGCCACAGCTGCTGACCCTGTCCTTGCTACTGTTTTACGTTTTGTTGCTACGCAATGGCCTTTGTCAAAGTCTCGGATCGAGGATCCATTGGTTCGCCGATTTTTTGCTCACAAGGAGAGACTTTTTGTTCGACGTGGTGTTTTGTTGTTGCGTTCTGATAATGATCAGTCCAGAGTCGTGGTCCCACGTTCGTTACAGTCCTCTGTTTTACGGCTTCTTCACCAAGGACATTGGGGTATAGTGCGAACGAAACAACTTGCTCGTCAGCACTGTACTTGGTTCGGAATCGATGCTGCGATTACGAATATGTGTTCTTCGTGCCCGGCGTGTGCCGAACAACAATCCGCGACGCCGCGGAAAGTCTTTGCGTGGCCAAAAGCCACTTCCCCTTGGCAACGCTTGCACATTGATTTTGCTGGTCCATTCTGGAATGCTCGATGGTTGGTTCTGGTCGACGCCTTCAGTAATTTTCCTTTTGTTGTCCGGATGTCTTCCACGACGTCCTCCGCCACCATCCAAGCGTTGTCTGCTATCTTTTGCATTGAAGGTCTTCCGCAGACTATTGTTTCCGACAATGGCCCACAGTTCATGTCCGCAGAATTTCAGTCATTCTGCCAGGCCAATGGTATTCAACATCTGACATCCGCGCCGTTTTCGCCTCAGTCCAACGGTGCCGCTGAACGATTGGTCCGGACTTTCAAGTCACAGATGTTGAAATTGAAAGAGTCGCATTCTCGGGAGGACGCATTGTTGCTCTTTTTGTCTTCGTATCGCTCTCAGCCCCGAGATGGTCGCTCGCCGGCTGAGTTGCTCCACGGTCGTCCTCATCGCACCTTGATGTCTTTGCTGCATCCGCCGCATCAGGTTCCTGTGCAGCGGCAGACTCCTGCTTTTGCTCCAGGCGACGTTGTATTTTATCGCAACTATCGAGGTTCACGGCGTTGGCTCGCAGGGCGCATTCTTCGCTGCCTCGGCCGCGCGATGTATTTGGTTTTGGGGGCCTCTGGTGAGGTGCGTCGGCATCTCAATCAGCTGCGCCTCTGTCGTCGCACGGGTTCTGCCGCTCCCCGTCTGCTTTCAGCGACGGTGCCGTCCGGTCAGCGCCCTGGGGACCCATCTACTGGCTCGCCTCATCCCCAGGTGTTACCGACGATGCCTTCCATTTTGCCCGATGGCGACGCGCCGCCGCCGCCGCAGCAGCAGCAGCAGCCGCCGCCGCCGCCGCTTGTTCTCCCGCCGGCGCCGCCCGCATTAGACGCTTCGCTGCAGCCGCCAAGCGCCTCCCAGGGTCACGCGCCGCCGATCGCTTCCCGTGACCAGCTGTCCTCCGCCATGGAACTCCCGCCCGCTCCGGACCACATGACGTCATCGCGCGTCGGCTACCCCGACGCAATGGAAATTGATCCTTCGGTCCCTCCTGTCTCTTTACGGGCGCATACACCGCATGTTGACGTGCACCCTGGACTAGTTTTTCAGGCGTTTCCTAGCTCCCCTCGGACCGGATGGCCGGGTGCGGGTGGCACAGCCTCGCCTGTTGTTCGGCTCCCCACCTCATCGCATACGTCAACATGTGGTCCTCCCCACGGCGGGCGGAAGCCTTATCACACGACCGTTCGCCGATTTGCGGGGGAGGAATGTGGTGTCACCGCCAGACACCACACTTGCTAGGTGGTAGCTTAAATCGGCCGCGGTCCATTTAGTACATGTCGGACCCGCGTGTCGCCACTGTGTAATCGCAGACCTAGCGCCACCACCAAGGCAGGTCTCGTGATACGAGAGAGACTCGCCCCAGTTGTACGAGAACCTAGCTACCGCCCAGTTGTACGAGAACCTAGCTACCGCCCAGTTGTACGAGGAGATTGCTAGCGACCATACGGACGAAGCCTTCCTCTCATTTGCCGAGAGCCAGTTAGAATAGCCTTCTGCTAAGTCCATGGCTACGACCTAGCAAGGCGCCATTAGCCTTACCTACTTTGAGAGTTATAGTATAAATGTCTCAAGAAGAATGCTGTAGTCATCAACTAATAAAGTTAAGTATAAAGCAGTTACGTACTTTTCTTGCTACCATTCAATAGTTATCCTGTTCCAGAATTGACGCCCGTCGGCGTGTGTGTGTACGCGTGCCTTCCTTTCTATCGGCTACCTGTCACTGTGGACTGGCTGCCTTGTCAGTCCACTTCACAGACATCTTTCTTTAGTCAAAACAGAATAAAAAAATTCTGACGAAAAACGGATGCACTTGATTGCCCCCACAATGCAAGCGTCTGTCAAGTGACATTTGGCTGTGACGAAGTGTATATAGACGAAACGGGAAGAACTGTTAACGAACTCATTAAGAAACACGAACGGCACACGCGGCTAAAACAAAGTGTAAAATCGACAGAAGCAGAACATCACACGAACTGTGACTCTGACATCGATTTTAGTAACGTACGTGTTCGGGCTAAGGAGAGCAACATTTATAGAAGAAAGGTCCGAGAAGCAGTTGAAATTTTCAAGAATGCATGTAATTTCCCACCGCATGAACAATAGTCTTTGCCATTGGTGGGGAGGCCTGCGTCCCTTAGCGATACAGGTAGCCGTACCGTAGGTGCAATCACAACGGAGGGGTGTCTGCTGAGAGGCCAGAAAACGTCTGGAAGAGGGGCAGCAGCCTTTTCAGTAGTTGCAGGGGCAACAGTCTGGATGATTGACTGATCTGCCCTTGTAACATCAATCGAAGAGGCCTTGCTGTGCTGCTAGTGAGAACGGCTTAAGCCAAGGGGAAACAAGCCGCCCGGCTAGCCGTATTAAACAACCTACTACCTGCATTAATGCTTCCATCATAACGCGCCCTTTCATGTTCATTCATTAACTTTCATTCCGCCATCATATCGAACATGGGAAAGAGAGTTATTCGTTATTAATAGGCTAACAACCCTCTCCCCCCTTTTTTCCTCTAACAACATTTCGCTCCATATTTCCCCTATAAGCTAGACACAAAACTATAGGCTTTGTCCTACTCATTCAGGCAGTGGAAAAAAAAACTCAAAAACTCTGATTACCAATCCATCAATTCCTCATTTCATCAATTCCATGAATTCTTGATTCATAATAACCTTCAGAATAAGTCTGAGTGCTGTGTAGCCTTTCTGACTACTGCCCTACTTTGTCCCAAAAGCCATATGAAAATAATACGTAGTAACAGTCTGTGATGGAGAGAAGGAATTCATGAAACTGTATCTCCATAAGGTAACCACTGTTACATCCTCCATCCAGGGGAATCAACAACCAACAACCAACTTTCGAAGAACCAACATTCAACGCTAAATGCTGTATTAGCACGGTTTAGAAATCCTCACGTTTCAGAACTTCACCGCAACACTTACACAAGACCTTTCACATATTACTGTCCTTTTCAGAACTTACTGCACTATGTGTCGGATGGTGAAAAGATCTACAATGACTTATAAGATATAAACACTGTAGACAGCATTAGAGAAAAACACAAATGGAAAAAAATACTGCAAACAGGTACGTTACTCTATGCCCGCCACACATATACCCGCAAGAGCTCTGTGAGTCCCAAGAGAAAATTGTTTATTTAACTCAGGATCTAAAAGTATAGAAATTGTAAGAAGGCACTCCAAAATTCTATCTGGGTGGACCACTGTTGGCGCACGTTTCTTTGATACCTCGTCAAAGGAAACTGTAACAATGATCAATGATCTAACAGTCCGTTGTGCTTCAAACATTGAGAAAAAATATCAGTAAGTTTCTCCTCTGTTTATAACGTTGAATGTGATTTTCGTATTGCCTGTGTTATGTACATTAAACAACATCAAAAAAGGTGCTTCTAAATTCAGGTTGTGGTTTCCTTATTGCATTCGTCAATTACAATCCATAGACCTGTCATAATTATCGGAAAAGTTCGTTCCGCGAATTTATACAGAAGAAAAGAAAAATAGCCCACAGTTTGAGGCTTTAATCCTTACAGTATGCCACCTATGAAATTTTACTGTCTTCTATAATAAACGAATAAGGGGTTGTGCTATATCTGTAAATTTCGGAATGAATTTTCTACAGAAACTAGCAACACACTAGTTATTTGTATGGTAGCCATTGACAAATACTGTATGGCTTGTACAAATTATGAGTCAGTTCATACACCATGGTGGCCAATAATATGGCCAAAATAGTGACACTTTCTCAGCTATGGATCAGTTGTATTGCACATAACCGAACAAAGCCCTTACATAGTCCCATCAAGTGTGGATGTCCTTGTAAAGCACAGTGATATCCAGGTATACCATACAATGTTTCGGTTTTAGATGTCACAGAATCAAATATAATAAGCGTTGGAAAGTCGATAGCGCATTTTTCTAACAGGGTGGCATTTGACGATAGTGATAGTAACCAGATGGAACTGTAAATACTGTCTTGCGTCAATCCTCTGGTGATAACTCTAATGGGCGGCGGCTTATTCACAAATCCATGGTGGTAAAACAACGGCATTGCCCTACATCTTCTAAGTTTTCTATAATGTTTAACTATTGATTTACTTACTACCAACTCAGGACTTTTTCAGAGCGATGACTAAAGTTGATCTACAGCGATTAGTGTTTTTCTCTGCAACTCCATCAAAGAGCTGCTGACTGATAAATTCGTCGATCGCTGGTGGTAGATGGTGCAGAACTCTGTATGGATTCCTGTAATACAGGTCGCTCACTTTCAATGGCGACACTAGGCAGCACTAGTACCACCGATGGCAATAGTCCTGGTGCTTCAAATAATTCTGTGTAATCCTCAAAAAACCTCTCAATGTCCACTCCATCACATCCTTTCACATGCAATACACTTTCCCCCTTAGTGCGAGTAAGCTGAAAGACTCTAAGTCCATGGCTACGACCTAGCAAGGCGCCATTAGCCTTACCTACTTTGAGAGTTATAGTATAAATGTCTCAAGAAGAATGCTGTAGTCATCAACTAATAAAGTTAAGTATAAAGCAGTTACGTACTTTTCTTGCTACCATTCAATAGTTATCGCTAACCCCTCTGTCCCCTGAGAACTACCTCCTGCCATTGCACTGAAAGACGCAAACACAAACGAATCGAGTGGATGAACAGTGTCCAAATTTACTGCACAAAATTTGCCTGGCCACCACTACCTGTGATCCTTTATTCAACAATAACTAGCACAACCTTACCCTCACGGACTGTCGCGTACGTTACAGTGCTGCTTCTGGAATGCGGTGGTGCAACGGACACCGATCGATTTTAACCGGTGGATTAACGATGAGGGACGGTATGCTGGCCAAATTGGATGTGGGTTTCAGAGGATTTTATACATCTAAGTAGGTGGCTACCAGATAGGTACCCAAGTCTCATTACACAATTTACAAACACTTAGAAAACGTTCCCCCTGTTTCACACGGATAACATTGCAAGGAGACACATACTCTCCCCCGTTGGTGATGGTGTGGCGACAAGAAGGTCATCCAGCCATCCTTTAAAAATTAACAATGCCAATTCCATACTAACCACGCAAACCCTGCGTAGATGTAGGACAGTGCCAAAGAAGAAGACGAAGAACTGGTGCAATCCTCCTTCGTCATAGCCAGTTGGACAAATGTCAGTCAGTGATTTCCCACAGGTATGTCCTGGGGTCACACTCCCTGCGAGCACTGCACAGTGGTCATATCGCCCCCTGACCCATTTAACATAGGGGTGCGAGTTTTGCCCCAAGTTCATCTTTATCACGGCTGCAGACATTTTCTACAGGAGTGACTAACCTGTCTACATCTTCGAGACAGTCGATTCGTACAGAATTGCTGAATATGACCTGGACAGCCGCACTGAAAACTGCGCAATTCTCTCTCGCCTTCATCACCGTGTCAATCTCAGACAAAACTGATGCAGTTGCTATTGCTTTGTCCAACGTTACGAGATATTCATGCACACTCCTCGTGACATTTTGACCAGTAGACCCCGCAGAAACGCATCAAGTTCCCTTTGTTCTTCTTCCTGCAAGGTAACTCTATTAGCGCAGTCATTATCAGTTAACTCATAGCTACTAACACTAATTTTCCTTATTCGTCGCACAAAGCTTTCTACCAATCTCTCTTATCTTTGGACTTCTCCATTAAGGTGTTTTCGCTAATACATATGCCAATTTTTTCTTTAGCAACAATTCAATAACTTCATGCAATTTCACAAAGCAATGAGCATCCAGTAACTCCTCCTTGCTCGTTAGTTACATTGTAGCATCGCTTATTAATTTTAATCGCGTCAACCTTAACAATTCCTCGCTATTCCACTTTCCTAGCTTTGCCGCCGCATGAAAATTATAGAGAAGGAAGGGGTACCTTCAGGTTTTCATGTCCGTAGGGGCTACACATTTTTCATTTTTCCCATATATGCGATTTATATATTTCAGGACATTGTTATCTACTTTTCATTGTCTCCTTTTGGTTTCTACAGTTCAGTTTTAGTGCCTGGTGAATGTTATGTACAAGCTAACTGTATTACTACAGCGAAACCTGTTTTTACATTCACATCCATATTTTCCCGCAATTTACAATTTTTTCTCTTGTTGCCGCTATAAGCCATATTCACTCAATTAACTGTTTTCTTGCCACTAAAATATTCAAATGGATAACATTTATCACATTTTGCGCTTTTGAATCACTACCACATGCTTCAACATCGAGTTTCAAATAGATTTTTGTGGCAGCTAGATGGTGTTCCCACTCATGGACAACCTTTAGGTTATCAAAATTGCACATTGCCGACAATATATCCCAACAATGTCGATTGGTTACATTTTGGTCACATGAATTGCAGCCATCTGTACTACAATGCTTGGAAGAAGAAAAAGGGGACGACCACCTGATACATGGATACAGGGAGTTCAGTCAGCAATGAGGAAGAACAACATTCCTGAAGATTTATGGACAAATAGAGAAGAGTGGAGAACAATAATTAGTGACTTACTGTAATCTAGAATAGGTGCTGGAAAAATGTACTCACATTGTAAATCCAGAATAATAAATAATGTACTACAATGCCACAGATCACTATAGCCTGGCGTCCTTTGCGGCAATACACACCCGTGCCAGAAGTGTTAACTAGGGGCCACACATTATTGTCGAAAAATGGGCGAACGCGAACTACCAGAAGTGAGTGCACCTCTACTGCTTTTACATCACACCAGGAACCCAGTTAGAAAGAATAAGAGACATTTGCGTATATGGATGTTTAATATTTTAAGCAAGCGGAATGCTTCACAAAATTTAAGTAATGAAGTGATGATGGATGCATACCTGTACCAGAATTTTACCAGATTCTCGAAACAAATTTAGTATATATCGTGCAGCTTTTTGATCCGAGAATTGCTAAAACCAATACGAATGTGAGAGTCTGTATAACAGTTAAAACCCGACTGGATATCTACATTAGGCTTTTAGTAATAGTATGATATTCTGCCTTACGGCAGGTCTTGTCATGGGTTAAGCCCCTTCCACTTTTGTCTGTCCATGACCAGTCTTCTCATTTCTGAATATTTGTCTCCCTTGATACTGTCCAGCATTGCATATCTTCTTTTTCCTCTTCCCTTTTATTCCTCCACCATTCCTTCTATTCCTTCCTTCAGTAAACAGTCCCTCCTTAAACAATATCCAATCCTGTTCCGTTTTCTCTTTCTGATGACTTTCAGCATGTTTCTTTCTTCTCCAACTATTCTTAATACTTCTTCATTCCTTACTCGGTCTTCCCATTTCACTTTTTGCATTCTTCTCCATGCCCACATTTCTAGTGCCTCCAGTCTTCTTTCATCTTCCTTCCTCAATGTCCAGGACTCCGCATCATACAGTGCAACGCTCCAAATGTAACATTTGGCAAGTCTTTTCCTCAGATTTTTGTTTAGTAGTCTACAAAGTAATTTCTGTTTCATCTTGAATCCTTCTTTTGCCGTTGAAATTCTTTTCCTAATTTCTGTTGAACAATACATATCATCCATTATAACACTTCCCAAGTAACTGAAGTTATTCACTAGCTCTCATTCCTCTTCTCAAATTTTCATACGGCATTTTCTCCCCATTTCTCCAGTTACCGTGATTTTCGTTTCCTTCTTGTTAATCTTCATTCCACATTCATATAATTTTATGTTTAAATCATCTAAGATTTGTTCCACCTCTCTTTCACTCTCTGCCATCACAACCATGTCGTCTGCAAATCTTATACACTCTACTCTCCGACCCCCTATACAAACTCCTCTCCTTCCATCAAAGGTTCATTAATAATTTCCTCCCGATAGATATTGCACATTGTTGGTGATTAACAACAACCTTGTCTTCCACCTTTCCCACTTCAATTTCTTCACTCATCACATCTCCTATTCTTACTCTTGCTCTCTGGTTCAAATATAAATTTCTAATTAGTCGTCTATGCCTCCAGTCAACTCGATCTTTCCTTAGTATTTCTATCAGTTTGTCCCATATGACACAGTAAAAGCCTTCTCAAGATCAATGAACACAACATACACCTTCCTTTACTTCTCCATGTACCTCTCTCCTATCACTCGCAGTAGCCCAATGGCATCTCAAGTTCCCACTCCGCCCCTGAAACCGAACTGTTCGTCTCCTATTACGCAATTCAGCTTTCCACATGGCCTTCGGTTGAGCGTCCTCAGCAAGATTTCGGCTGCGTGCGAATCAGGCTCACTGTTCTATGTTCCTCACACTTTGTGCGGTCCTTTTTCTTTCCTGTGGATATTAATATACTTTCTGTAAAGTCCTTTGGCCATTTTCCTGTCATGTATATTCGAATACACAATTCAATCAACTCCCTTTTCCATTCTTTCTCCAATGGCTTTAACAATTCCGTAGGAATCTCATCAATTCCCATTGCCCTTCCATTTTTCATCTCCTTCGTAGATTCTTCCATCTCACTAGTTACTATTGCATTTCCTTTGCAACTTTATCTTCTTCTTCTGTCCCGATGTCTTCTTCGCCTGGTCAGCGGTCTGCAGCGTATAGCCATTCTATATATTCTTCCCATCTTCTCACTATTTCCTGGGGTTCACTCACCCACTCACCATTTTACCGCCTGCTGCCTCTCCTTCGTTTAGTTCATTGTTGTTTCTCTTTTCCCTGAACGTCAAATCCATTGCTTCTTTGTACATCAAATCATATTTTCTTTCTTTCTCTAATTTCTCTATTTTGTCACACTTTTCTGTAAGCCATTTCTCCTTTGCTTTCTCTGTGTCCCTTTTTAATTCATTATGTAACCTCCTGTGGATGCGCTGCCCTTTTTCTGTGTTTAGAGTTTTCCATTTTCTGCCATCATCCATCTTGGTTATCATATCTTTCTTTACATTTTTCATCTCCTCGACTCCAAGAGCTTCCTTAGCAGCCTTTTTTATCCCATGTTTAAAACGATCCCTTCTTCCTTCTCCGCATTCCGTTTCCTGTCCTGGCATCATGATTTCACAATATGCATTCTCTAATTTTACACAACTGCCTTTGTCTTTCAGTATCTCAAAATTAATGTGCCCTCTCTTTTGTCCTTGCCAGGTTCTTTTCAGTTTAACTAGAACCTCAGCTACTGCTAATATATGATTCGGGTTTTAGCTACTGGTAATTCTGGCAGAAGTTCACAATTTTACTCGTAAGCCTCATGGTACTAGAAGAATGCAGTGCTTTGGTATAAGGACGGAAATATTCAATTAAAAGAAATTTAATGAAGAATTAAAAAAATATATTATGTTTTTGTTCACCAGCACACACCACTGTCAATTTGTACTCAATGCGGGTCTGGGGGTCTATGAAATTCATGAAATCAAATGGAAACCACGTGTATGAACTACCACCAGTGCTTCCACTCATCGTTGTAATTTTTTTGTCCCCATTTAACATAGGTTCGAAGACTTCAGAATTTTTTATGCTCTTCATCAGTAATGATTACTAGCTCTTCAGCAACGGCTTGACAACTTTTGTTTTAGATTACAATCCTTGTATGCATAACTTTTACCGTCCCACAGCTTTGGTCGTAGATGAATCACGTTTATGAGTAGTCCATTTCTCTGTTGCTATACACAATAAAATGAAGACAACAATCACCTAAAAAAGGTGCGGCTATATGTACGCAAGGATACATAGAACAAAAGCCCAACGATGTTGTTTTCCCTCAGACACAAACAAATAATTTCAGCGCTGTCGGTGAAACTACAGAAAACAAAGGTACGAACGAGAGGGACGCATTTACAGAGTACAAAGTTAGATATTACCCTACACTAGAATATATATTTCACCATTGGTGGACAACACTGAGAACCTCTCGGCAATGCGTCGGCAATTATCTGCAACAACCTGCAACGTCAGTAATATCATCTAGCCATACCGCAAAATTGCTGTCTATTGCCGCCATATGACACCAATGTATAAAGTAACGCTATGGCGGGCAAATATTGCCATAAAATATGGTTCATCTCAGCGTACCTTAAGATAATACATAACATAAAACTGTACAGTGTGTTTTGAAGATATCATTTTCGGCTCTATGAGAAATACAAGCTGCATTTGTAGGAACACTTTGAAAATCTATCTGCAACGTTTCACCACCTGACGACGCTAAGATACAAAGACTCATCAAATCCTACATCTGGATTTCGTTAGCCTCTTAAAGACAAGTCGCATAACGCAAAAAACAACACCCAACAACACACAGGAAAGACTGATATCAACTTAGCGCTATCATGTTGTGTTAATTTCGCTAGATTCTCATTAACGTGTTCTTCTATACTCTTAGTTTCGTCATAACATCAATAAAATCACTTGAGATTATGGTTCATTATGACATTTGGAATTCTTATGATTTTTTATTTTCAGATTCGTGAAACCTTCTGAAATTGGTGAACGTATGGTTTATGAATGCACCATGGTGTCTGACATGACCAGGAAAGCACGCAATTTACAACGCACAAATTAAACTGCTTTATAATATACCAGTGGTCGATATAATGAAACCTGTCGAACTAATATGTTCTCTTAACGACAGCTACGTCATCCCTAAATTGTAGCTTATGTCAGGTGTTCATGGATTCGACAAAATAATATTACATAGGGAATAGCCAATCTCCATTAACTCGACGTTATTTTCGACAACATACATACTGACCTGGATACTACTACAATCCATTTTACCCAGCAGAAGTATTGGTTATGTCTACATTTTCTCCATCAATACAGTTACCGACTTTTGAACAGAGATATTTGAGACTCTCGCTTTCCCTCTGATATTTTAACGCCAGTACTGTAATTTATTGTTTTCAATTCCCTCTCTTTTAGAGGTACAAAGAGCATGCAAATACCGGTTATTTTTCACTTCATTCACTATCCTTTAACACCTTACAATCGACAAAATTCTAAATAAACAACGTTTACACATCACTGCTCGTAATTCATTTTTGATTATGACAAAAATTAAGGTATAACTTTCTTCACTGCCGATTCTAATCTCGTGTCGCACCGATCCGTTGACTTTCCTGACAGTGCATTAGAGAGACGTGGTTATTTGCAGCAGTAATTCTGAAATTCATGAAATGAGGGCTATTGCATGAGAATTACACAATAATCGCTACCCATTGCTAGACCGCATAGGCTGCCAGACGCTCGACTGCCGACGACTGCCTACTTTTGCGGAGAAATACAGATCAGCACCCACGCAGTGTAAGTGGCTCCCCTTAAGCAAATGAAAGCAAATTTAATGCAGTATGTTATGTACTTCTAACTAGCACCTCAATGTAGTTAACCATTATTTGGCCTTTTAGCAAAAAATAATCCTGCACAAATAGTGAGTATTGGGACGAATACAGGGATTAGCGACCACAAGGCAGTTGCTGCTAGGCTGAATACCGTAACACCCACAAACATCAAAAAGAAACGCAGAGAATATCTATTTAAAAAAGCTGATAAAAACGCTCTTAATGCCTTTTTAACAGACGGTCTTCACTCCTTCCGATCTCATTATGTAAATGTAGAAAAATTGTGGAAGGTTTTCAAAGACATGGTATCGACAGCGAATGAGAGATATATACCACATAAATTAATAAGTGATGGTACTGGTCCCCCATATTACACAAAAACGGGTCAGATCGTTGTTTCAGAAGAAACGAAAAAAGAATGCCAAATTTAAAAGAACACAAATTCCCCAAGATTGGCAAAGTTTTGCAGAACTTCGAAATATGGCGTGTATTTCGATGCGAGATGCTTTTAATAATTTCCACAACCAAATTCTGTCTCGAAATCTGGCAGAAAACCAAAAGAGATCTGGTCATACATAAAGCAAATCAGTGGCAAGACGCTATCAATATCTTCACTGCGCGATAACAACGGTGAAGTCACTGATGACAGTGCCACTAAAGCAGAGTTATTAAACACGGTTTTCCGAAACTCCTTCACCAAAGAAGACGAAGTAAATATTCCTGAATTCCAATCAAGATCAACTGCCAAGATGCGAAATATACACTCCTGGAAATGGAAAAAAGAACACATTGACACAGGTGTGTCAGACCCACCATACTTGCTCCGGACACTGCGAGAGGGCTGTACAAGCAATGATCACACGCACGGCACAGCGGACACACCAGGAACCGCGGTGTTGGCCGTCGAATGGCGCTAGCTGCGCAGCATTTGTGCACCGCCGCCGTCAGTGTCGGCCAGTTTGCCGTGGCATACGGAGCTCCATCGCAGTCTTTAACACTGGTAGCATGCCGCGACAGCGTGGACGTGAACCGTATGTGCAGTTGACGGACTTTGAGCGAGGGCGTATAGTGGGCATGCGGGAGGCCGGGTGGACGTACCGCCGAATTGTTCAACACGTGGGGCGTGAGGTCTCCACAGTACATCGATGTTGTCGCCAGTGGTCGGCGGAAGGTGCACGTGCCCGTCGACCTGGGACCGGACCGCAGCGACGCACGGATGCACGCCAAGACCGTAGGATCCTACGCAGTGCCGTAGGGGACCGCACCGCCACTTCCCAGCAAATTAGGGACACTGTTGCTCCTGGGGTATCGGCGAGGACCATTCGCAACCGTCTCCATGAAGCTGGGCTACGGTCCCGCACACCGTTAGGCCGTCTTCCGCTCACGCCCCAACATCGTGCAGCCCGCCTCCAGTGGTGTCGCGACAGGCGTGAATGGAGGGACGAATGGAGACGTGTCGTCTTCAGCGATGAGAGTCGCTTCTGCCTTGGTGCCAATGATGGTCGTATGCGTGTTTGGCGCCGTGCAGGTGAGCGCCACAATCAGGACTGCATACGACCGAGGCACACAGGGCCAACACCCGGCATCATGGTGTGGGGAGCGATCTCCTACACTGGCCGTACACCACTGGTGATCGTCAAGGGGACACTGAATAGTGCACGGTACATCCAAACCGTCATCGAACCCATCGTTCTACCATTCCTAGACCGGTAAGGGAACTTGCTGTTCCAACAGGACAATGCACGTCCGCATGTATCCTGTGCCACCCAACGTGCTCTAGAAGGTGTAAGTCAACTACCCTGGCCAGCAAGATCTCCGGATCTGTCCCCCATTGAGCATGTTTGGGACTGGATGAAGCGTCGTCTCACGCGGTCTGCACGTCCAGCACGAACGCTGGTCCAACTGAGGCGCCAGGTGGAAATGGCATGGCAAGCCGTTCCACAGGACTACATCCAGCATCTCTACGATCGTCTCCATGGGAGAATAGCAGCCTGCATTGCTGCGAAAGGTGGATATACACTGTACTAGTGCCGACATTGCGCATGCTCTGTTGCCTGTGTCTATGTGCCTGTGGTTCTGTCAGTGTGATCATGTGATGTATCTGACCCAAGGAATGTGTCAATAAAGTTTCCCCTTCCTGGGACAATGAATTCACGGTGTTCTTATTTCAATTTCCAGGAGTGTAGAAGTAGATATTCTCGGTATAACGAAGCAGCTTAAATCGCTTAATATCGGCAAGGCCTCCGGTCCAGATTGTATACCAGTCAGGTTCCACTCAGAGTAAGCTGATAAAATAGCTCCATATTTAGCAAGTAAATACAACCACTCGCTCACAGAAAGATCCGTACCTCAAGACTGGAAAATTGCTCAAGTCACACCAATTCCCAAAAAGGGAAGTAGGAGTGATCCGCTGAATTACAGGCTTATATCACTAACGTCGATTTGCAGTAGGGTTTTGAAACATATACTGTATTCGAACATTACGAAGTACCTCGAAGAAAACGGTTTATTGACACATAGTAAGCACGGATTCAGAAAATATCGTTCTTATGAAACACAACTAGCACTTTATGTTCATGATGTAATAAGTGCTATCGACAGGGGATGTCAAATTGATTCCATATTTTTAGATTTCCAGAAGGCTTTCGACACCGTTCCTCTCAAACGTCTTATAACCAAATTGCGTGCCTACTGAGTATTGCCTCAGTTGTGCGAATGGATTCGTGATTTCCTGTCAGAGTGGTCACAGTTCGTAGTAATAGACGGAAAGCCATCGAGTAAAACAGAAGTAATATCCGGCGTTCCCCAAGGAAGTGTTATGAGCCCTCTATTGTTCCTGATCTATATTAACGACATAGGAGACAATCCGAGAAGCCCTCTTAGACTGTTTGCAGATGATACTGTCATTTACCGTCTTGTAAAGTCATCAGATGATGAAAACGACTTGCAAAATAGTTTAGATAAGATTTCTGTATGGTGCGAAAAGTGGCAGTTGACCATGACTAAAGAAAAGTGTGAAGTTATTCACATGAGTACTAAAAGAAATGAGCTAAATTTTGATTACGCGATACGGCACACAAATCTGAAGTCTGTAAATTCAACTAAATACTTAAGGCTTACAATTACAAATAACCTGAATTGCAACGATCATATAGATAATAATATTGTGGGCAAAGCAAACCAAAGACTGCGATTCATTGGCAAAACGCTTAGAAGGTTCAACAGGTCTACTAAAGAGACTGCTTACACCACGCTTGTAGTCCCTAATCTGGAGTATTGCTGTGCGGTGTGGGATCCGCATCAGGTGGGACTGACGGATGACATCGAAAAAGTGCAATGAAGGCAGCTCGTTTTGTATTATCGATAAATAGGGGAGATAATGTCACACACATGATACGTGAATTGGAGTGGCAATCATTAAAAAAAAGGCGTTTTTCGTTGCGACGGGATCTTATCATGAAATTTCACTCACCAGTTTTCTCCTCCGATTTCGAAAACATTCTGTTGGCACCCACCTACGTAGGGAGAAATGATCATCACGATAAAATAAGAAAAATCACGGCTCGCACAGGAAAATTTAAGTGCTCGTTTTTACAGCCTGCCGTTCGAGAGTGGAACGATAGAGAGACAGCTTGAAGGTGGTTCATTGAAACCTGTACGACGCACTTTATTGTGAATAGCAGAGTAATCACGTAGATGTAGATGTAGATGTGGTAAGAGCAAGCGTTTGTCAATTGTGTTTTGTCGTTTTGTTACACCATTAACCATTTGAGATGTATGGAGATTTTTGATCTGGTGACGTGGTAACTGGGAGGGTGAATTTTTCGGTCCCTAGGAAGGTAACATTTCTGTGACTGAACTCTGACTGTGGTCGTCCTTCTGTATGTGACGTTGTGCACGTACAGAAGTTTCGTTAGTCAGTCGACTGGCAGCTTGTTTCTTGTTATCCTAGCTTATTAGTAGAATGACTACAGGAGGTGCACGTTGACACGCTGTCGCTAGTGTATCCAAGCAACAGCATACAGCTTCCTTGCCTCTACATTGCTGCGAATAGTTGCTACTTGGTCAGGACGGCGGGATAATGACACGGTGACAGGTAGCTGGGGATGGGCAGGCCCGTCCAGTGGAACTGCTCAGTGTGGTGAACATGGGACCAGGACCACAGGCAGGATAGCAGCGACAGCCAGCCTCGGCCTCTCACAGCGTGCAGCTGACTGGATCTCAACTGGTGCCTCGGACCGTGATGCAGCGGAAGAGTGCTGGCTGCCGGGGGCCTGGACAGTGAGGCAGCGGCCAGTGATTCGCAGCAAGGTTACAGTGGTGGTAGCTGCGGAATAGGTATGGTGATAACGGGTACACGTCATTGTACGGCATTGCCATAACGATGGCGACAAGCCGGCTCTGGCGGTTTACATACAGCTATTTGGAGGTTACCAGGTCGAAGATGTTACACTCCGGCGTTCCTAGGTCATAAAAAGTTCTCTTGAATTGGGGCCGTAGTCCTGGACCAGGCTGTTGCAATGCGGGAGTAGTTGACTTGCGGGAGGAGGATGGCATGGGAGAAGCTGCACGGCGATGGGTGATACTAATAGCAGATCATTGGCTGCTGCTGTTAGTGGTTGCTACACTCTAGTTACAGGACTGGGCCACTGCGTTGGGCAGTGCCGTGGCCGTTCTATACTTGTACCACAGTTTTCAAGGGCCAATGGACCCTCAAAATAAATATTTCCACAGCTGAACTGTTGTTATTACTTATCAAAATGCACACAGCGCACTCACTGTCTCTACTGATATAACAAACTGCCTATTGGCTTCGTCTCGGGTTCTTCGGCCGACGTTCATCTAATGATTTTTCCGACGTTTCGGCAGCACGAGTGGCTGGCATCGTCAAAGCTTCACCCTCCATTGCCGGACCGAGCGAGGTGGCGCAGTGGTTAGCACACTGGACTCGCATTCGGGAGGACGACGGTTCAATCCCGTCTCCGGCCATCCTGATTTAGGTTTTCCGTGATTTCCCTAAATCGCTTCAGGCAAATGCCGGCATGGTTCCTTTGAAAGGGCACGGCCGATTTCCTTCCCCATCCTTCCCTCACCCGAGCTTGCGCTCCGTCTCTAATGACCTCGTTGTCGACGGGACGTTAAACACTAATCTCCTCCTCTTCCTCCATTGCCGGTGGTGAACTGGAGCCGAGCTCGCGGCCGCAGACTATATGTACCTGGCGCGCCAACGTCCGAAGGCTTCTCCGCGGTCATTTCCGGTGCCGTTCTCCTCTTGCTACCTGCGACGGTCGTTCGCTGCAGTACGGGAAGCCAGGATCCGTTTACCTTAAGGCTTTCCTCTTTCTTGTTGAAACTGTTGGCGTGTTTTGTATTTCTACAGCTTCTCTAAACAAGCGCGTGTGATAGTGCTTCGCTACAGCCAGAACTTCCGTGTCGGCGAATTTTATTACGTGGTCGGTCTCATTCAGTGCGTGCTCTGGCACGGCCGATTTTTCCGCCTGCCCCAACCTGCAATGTCGCTTATGCTCTTTGATCCTGGTGTTAATTGATCGTCCAGTCATTCCGACATAAACTTTTCCGCATGTGCATGGTATACGGTATATTCCCGACATTGCAAGTGGGTCTCTTTTCTCCTTCGCTGATCTAAGACACTCTTTGATCTAACTTGTCGGTTTGAAAATCGTCTTTACGCCATGTTTGCGCAATATACGGCCGATTCTGTCCGTCACTCTGGGAATGTATGGCAGGAAGGCCGTATCCGACATTTCTTTTTCTGGCTCCTTACTTCGCCGAGTGTTTGGCTCTGTTACACTTCTAATGTAATTTGTGGAGTACCCATTGCCCCTCAGAACAGTTTCCAGGTGTTGCATTTCTCGTTTGAGGTGTTGCGGCTCACATATTCGTCCTGCTCTCGTTACGAGCGTACTAATCATGCCTCTTTTCTGGCTCGGGTGGTGGTTTGACAGTTTGTGCAGGTATCGGTCCGTGTGTGTCGGTTTTCGATACACGCTCTGTCACAGGTTTTCGCCGTCTCTTGTAACCAGCACATCTAGAAATGGCAGTTTCTTGTCTTTTTCTACTTCCATTGTAAATGTTATGTTGGCATGGAGGCTGTTCAAGTGCCTTAGGAAGTCCCCGAGCTGTTCTTCACCATGGCTCCACACCACGAAAGTATCATCGACGTACCTGTACCACACCTTAGGTTTGCAAGTCGCCGAGTCCAGTGCCTGTGCTTCGAATTGTTCCATGAAGAAGTTGGCCACCACTGGACTGAGAGGACTACCCATGGCGACGCCTTCCAGCTGTTCGTAGAAATCACCATTCCACGTGAAATAGCTCGTGGTGAGACATGCATGGAAGAGCTTTTTGATGTCTTGTGGGAACATGGAACCGATGTGCTCCAGAGCGTCACTGAGTGGCACTTTCGTAAATAACGAAACAACATCAAAGCTGACCAGTATGTCGTTTGGTGCAAGTTTCAGTTCCTTCAGCTTCTCAATGAAATGTCCTGAGTCCTTAATGTATGTGTCAGTCTTCCTCACGTGTGGCTGGAGCAGAGAGGGCAAGTGTTTTGCCAGTTTATACGTTGGTGAGCCAGGAGCGCTAACGATCGGTCTCAGTGGAACGTTGTTCTTATGCATCTTGGGTAATCCATACAGCCGAGGTGGTAGGGCTTCTGTCTTGCGCAGGTTTCTCTGTATGTCCCCGGGCAGAGAAGACGCCTTGATTAATCGATTCGTATTCCGTGTGATACGCTGCGTCGGATCTGCGCTTAGTTTTCGGTACGTCGTCGGATCTAATAGGTCTCGGATCTTTTGCTCATAATCTTCGGTCTTCATTACGACGGTCGCATTCCCCTTATCGGCAAGCAGTACCAATATACTCTTGTCGGCGTTGAGATTCTTAATGGCTTGTACCTCTTCTTTCTTCAGGTTGCAAGCTGGTGGTTTTGCTCGGCGCAGTATCCTGGCTGTTTCAGTGCGTATTTCCTCTGCCCTTTCATAAGGAAGGGTCCGAATGGCTGCTTCGGTGTTGGCAATGATGTCCTCCGTAGGTATAGTTCTCGGGACGATAGCGAAATTCCCTCCTTTTTGAAGAACAGACACTTCCTCTTCCGTCAATTGTCGTTCAGTGAGGTTGACCACTGTGTGTGACATGTCGGGAATCGCCTTGTCTGTCTGCTTCCGGCATCTTTCAAACTTTTTCTTCTGCCGCTCGGTGCAGCGCTCGAGTTCGTTCTGCATGCTCCTGTGAGTGATGCTGTCGATCTTGTCCCAGTCGTCTCGATGCATTCTGCTACTTAGTTGATAGAAAATGTCCAGAAGTTCCTCATCCGTTCTTGCCAAGTCTCTCTGTGTTGTATGTATTCGCTCACGAAGAAAAGCTCGTTCCATTCTGTCGTAGATACGATGTGCTTGGGCGGTGGTGAATAGGCGCTTACATCTCAAGAACTTCGGTGTAGCACATTCATCTCGGCATCGTGACAGGCAAATCTCCTCCCCGTAGAGGTGTAATACAAAATTGTTAATGCTTTCGTGGCCACTTGTTGACTAACTGCCTATTGGCTTCTGTCTAGGGTTCTTCAAACGGTTCAAATGGCTCTGAGCACTATGGGACTCAACTGCTGAGGTCATTAGTCCCCTAGAACTTAGAACTAGTTAAACCTAACTAACCTAAGGATATCACAAACATCCATACCCGAGGCAGGATTCGAACCTGCGACCGTAGCGGTCTTGCGGTTCCAGACTGCAGCGCCTTTAACCGCACGGCCACTTCGGCCGGCTCGGGTTCTTCAGCCGACGTTCATCTAATAATTTTTCTGACGCTTCGCCAGCACGAGTGGCTGGCATTGTCAAAGCTTCACCCTCCATTGCCGGTGGTGAACTGGAGCCGAGCTCGCGGCCGCAGACTATATGTAACTGGCGCGCCAACGTCCGAGGGCTTCTCCGCGGTCATTTCCGGTGCGGTTCTCCTCTTGTTACCTGCGACGGTCGTTCGCTGCAGTACGGGAAGCCGGGATCCGTTTACCGTAAGGCTTTCCTCTTTCTTGTTGAATCTGTTCTCGTGTTTTTGTATTTCTACAGCTTCTCTATACAAGCGCGTGTGATAGTGCTTCGCTACAGCCAGAACTTCCGTGTCGGCGAATTTTATTACGTGGTCGGTCTCATTCAGTGCGTGCTCTGCCACGGCCGATTTCTCCGCCTGCCCCAACCTGATCTACTGATATAACTTAAGATAATCCAACAAGCACAGATTGAAACATATCAAGCTTCTTTTCTTACCTACAAGAATATGTTTCACTGCCTTTCAGTATGAAATTACGTTCAGTGTAATGAAATTGAGACTGTGTGACAGCATAACTCAGCATAATCGGCAGAAGATGACAAATGTTTATTAAGAAAAGATATAGTCACTATTTTTGTGACCAAGCCCACGTGCAACGCTGGCCACAATGCTGTGCTCAGAAGTCCGCCTTCGAGTATAGTACTGGTAGCGGTGTTCTCGACGTGCGAGCCAACTGTCACTCGAATACTGAACTTATTTTGTATGAATACAATGTATGGACCTCTGACTATCTGTATCTTGACAGGCATTTTCTTCTGTGGTCATTTTCTAGAATTACTTAGAAAGAAAGAGTAGTGAACAATATCTGTTGTCGCTATTGACTGACCCAATGTGTGTTCGTGCTGTCGCAAGTTATGCGTGTACTCGTTAGGTTTTTCTGTTTGCTTTATTCTGTTACTAATATATCAAGTTTGTTCAGTGAGCAAGAAATTTGGGAAGATAAAGAGGAAGAATATAGTGATTCTGGATAGAAGGGAAAAATATCTGCGTGAAAATTTTTGAAGAGAGTTGATACTCTGGTAAGATGCTCTCTGCCACAATTCTTCGCCACTAATTTTGTTGCTAAACACATCACTGCTGTAATCACAATTCAGTTCTCTTTTATTTGTTTTAATCTCGTCTTCCTTACGTATGAATCTCAAAATGAAACAGCATCTAACACAGATTACCAAGATTTTTGTGGAGAAGATGAGACGATTTACTGGTAAAACAAGTAAAAAAGAAAGAAACTAGTATTATCCTGATTGCCACTCGCGTCTTTGTGTACCACGGTACCCTGAGTTTCCCATAAAAGAAAAATTACGTATGAAATTGCTCAAGAACCCACCTCGCACTTTTTGAAGAATAATTATAATTTCTGTCTTCACTACTGTAAAAGTTTTATTCTATCAGGGAATTAAAATTAATACGAAAAACAATCCTTGAAGTTTGCTCCTTTTTAGTAATTACTATCCTTTAAGAAATATCAGACACAAAAGGACCATCAAAATTTAAGTAATGACATAAATGGCTGATATTCTGGGCCCAAAATTTTTATAAGTGGCTCGACTTCAAAGTGTTAATATCTTGTCATAGGGCTCACTGTGATGTTAGGCTGACCTCGAAATACGTTTTAGCTGAACTAAGACGAGCTTTTGACAAACAATATAAGTAATTTTCATGTGAGGATAACATGATTCATTTCGGTACGATAGTGAAAATATTCTCGTCGACAAGTGGACTGCTACCTACAAGTCAGATCAACAGTAATGTCCATGCATTGTTTCGTGGAGTTATAGATCAAATCTATAGAATTTTGGTAAATTTATGGCGTGGTTCAAAGATCTAAACAACTATGTTGACTAACCTGTAAATAGCCACGTGCATTTTGATAAGTAATATAGACGTGTAGAGGTGAAAACATCAAATTTGAGGATTCATTCTACCTGGCAAAGCGTGGCACAGGTACCGAAATTTAATCACCAATAAGTTCTGTCCAACTTGTACGTTTTATCATTAGTAGCAATGCGTGAGCCACTTGTACTTTGGATTTATTGTTACAGAACAATTTAGTTACAGAAGTAGAGGTACGTGTGTTTTGCACTGAGAATATCATACACTCCTGGAAATGGAAAAAAGAACACATTGACACCGGTGTGTCAGACCCACCATACTTGCTCCGGACACTGCGAGAGGGCTGTACAAGCAATGATCACACGCACGGCACAGCGGACACACCAGGAACCGCGGTGTTGGCCGTCGAATGGCGCTAGCTGCGCAGCATTTGTGCACCGCCGCCGTCAGTGTCGGCCAGTTTGCCGTGGCATACGGAGCTCCATCGCAGTCTTTAACACTGGTAGCATGCCGCGACAGCGTGGACGTGAACCGTATGTGCAGTTGACGGACTTTGAGCGAGGGCGTATAGTGGGCATGCGGGAGGCCGGGTGGACGTACCGCCGAATTGCTCAACACGTGGGGCGTGAGGTCTCCACAGTACATCGATGTTGTCGCCAGTGGTCGGCGGAAGGTGCACGTGCCCGTCGACCTGGGACCGGACCGCAGCGACGCACGGATGCACGCCAAGACCGTAGGATCCTACGCAGTGCCGTAGGGGACCGCACCGCCACTTCCCAGCAAATTAGGGACGCTGTTGCTCCTGGGGTATCGGCGAGGACCATTCGCAACCGTCTCCATGAAGCTGGGCTACGGTCCCGCACACCGTTAGGCCGTCTTCCGCTCACGCCCCAACATCGTGCAGCCCGCCTCCAGTGGTGTCGCGACAGGCGTGAATGGAGGGACGAATGGAGGCGTGTCGTCTTCAGCGATGAGAGTCGCTTCTGCCTTGGTGCCAATGATGGTCGTATGCGTGTTTGGCGCCGTGCAGGTGAGCGCCACAATCAGGACTGCATACGACCGAGGCACACAGGGCCAACACCCAGCATCATGGTGTGGGGTGCAATCTCCTACACTGGCCGTACACCACTGGTGATCGTCGGGGGGACACTGAATAGTGCACGGTACATCCAAACCGTCATCGAACCCATCGTTCTACCATTCCTAGACCGGCAAGGGAACTTGCTGTTCCAACAGGACAATGCACGTCCGCATGTATCCCGTGCCACCCAACGTGCTCTAGAAGGTGTAAGTCAACTACCCTGGCCAGCAAGATCTCCGGATCTGTCCCCCATTGAGCATGTTTGGGACTGGATGAAGCGTCGTCTCACGTGGTCTGCACGTCCAGCACGAACGCTGGTCCAACTGAGGCGCCAGGTGGAAATGGCATGGCAAGCCGTTCCACAGGACTACATCCAGCATCTCTACGATCGTCTCCATGGGAGAATAGCAGCCTGCATTGCTGCGAAAGGTGGATATACACTGTACTAGTGCCGACATTGTGCATGCTCTGTTGCCTGTGTCTATGTGCCTGTGGTTCTGTCAGTGTGATCATGTGATGTATCTGACCCCAGGAATGTGTCAATAAAGTCTCCCCTTCCTGGGACAATGAATTCACGATGTTCTTATTTCAATTTCCAGGAGTGTATATTTTGAGGAAAAAATGTAACGTTATTTTGGTCCAGTTTCATAGACCTGTAATTGTACTTGCGTATTATGAGAAGCAAACTCCCTGTGATTTCTACCCGCAATAGTTTCATCCTTTCATAAATTCTTATATTTTCGTGGAAAGAGGGTATTTTCAAGATATGAAACTTTCTTCTTCTGAATGAAACATTGCCTATCATTGTCTTTGCCAATCGTTGCATGTCATGTTTGCAGCATTACAAACTTACTATTTGTGTATTACGAAAATATCAACAAACATTTCTTAAGCTTGTATCTAGGGGTAGCTGGCATCAGGAAAAGGTAAGCTGCCACCTCCACATGACTACCACCGTGAGATGACAAGAGCGAAAAGAATAAGATACACAATGTTGGCTACCATAGCATGTGTATTTTGTTACTGACCCGGAGCATCTACGTACGTGGACGTACGAATGCTATTGTCCAATGGCAAAATTAAGCTTTACAGATAACAATTTTCCTTAAATACCCAAAAATTATAAAAATTTGATGAGCTGTAACGCTCTGATGACGCACATAGTTGGCTATCCATAAGCACTACAAGTTTCATTGTTACCCAGATTCTTATGCATTGTCTGATAAATTACCTTGTTTAACGAAGGCTACGCTGCCCATGAGCAGCGTGTAACTGCTGCCAACCGTGATACAATGTACTACACATTACGTGGTATATATCCATCTGCAGGGAAAAATTTAAATGTCACATAAATACTGTACGCAATATTGGAAAATATTCCGTCTTTTACGGCTGTGATAAAAGTTTTATTTACATCAGACGCATTTTTCCGTATTTTAAAGCTCTTCGATCAAAATTAAATTTACAAAGCGTGCCTTTCATAAGCAATCTGCAATTACTTGCTGAAATATACATCAATCGAGACAAACGTTGAATATGATGTTCCCGCTACAGCGATGCACAAAACTACGACAGATATTCAAGTGGCTCGACAATGTAGGAGCGAGGATACTGTCCTCTGAAGATGCTTCAAAACAAATCAAAATGCGTCTGGTCTAAATAAGACTTTTATTACAGTCGCAAAAACGGAATGCATCTCAATATTACTGGCAAAAACACGACTCTAGTAGAGAAGATATAAAGAAATGGACAATATGAATACTGCACTTGTGCCTCACCTTTCGTTATTTTCAGTCGCTGCGACCGTTATCATATACATCACTACAGTCCGTGTCGGTGTCTGAATGATCTGATCTTAGAATGATGACGATGGGATCAGGCAGATTGTCAATTAAAATTTCCCTCCCTATGTGCTCCTTCTGCAGCCATTCTGCGTGCCGAACACATTTAGCTCATTCTGAAGGAGTTATGCTATGAAGTGCTTAGTGCAAAAGCCTTTCTGTGTCAGCAATTTTAAATGCCGTGTTTCGTTCTGCGACATACATTTTCACTTGTGCCTGTATCAGTTGAATCGGATTCGACTGGCAATGATACGGCTGCAAACGCAAACCTGTATATCCTTGATCCTGTGCGGTACAATCGATTTCATAAACTTTAACACCAAGTATATGAATCCCTACAAGATTCAACAACTCAGCCCGAGTTTGATTGAAACTGTGCAGTATCTTTTTACTTGCAAGCCACAGCTTGATTTTGGCTTTTTTGTGCTAGTTGTTGGTGCTTTGTCAATAACAACTGAGTGATAAATTGCATTGCCCATAACAGTTACTGAGTTTGCAGGCCACTGAGGGAGAAACTGTTTCCTAAACCATTATGTAAATGTCTCTGAGCTTGTTTCAGAATGATGATCCCCTGAAATGCTCCTTTTCGCCCGAAACACTAATTTCCCTTCTGGAACGAATATGAAAGCAGAACCAGCATGAAGTAAAATTATTCGTTCACCTTCACCAACTGTTACTTTAAAGCCAGTGTCCAAGACACTTTCCTCGTATGATTTTAGTTTACGTATGTATCCTTTAGCCATGTTTCGAGCAAGTAAAAAAGTTCTCATTGCCAGATTTTCTTATTTCAAGAATACTCCTTAAAAACTACGTTCTTAAAGCAGCGACATCAAACGCTCTATTAAAATTGTATGCTGTCTTTCTTATGAACATATTTCAATCCAATGTTTTTCAGCACTCTTCGCATTGAGGTAACACTGCCATTACAATTTATAGCTTCATGTACATTTTTGACAATAGTAAATTACGCTGTCGTGTATTAATTGAGCACAAGTCGTCTTAGAACACCTTTGTAGAAATCACATAAATTCGTGACAAGTTTCTCACTAATTTGGTGTTTCCATGGCGATCCGAAAGCGGGACTTCCACTAGTCTGGACACATAAATTACTTTCGCTGACAGTCCGCTAAACGGTTCGCAAGCCGACTGCAGTGTGTTCCTGTGATCTGGCACCACCTGTGGTAATTCCATTGTTTTCTACTTCGCGCTTGAAGAAAGCTTATATCCTATCCTGTAAATTATGCCTCTCGCTTGTTTACTCATAATTTTTGCTTACTGCCACTATTAGCCATGAGCCGGCCGCGGTGGACTAGCGGTTCTAGGCGCTCAGTCCGTAGCCGCGCGACTGCTACGATCGCAGGTTCGAATCCTGCCTCGGGCATGGATGTGTGTGATGTTCTTAGGTTAGTTAGGTTTAAGTAGTTCTATGTTCTAGGGGACTGATGACCATAGATGTTAAGTCCCATAGTGCTCAGAGCTATTTTTTAAGCCATGACAGCTCGCAACAAACTGAACAGAAATTCACCTATACCTCGCTACAATCACCTTTAACACTAGCACTGGCTGTTCTGTAAGGAAGTTGAGCGACTGTAAGAAGATGCAAGATGACTTAGACAAAATTTACGGTTGGTGATGAATGGCAGCTAGCCCTGGATGTGGAAAAATGTAAGTTAATGCGGATGAGTAGGAAGATCAAACCTGTAATGTTCCGATACAGTATTACTAGTGTCCTTCTGGACACAGTGAAGTCGTTTAAATATCTGGGCATAACTCTTCAAAGCGATATGAGGTGGAACGAGAATGTGAGAACTGTGGTAGGAAAGGCGAATGGTGGACTTCGGTTTAGGAAAGAGTGGTTCACCTGTAAAGGAGGCCGCATATAGGACGTTGGTGCGACGTATTCTTGAGTACTGCTCGAGTTGTATCCGTACCAGGTCGGACTGAAGGAAGATATCGAAGCAATTCAAAGGCGGGGAACTAGATTTGTTACCGGTAGGTTCGAACAACACGTAAGTGTTACGGAGATGCTTCAGTAACTGAAATGGGAGCCCCCGGACGAAAGGCGATTCTTTTCGAGAAACACTACCGAGAAAATTTAGAGAACTGACATATGATGCTGACTGCCGAACGATTCTACTGTCGCCAAGATACTTAGAGCGTAAGGACCACGAAGTTAAGATACGAGAAATTTGGGCTCATACGGAGGCATGCAGACAGTCGTTTGACCCTCGCTCTATTTCCGAGTGGAACAGAAAAGGAAATGACAAGTAGTGTTACTGGGTACCCTCCGCCACGCACCTTGGGGTATCTATGTAGATATACGGAGATGCACACGTTGACAGCACAGCGTTCAAAAAACTACTGAATGCTCATTGTCTGTCGGATGATGCGTGACGTCAGGTTCGGAGAAAGAGCCTAAACACGAAGCACCCAAACTGTATTAGCCATTGCGAATAAGAACAACCATCGGCAGCGGAATGGACTGACGATAATGAAAATCTCTGGCGGACAGGGGCTCCAATACGGATTTCCCGCTTATCGTGAGTCTGGGTCCGGCACAAATTTTCATTGTCGTCATTCCATTCTACGGCTGATTGTTGCCATTATTTACAGTTGTGAATACATTTAATGTACTTCATAACGGCTGTAGTAGCCGCAGTGCCTGTTCCTTTGGACATGCAAGCATATCCAAACGAACTTTGTATCGTAATCATAATAATACAGGCACTGAAATACAGTAAACATGAAGCTGTCGTTCATACTTCTAATTATAGTCCTTTTCTTTCTGGCTATGTTGTTCTTTCAGGAATTGTCTTTTAGAGCATTACGGTAAGATCTTGACTTATTTAGTAGCTGGTTAAAGAAACACCACTTGTGAATGATTTAGAGAGCCTTCGTACCATAATTCCGATTTGCAAATGTCACAGTCTTTCTTACAAGTCCGAGTTTGAACATATCCTCATTTAGATCTAAGAAGGATATATTAGCTACTTTCTTAGTATGTTATATTTTAATGACATGTGTTTTGTAAATATATAAAAATGGAAATGACATTCAGGCAATTAATTCGAGGGTCTCATCATGTTTCAGGCATCAGTTTCAACGCATATTTTAGACATGCATGTGTAATTACTGATGAAGTTTAATTATCGTTGCATACGTTTTAGATGTCGAATTAACACTGTCACACTTGTCAAGGATCATGTGTTTTGTAGATCAATTTAAATGTGAAAATATTTCATTTTATCGTCCATCGTACATTACACAAAATGTAGTACAGGGATTCATTCCGAAGAGCCGATTAACCTGTGAATTCATACGGTAAGCCGTGTGGACGTATATATATATATATATATATATATATATATATATATATATATATATATATATACGTGTGTGTGTGTGTGTGAGTGAGTGAGTGAGTGTGTGTCTGTGTGTGCAGTTTTGTAAGTTTATTGTTTCTAACTTGCTCCTAGAGCTACAGGTTTACTTCCACCGTCTTACATATAAGAAATCCTTACCAGCACCATTAACATTTTTAAACTTCCCACCAACTGCATCTTGGATTTAGCGACTGCAGTGCCTCAACTGCAGCACTGAGAAGCAGACGTCCAAAAGGGCATATCATTGGCTTTCGGGCCAAAGGATGAAGCGTTTCGGAAGCAGCTAAGTTTGTAGACCTATTGCATGCCACCCTGGTTAACGTGTACCGTGAATTTCTAAATGCTGCTACCCAAACCTGGCGCCGCACAGTGGTTCAGAACGACTGATTCTCTGGCCAAAAGTCGAGAAATGAAGATTGAAAGTACCATGTGTTTGGAATGGATTCTTGGATTCTTGTAGATGGGGGTATGGGGCATTCAAATCGTATCAGCAGAGGTCACAAAATTGTATACCTGCGTCCCTGTGACAGTCGTAAGTTGCCTCTTGTAGTAACAGACGCGCGACGCTTCAGTGCCCAGTTATACAGTGCTTCAGAAAATCATACATAATTGTACAACGACGATGTTTGCTGTTATTTATGAAACATTATGCTAAAGGTAGTAGTGATTATCATGTTGTTTCGCTTCTTTAGAAATACATTTGTGTCGATACAAAAAAAAAAAAAGGTAGCCATGACATTGACACGTGTTTGTTGACCTACCTATTAACGAAATTTTCAAGAATTAGCTGCTCGAAAGTTGCCTATTTTGACTAATAACGATTTTAGTGTTACCGTGCGCGCTGTCGTGCGCATTACGCACTGTGACTAATGCCGAAATTCTCCCCTCAGCTTTCTATATCTGAGGCTTGAAAGGTCCGAGGTATGGAGAGTTTTTCGTAGATGTTTTCTATCTCTTTCTAAAGTATTGTGGAGATAAGTACGGTATATTATTCCAACGGTGTAGCATTGTGAATAAAGATTTGAAATAAAAATCTAACCGTAATGACCATTATTATAGAAATATCGAAATATGTTTACAAATATTTCAAACATTGTTCATGGACAATAAACACAATTTGTAAAACATAATAATATAGTTTTTTTAATCGATTGTTCATGACTGTAGTATTACTTATAATATTTTTACTTTACACCGTACAATATATATATTTTTTTAAATTTTAAGGCATACATGCAAAGAAATAGTTTGTACACGCAGACAAATATTCTTAGCCCTAGTGATGAATGGAGCTCAGAATTTGACAAACAAGCAGATGGTATGGAAAAATATTTTACCGAATCGTAAGGATGTACTTTCGCTATTTCAGCTGATGAAAGGAAATGTTTAACCCTTTGTTGCCTGACGGTACTTAAAAGTACCAGTAAGTTTTGACTCTAATTATTTTCTCGTGGTGCAGTTTCGTGATCTGAGAGCCTGTCGGTACGTAACAGTAACTCTGCTCTACTGTTTCATAGATGTTATTGTGCAATACATAGACCTCTCTGGTGGTCAGAGCTTGACATTGTTTTTCGCGCGCTGCTGTGAAAACAGAAGATTGTATGTGCTTGTTTCCATGGTGTTGCCTGAATTTGTGCGCAATTTATTGGAACTTCCGTTGAGTTTTCCATTGTACGTACTTACCTTCTTTGTTTTTTTATAATAGTTTGAAGCATTACGTTACAAGTGAATGAGATAAAGTGGAAAATGTAAACCGGACTTATTAGTACCGTCAGGTTGTGCGAACACTTTATTGTAGCAACAATGCGTTACCACTCACTAGTTGTTCTGTCCACTTTTACTCACACAGAAATCGGTAAATACATTTGCCTGTGGAACAATTAGAACAAACAGGAAAGGTTTGCCAGGGAATTTACCTAAAGAAAAATGTCTAAATCAAATCACAGAGAGTCATCTTTAGCCCTAACAGTATTTCAATGGAAGGAAAATAAAGTAGTATATTTTGCGTCAAACTTCCATGGCATTGAACAGAGCGTAGTGACAAGAAAACAGAAAGATGGAACTAGTATGACTATACCATGTCCAGTTATTGTATGTGATTACAATAAAAACATGGGTGGTGTGGATCATGCAGACACATTACATTCAACTTATGGTCTTGACAAGCGATCAAAGAAATGGTGGCACCGTCTCTTCTGGGGAGCAATAGAAATTGCTTTTGTCAATCCTTACGTCATTTTCAGTTATCTACATGGGACACTGCCACTGCTGGAATTCAGGTGTGCTGTAGCACTAGGACTAATGAATGAACAGCAAGTGCCAAATCTCAAAAAGAGAAACTCTGGTAAAGATGAAATAACTCTCCCAAAGAGAAGGAAGGATAACTTTTCTGTTCAGAAGGATGTACGTCTTGGCAACCGAGGAAACCATTTTGTAGTGTTCAGTTGTAAAAGAGGACGATGCGAAATGTGTGCGAAAAATAAAATTCAGTCGAGACCACATTCACAATGTAGAACATGTAAAGTGTATTTGTGCTGCAATGGGAAAAAGAACTGCTTCCTACAATTTCATGAGGTATCACTAACACTAAATATGTGATATGTATATACTGTCAAAAATGTATAGCTAAGTTACTATGTATTGTGAAGTTGCTCTAGAATAAATTAATGCGAAATTTAAAAAAAATCCGAAATATCATATTTCGGTTAATTAATTTTCCAATGTAAAAATATTTAATATTTATGTGGAATAAGGTACAAGTTATAAAAATTGGAGCATTTTTCTGCGCATGTTGTGATTCTGTACATGGAGTCTGACGGTACGAGGAGAGAAAAAAGTTGTGAAAAATAAAATAAAATTTTACAAGAAATCCTACCGTCATTTGAGGCCACAATAGCATAAATTCTGCAAAGAAAATGTTAAAAAGTAAATTTTTTCTTATGTCAGGAAACAAAGGGTTAAGGAATCTCCTATTTGCAATGAAGATAAAATGGCAGGATAGCAACAGAATTCTGTAGCGCTTATACGCTAATCATGAAGAATGACTTGACCAGGATGTAGTTATTGCGGTTTGTCTATTTTCCTGTTCCTTATACAGTGGAACCTTGTTTATGTTGACTGCCTCGAAACGTATACCTCGCATTTATGTAGATTCGAGAGGGATTCCCACCACTATGACTTTCTCCTTCCACATTTCCCCTCTGCGCACCAACACAAACGCATTCCACTATGATTTGCAGTGTGTTGATAACTGAGATGGGGGAACCGACATAATCGAGAGGCGGAAAGTGAACATAAACTCGAGTCAACGCATACGCGAGTCAGTATAAACGAGGTTCCAGTGTATCATCAAAATTTTTCTTTTAAACGTTTTTTTCACTTTCGAGCTAACGTTATTGCGATTTGTTGTAGAATGCGGAATTCAAAAACAGGGACGAACCTACATCTAATTCTGATACACCAGGATCGGATAAAAGCCACAAATTTGGAAGACCCTCATTGGACTTCCCATCATCCACCGAACGGAGTAAGCGACGAAAGGCCGATGACCATCGTAGATCAGCAAGTCCAAGGGCATTGGCATTCGCAAGGGAAATGAACCTCCGTGCTTCTGGGTCCCATGCTGCAGCAAAAATGCTCAAGGATATTACAACCACTTCTCCTACGCGAGTCTCTCGCTATCAGTTAGCATTCGCACAAAGTTTTAGACACGTACGTCAAGAAATTGGCGCAGATGTTGCGTTAAACTTGACAATAAGCGGTAAAACGACGAAAGAAAATTATAACATGGTCCGGGAATTAACCAATGAAAACAGCGACAGCTCGGTTTATCCCAGTTATCATAAAATATTAGATGCTAAATCTCATTGTTACCCACCAGAGTATTCAATAAGTATAACGGAAACAAGTGCGAAAGTAACATTGCAGGCTTTACTAGACCATAGTACAGCTCGATTGCTTCAAGTGCAATCTGATGTCATGAAAACACTCGACAATTCCTCCACGAATAACATGAAGTTAATTTTGAAGTGGGGATGCGATGCTTCGTCATCGCAGCAGTGTAACCAAAAATTTGACGAAAGCGACAGCTCTGACGCTCATGTATTTTTTGCTTTCGTGGTTCCGTTACAAATGCTAGTAGCATCATACGACATATCTGAGCAGCAGGTTGTCGTTTGGAAGAACCCAACGCCTTCGTGACCCCGTTACTTCAGACTGTTGAAGTTGCAACTTTTGAAAGAAACCGTGCAGTCAATTGTTGATTGAAAAAAAATATCGTTCATAAGCAGATAGCATCTCTCGTCACATTCGCTACAGTGACGGAGGGTATAAACGTTGAAGTAAAATATGACTTATCGTTTACAATGATAGATGGAAAGGTGAGAAATGTTATTACTGACACTAAATCTGCGCAAACAAAAGGGGGGCTCTGAGCACTATGCGACTTAACTTCTGAGGTCATCAGTCGCCTAGAACTTAGAACTAATTAAACCTAACTAACCTAAGGACATCACACACATCCATGCCCGAGGCAGGATTCGAACCTGCGACCGTAGCGGTCGCTCGGCTCCAGACTGTAGCGCCTAGAACCGCACGGCCACTACGGCCGGCTCTGCGCAAACATGTTATTTATGTAATATGAGGTCGAAAAATTTCAACAATTTGCAGTTGGTGGAACAAACAGAATATGATGGCTCGATACTAAATTTTGGAATTTCTTCCTTAGACGCGTGGATCAGGTTTGTGGAATGGATGCTTCATATTGCATATAAACTGAATGACGGAACGAGTAAATGGCAGGCGCCATCAGTGGATGAAAAGAAAGTAGTTGAAAATCGTAAGGAACTAATACAAAAGAAATTTAAAGCTCCTTTAGGTTTAAATATTGATATGCCTAAGCAAGGATTTGGCAGTACAAACGACGGCAATACAGCCAGACATTTTTTTGAGAACGCTGCCTTAAGCGCAGAAATTTTGAATTTGGACGAGAAATTCGTAGCAAGCTGCAAAGGAATTTTGCAGACAATGACGAGCGGTTTCGCTGCACGTATCGAAAAGTTCAGAGTTTATCGCTTAGACGTCGCGAAACGATATGTTGAGCTATATTCCTGGTACCCGATGCCAACACTGGTACATACCATTTAAATTCATGGCTACGCAATAATTGAAATGAGTGTCCTGCCAATTGGACAACTTTCCGAGGACGCTCAAGAAGCGAGGAACAAGGACATTCTTCGGTACCGCGAAAATTTAACTCGAAAATGTACGCGAGAGAAGACAATGTCTGACGTTTTTCGTCGGCTTCTTGCATCCTCAGACCCAATGATAACTAATTTTCAAAAATTTAAAATGAAAATTACTGCACCATTACCTTCTGATGTACTAGAACGTCTACTGGAAACACGAGAAGAGTATGTCACAAATAGTAGCTTACCAACAGCAGAAATCGAAACATGTACAACGGATCCATCTGACCCAGATTATGATTTTTAATTAATCCAATCTATTGTATGGAATTATGTACGTAAAATAAAACAAAAATTTACATATTCTAGAAAAGCGTTTTTCATCTAGGAATTTCAAATGTCATGAATCTAATATCAAAATCGTAATCAGCGACTCCGAAAACCCAAAGGTGTTAATTTTCGGACCGATGAAGTGATAATTTTTTCGAAAACGTCCGCCATTTTGAATTTCGTAATTCTGATATCAAATTCGTAATCAGCAACCCTAAAATTGGAAATTTTGGAATTATTATTCTCACTTTTCGACATATGGCCAGGAATTAGGCCGTTCTGAACCACTGTGCGCCGAGGCAATTTTCGTGCGCCATGGGACATAGATGACAGGGGTTAACAATGACTGCAGAGATGTATGCGGGCGAATAGATGTGACAGATGTGCAGCTGCTGAGCAACTGACCACCCAGATCAACCAAGGGCCTCCGCAGCAGGCTCCTGGTTCATGAACCCATGTTGACTGCTGTTCACCGGTGACAAAGGCTGCAATTAGCACGCCAATACTGCCACTGGACGTCCACAGGAGGCTTTTCCAGATGACTCACGTCTTATGCTCCATCGGACAGATGGCTATTGGGTGTACTGCATGAAACGTGAGCAAGAAAAGACCCCACAAAAATTGCCGAGAGGATCCAGGTCAGAAGATGGATCTTTACGGTCTTTATGGTCTGGGGAATGTTTTAGTGGTAATCGTTGAATGATCTCTTCATTCTGGAGGGCACGATGAATCATCACATGTGTGGATCTATCCTTGGGAACCATGTACACCCCTACATGCAGTTTATATTTTATCGGCACGATGACATCTACCAGCAGGAAATCGCAATATGTCACACATCTCGCAGTGTACACGCGTGTTTCAAAGAGCACCAGGATGAGTTTACATATTCTCCTGGCCACCAAACTCCTCGGATTGAAATCCAATCGAGAATCTCTAGACCGTCAACAGAGAAACCTAGTGTGGATGGCCACGGGACCAGAGTCAGCATGGCTCCATATCCCTTTCAGTACCTTCCAGAACCACATTGACCCTCTTCCTGCTCGGCTCGCATCGGTCCACACTGTAAAAGGCTGCTCGGCTCGCATCGGTCCACACTGTAAAAGGCGGTCATTCAGGATTTTGACAGGTGACTACATAAATGTGACTTGAAAAAAGGAGTACCTGAATGTTCTGGGAATATGGAGAAATGCTTTTGTAAAATATTAAACAAGCCCTCTTTCATTATCTCATCGGCATCCCCAACCTAGTGAATCCAGTAGTGTAATTCTTCTAAAATACTCACACCTCTCTGCGATTCCGTCATTAAAATTGATTGGACACAGCACTCCTCACAGATTTTGTTTGGATCGATTGACTACTCACTTCTGCCAAGAATTTTGAGACAATGGGCTAAAATTTATCCTTTCTTTGCACATTCGCCAGACTCCAACTTAACCGAAGCTTGTCTATTCCTTAAACTCACTTCACAACCACCCCTCCCTGCCGCCGTTGGATAAGCAGCAGCCAGCAGGAAGTCGTATACTCTTAGCTCACTTCTTTGTTACATAGTTTAATTCTTCATTTCTTTGCGTGTTTTTGGGTACTTGCATTCTTTAATTCATACATTTCGGGCGTATTATAGTATTTGAGAGTTGTAGCATCGCGTTTTAGTACCTGAATAGTGTAAAATCGGGTAGTCTCCTTCCGCCGCCGAGCAGTGTGTCAGCAGTGCGCAAGTAGCAGCATTACTGCATTTACTAGGCAATCTTGTATTTAAATACCTGTCTAAATTTTGTGTCCAATTGTTTGTGCTTTCTGGTAGATTAGTTCAGACGTTCTTTGCACTACAGTTTTTAGCATGGACAGGGACTGCAACTGCTGTGTTCGATTGCGGTATGAGTTGGCATCCCTTCGCTCCCAGCTTCAGGCAGAGTTGGCTTCGGTCATACAGCTTGAGGCCGTTGCCAATGGGCATCACTGTGGTGGTCCGGATGGGGGTTTGTCGGGGACAACCAGCTCGTCCCACGCATCCCACGATCGGACTGTGGCTGTGGCTACCCAAGATACTCCTCATATTGAGGCTCACCCCTCACCCGTGGTAGAGTGGGAGGTCGTCTCGAGGTGTGGCAGGGGGCGAAAGACATTCCGGAGGGCTGAACAGAAGGCCTCTCCAGTTTGTCTGACGAACCGGTTTCCCGCTCTGTCTCCGGCTGATACTGGTCTTTGGTCGGACATGGCTGCTTGTCCTGTTCCAGAGGTTGCCCCTTAGTGTGCAAGATCCAGGCGGTCGCAGAGGGTGGGCTTACTGGTAGTTTGAAGTTCCAACGTCAGACGCGTAATGGGACCCCTTAGGGCTATGGCAGCTAGAGAGGGGAAGAAAACCAATATGCACTCCGTGTGCATACCGGGGGGAGTCATTCCCGATGTGGAAAGGGTTCTTCCGGATGCCATGAAGGGTACAGGGTGCACCTATCTGCAGGTGGTCGCTCGTGTCGGCATCATTGATGTGTGTCGCTATGGATCGGAGGAAATCCTCTCTGGCTTCCGGTGCCTCTCTAATTTGGTGAAGACTGCCAGTGTCGTTAGTGGGATGAAAGCAGAGCTCACCATCAGCAGCATCGTCGACAGGACTGACTGCAGACCTTTGGTACAGAGCCGAGTGGAGGGTCTGAATCAGAGGCTGAGACCGTTCTGCGAACGTGTGGGCTGCAGATTCCTCGACATGCGCCGTAGGGTGGTGGGATTTCGGGTTCCGCTGGATAGGTCAGGAGTCCACTACACACAGCAGGCAGCTATACGGGTAGCAGGGGTTGTGTGGCGTGGACTGGGAGGTTTTTTAGGTTAGATGGCCTCGGGTAAGTACAGAAAGGGCTACAGCCTCAAAGGGTGCGGGGCAAAGTCAGAACATGCGGCGACCAAGCAGCAACCGGTATTGTAATAGTAAACTGTTGGAGCTGCATTGGTAAAGTACCGGAACTTCAAGCGTGATAGAAAGCACCGAAGCTGAAATATTTATAGGTACGGAAAGCTGGCTGAAGCCAGAGATATAATCTGCCGAAATTTTTACAAAGGCACAGACGGTGTTTACAAAGGATAGATTGCATGCAACCGGTGGTGGCGTGTTTGTCGCTGATAGTAGTAGTTTATCTTGTAGTGAAGTAGAAGTGGATATTTCCTGTGAATTATTATGGGTGGAGGTTACACTCAACAACCGAGCTAGGTTAATAATTGGCTCCTTTCACCGACCTCCCGACTCAGCAGCATCAGTGGCAGTACAACTGAGAGAAAATCTGGAATACATTTCACATAAATTTTCTCAGGATGTTATAGTCTTAGAAAGAGATTTCAATTTGCCAGATACAGTCTGGGACACTCAGATGTTTAGGACGGGTGGTAGGGACAGAGCATCGAGTGACATTGTACCGAGTGCACTATCCGAAAATTACCTCGAGCAATTAAACAGAGAACCGACTCGTGGAGATAACATCTTGTACCTACTGATAACAAACAGACCCGAACTTTTCGACTCTGTAAGCGCAGAACAGGGAATCAGTGATCATAAGGCCGTTGCAGCATCCCCGAATATGGAAGTAAATAGGAATACAAAAAAGGGAGGAAGATTTATCTGTTTAGCAAGAGTAATAGAAGGCAGATTTCAGACTACCTAACAGATCAAAACGAAAATTTCTGTTCCGACACTGACAACGTTGAGTGTTTATGGAAAAAGTTCAAGGCAATCGTAAAATGCGTTTTAGGCAGATACGCGCCGAGTAAAATTGTGAAAGACGGGAAAAACTCACCGTGGTTCCACAACAAAGCTAGGAAACTACTGCGAAAGCAAAGAGAGTTTCACTGCAAGCTTAAACGCAGCCAAAACCTCTCAGACAAACAGAAGCTAAACGATGTCAAAGTTAGCGTAAGGAGGGCTATGCGTGAAGCGTTCAGTGAATTCTAAAGTAAAATTCTATGTTCCGACTTGACAGAAAATCCTAGGAAGTTCTGGTCTTACGTTAAATCAGTAAGTGGCTCGAAACAGCATATCCAGACACTCCGGGATGATGATGGCATTGAAACAGAGGATGACACGCGTAAAGCTGAAATACTAAACACCTTTTTCCAAAGCTGTTTCACAGAGGAAGACCGCACTGCAGTTCCTTCTCTAAATCCTCGCACAAACGAAAAAATGGCTGACATCGAAATAAGTGTCCAAGGAATAGAAAAGCAACTGGAATCACTCAACAGAGGGATGTCCACTTTAACTGACGGGATACCAATTCGATTCTCCATAAAGTACGCTAAAGAACTTGCCCCCCCCCCCCCCCCCTTATATCAGCCGTGTACCACAAGTCTCTAGAGGAACGGAAGGTTCCAGATGATTGGAAAAGAGCACAGGTAGTCCCAGTCTTCAAGAAGGGTCGTCGAGCAGATGCGCAAAACTATAGACCTATATCTCTGACGTCGAACTGTTGTAGAATTTTAGAACATGTTTTTTGCTCGCGTATCATGTTGTTTCTGGAAACCCAGAATCTACTCTGTTGGAATCAACATGGATTCCGGAAACAGCGATCGTGTGAGAGCCAACTCGCTTTATTTGTTCATGAGACCCAGAAAATATTAGATATCGGCTCCCAGGTAGATGCCATTTTCGTTGACTTCCGGAAGGCTTTCTATACAGTTCCGCACTGTCGCCTCATAAACAAAGTAAGAGCCTACGGAATATCAGACCAGCTGTGTGGCTGGATTGAAGAGTTTTTATAAACAGAACACAGCATGTTGTTCTCAATGGAGAGACGTCTACAGACGTTAAAGTAACCTCTGTCGTGCCACAGTGGAGTGTTATGGGACCATTGCCTCTCACAATATATATAAATGACCTAGTAGATAGTGTCGGAAGTTCCATGCGGCTTTCGCGGATGTTGCTGTAGTATACAGAGACGTTGCAGCATTAGAAAATTGCAGCGAAATGCAGGAAGATCTGCAGCAGATAGGCACTTGGTGCAGAGAGTGGCAACTGACCTTAAACATAGACAAATGTAATGTATTGCGAATACATAGAAAGAAGGATCCTTTATCGTATGATTATATGATAGAGGGAAAAAAAACCATGGTAGCAGTTACTTCCGTAAAATATCCGGGAGTATGCGTGCGGAACGATTTGAAGTGGAATGATCATATAAAATTAATTGTTGGTAAGGCGGGTACCAGGTTGAGATTCATTGGGAGAGTCCTTAGAAAATGTAGCCCATCAACAAAGGAGGTGGCTTACAAAACGCTTGTTCGACCTATACTTGAGTATTGCTCATCAGTGTGGGATCCGTATCATACCGGGTTGACGGAGGAGATAGAGAAGATCCAAAGAAGAGCGGCGCGTTACGTCACAGGGTTATTTGGTAAGCGTGATAGCGTTACGGAGATGTTTAGCAAACTCAAGTGGCAGGCTCTGCAAGAGAGGCGCTCTGCATCGCGCTGTAGCTTGCTGTCCAGGTTTCGAGTGGGTGCGTTTCTGGATGAGGTATCGAATATATTGCTTCCCCCTACTTATACCTCCCGAGGAGATCCCGAATGTAAAATTAGAGAGATTCGAGCGCGCACGGAGACTTTCCGGCAGTCGTTCTTCCCGCGAACCATACGAGACTGGAACAGAAAATGGAGGTACTTAAAGTGGCACGTAAAGTGCCCTCCGCCACACACCGTTGTGTGGCTTGCGGAGCATAAATGTAGATGTAGATGTAGATGTAGAAATTTAAAGCTGCTTGGGGCATAAAGGAACAAAACACCCATAACATCGTTTTAGTATTCAACGTTACCACAACAAAAAATTCGCAGAAAATTCATAATCCCGACACCTAAAATCAACACCAACTTTTATGTTCACTTCAGGATGTTTTGCATTGTTTGCAACTTTCACTTTTGTTCATTGAAAAGGTACATCTTGCCAAGCACCGACCACTTCACACTGCTGTAATCCAGACTTACACAATATGCACGCATAACTCCCAGTGTCAAAAATACTTGTCAGAACAATACCATTTATGCAATTTCCACATCTAAATATATCATAGACTTAGTAGTATGTTCATTATCGTTTAATAGTATTTTCCTCATATCCTCAAAATTTGTGATATTAATATGCGTAACACATTTGCAGTCCCTGCAGCAGCTACACAATTGGCTGCCAACATTACTCATCATTCTCTTGGAGTTGGAATCTCAGCAAGTGCCTTATTCCTGGGGTCTGCTGATTGAACTTCAACATTTCTGAGGCCTTTATATCTTCCTTGCCTCCAGCTATTATTATCCCCCACGATTACTATGTTACGGTTGATCATCCTTAGGTTACAACTACCTCTTCCCCTTCTAACATTATTATAACTGCCGCAATCTATGAATAGTTTTCTGTGCCTCCAATTTCCATTTTCATGAGAATGTCTGAGAGTCTAGGCACCCACAATCATAATTACAACTCTGCTGTAAAATCCTTTCCTTTCTTTCCCCTACGGGGTTCCTCCCTATTATCATCTTCAAGCTCTTGCAATACTCTCTGAAATACCTCATCATCAACTTTCCAACATCTGGTGAGATTAATTGGCTTCAGACGTAATTGTAATTTAACTAAACAGATTCAAATTAATTCAGCTGGGCTATAAGTATACTATAAAAAATTATTTTTCATTCATAAATCTTCAAAGAATAGTGCAAGATCCGTATAGTTAGACTGATAAAATGCCTAAATCATGAGTATGCCATGTTTTACCGGGGTCTTTAGCTGTCTCCGTTCAGTATCATTCAAGAATAAATGAGAAAAACCTTTTTGTGAGTCGGTTTCGAGCCAAAGCATTCATACATATGAACGGTCCCCCCCCCCCCCCCCCCCCCATGTCTAAGGATCGACAAGCAAACTTAATCTTGTGTCCATCTGGCTCATGCCAGAGCAAAACAAAAGTTAAACTTATCTAGCCATGCATGTGCAAGAATGCCGGCCGGTGTGGCCATGCGTTTCTAGGCGCTTCAGTTTGGAACCACGTGACCGCTACGGTCGCAGGTTTGAATCCTGCCTCGGGAATGGTTGTGTGTGACGTCCTTAGGTTAGTTAGGTTTAAGTAGTTCTAAGTTCTAGGGGACTGATGACCATAGATGTTAAGTCCCATAGTGCTCAGAGCCATTTGAAGCATTTTGATGTGCAAGAATGCTGTGTGACGTATTTCGCAAGAATTGAAATTTATGGATTGGGCGAAAATGGTTGAAATCAATACTTGGTATGTCTCACATATTCATGGTTCCCCTGTTAAACCGTTCTCCACTGTGATGATCCCGACTATATCATTACTATGATCCAGTTCTGGCTCATCTAAAAAACCCTGAGTAATATTATTCATCTTGAATCTTACTTCTGATGTAATTAATGTTTCTAACAACGCCATCATTCAACCTGTCTTCAATCTCACCAGTAATTCTTGACATAATTCCTTTCTTCCAATTTATCTCCGTCCGCCCTTCCTGAAAATGCGAAAGTGATATGACTTCTTCTGAATCCTATGCGCTCCGCTCAACAATGTCAGACAGCTGAACTACAACAGCAACAGGTTCATCTATCATGTTAACATTCTTATAAAGTTTCTCTTTAGTAATCAAAATTGCCTTCTCAGTACTGAGTTTTAATAATTTTGCCCGTTGCTCAACATTTTGCAGAGCAATATGATGACTAGTTGTTTGTTCCCTAATGTGATCAACTACTTGCCAACCCAGAATAACATGGATTCTATTTGTAATTCCAGCCTTTGTTTGTAGAGTGATCCTCTATCAAAGCCTTCAGCACCTCCTGCTGTCATTTATTTCGATTACAAATTACACTCCTTTCCTCAGCTCGACTTTTTTCAAAAATCATATACTGGTTCTTAACAGTTCTAGCAGTCCCATAAAATTCAGGCTCCATTTCTCCTTTGACTTGATTGGTGCGTTTATTAAATGTAATTGAAATAACCTCACCAACAAAAGCTAAAGTGCATTCCTAATTTTAGATAAGTTCCCTTAATTCTTGTGCACTACTACATTGTTCGTTAATATTAGACTGCTGTTCTCTCATACTGGTCTCCAGCTGATCATTTAAATTATTTTCGTGAGGCTCAGTCTGCCCTATTGTACTTTTCTTCTGTTCTCTTATAGTTTCACTAACTTCTCCCTTATAAATTGTGTATGCTTTCCAGACGCCGACATTATCATAAGAGCGGGGCCGACAAGCCCACAGGGGCCTGACGGAGCGCCTGGGCTAGAGATTCCGTTACTTCGCAGAAACTTAGTGAAAACCCTTTGTGGCGGGCTACCAGCGAGACGTGGGAATGACTAGTGTTCCCACGCAGTCTTGGCAGGCAAATTCCAGCGATTTCTGCAAAATCATAACTGAGATTGGCTTGCTCACGGGATAGCTCCGTGACGCAGTAAAATCGGCGCAGATATTGGCGTCTAGTATCTCCATTGTTGGAATTGTAGTGCGTCGGCAATAGGGTGGAATTTTCCGCGGTTTTCGAGTTGCTGATTGGAAAGTTTACCCACAGCCACTGTCGTGGGTGCGGGAATGTTCTGTTTGTGTGGGTGCTCTTGAGTGAGGGGGCTCGCTCCTTTCGGTCGGTGTAGCATACAAGACTGAGCTCTCACTGCTCTGGACAGCCTGCCTTCCGTTGGCTGTCTAATATACTTACATTTAATTGTAACGGTTCGACAGAGTTGCTGAAGTTTCGACTTAAAAATGACTTTCCGAGTACAGTTGGCAATTGAGCGTTCTGCGTACAAGCGCATTTCTGTTGCTAGGAAGTCTTTAGTCTGGAACAACCCGACCAGGATAATTTGCTTAGGGATATACTCCGACATTATCATCACCACGACGGGACATCGAAGCAACCATCCACCCCTCCGGTATGTCAGATCGTGTCCTTGCAGTTAAGAAGACAGCTTGGTAATGTATGTCCGCAGCACCGGAAGATTAGGGAATTTTGCTAGGTGATAATCAGCGCTCTGCAGGAGCGCGCCTGTTCGTCTTTTCCAACTTTGTTCTGTCTTCGGTGTTCATTGTCTGAGTTCTCCCTACTGAAGCAGCAATTAATGTGGGTTGGCTGGGTGTTTCTCTAAAATTTGAGTTGCAAGGAATTGGCTCCACATACCACTTGGTCATAAGTGCCAAAAGCCAGTTTATGGACAGCTTCACTTTCACAGAATTTATTTCAGTATCCTATTTGACGTATTATAAATGTTTCATGTGTTTTGTTTATCATTTTGCGGTTAGTCATAATAAATGAAATTGTTATTTTGGACAGAACTTTCATTCTGTAGGATCGGTAGAGCAACCCTTATATTTCTCACCACGTTAATGAAACTTTCCTTTATCAAATTAATTTCTATCAAATTAAATTTTTGCAGGTGCCAAACTCTTTTCTACTCCACAATGCAGGGGCGATTACAGTAATTCGCGTTTCTTCTTAATCCATGTGCAACAGCAAAAGTCGGAGTTAGAAAAGGGGGGGGGGAGGGCTTAGAGCATCACTTCCATTTGAAGATTCTAGAAGATTTAGAGTCAAATACACTGCTAGCCTTGGCACCTTGCAGCTGCTGCTTTGTCTCTAAAAGGGGACACGTCGCTAGCCTGGTCACAGCCAAGTCCTTGTTAAATTTCTGTCACATCCGATGTGCAGACTACTATTGTCAGCAACTCTCTCTTCTTTGAGCCACACTGTATGAACCATATAATTTACTTTGGATATATTCTGCAACCTGCTCAAATCTATCCCTAAATTAATTTTATGTTACTTATAGGTGGCCGCTGGTGGCCGAGCGTTTCTAGGCGCTCCAGTCTGGAGCCGCGCGACCGCTACGGTCGCAGGTTCGAAGCCTGCGTCGGGAATGGCTGTGTGTGATGTCCTTAGGTTAGTTAGGTTTAAGTAGTTCTAAGTTCTAGGGGGACTGATGACCCTGAGATGTTAGGTCCCGTAGTGCTCAGAGCCATTTGAACCATTTTTTGTTACGAATATGTCATGATATTTGGCACATACTTTACCATTAACAGACACGTAACCTATATAACATGTTCGTCTCACTCCTTACACATACAGTTTGTTACAAAGTACTCCAGGAACTGCGTGTTTTATCAGTACGTAGTCATTTTATGAGATATCTGTTTCCTTTTCTTTATATAACATTATTTGATTTACGTTTTGTGCGATTATGTTGATTGACTTGATCTTGCACTTTATCACTTCATTTGAACGTTCCCTGAGCAGTGAAACATTTAAACTCTTTCCTTTAAGAGTTCTACTGAAACGTTCCACAACTGACATTTTCAACATGGAAAACGATGAGTAGTGATTTGCTCTATGTCTTTCCTTTAGTTTGTTGACATAAGTATTGAAACATTCCACACCCAAGTCTGTTTCCAAAAGTTTACACATTCCATTATTTGTTTCTACATATTTTTCAAAAGGCATCTGCAACCTCTGTACCAGTTTTACTCTTTAAAGCAGTAACCACCGCATATTTGGAGTATACGTAAATAACTGTTGATGAATATTTACCACCTCAGCTGTATTTGGATCTTGCCATCAGGTCAACCAAAACGGCTTGACGAAGATCATCAATTCGTTTTGTGAAAACCCATATCAAAAGGAAAATTTGCGTGCTGGGTGTTGATGTTCTTCAGCTTTCCTACTTTCACGTTGATTACAATGAAGTGAGCAAGAACTTGTGGGAATGATGCACCAATAATGAAGTGTTTCTTATTATTTGCTCTAGCTGAGTACATGACATTACCAGGGAATGTATTTATTCCGTTCTTCTATTAGTCCATATCCCCTTCCCTGTCCCTCTGTCCATTTCCACCTGCCCCCTCACCCCCTCTCTCTCCATCTTCTCCACCTCCTACTCTCTGTCCATCTTCTGCTGCCCCTCTCTCTGTCCATCTATTCTACCCCTCTCTATGCCAATCTGCTCACTATGACCATCTGCCCGTTCCTCTTCTCTCCAACTCCCCTTACCCCCTGTAACTCTATCTTTTGCTCCCTCACTCTTTGTTAATCTCGTTTTCCACCTTTCTCTTTGTCCCCCCTGTCCCTGTTTATTTCCTCCTATTTCCTTTCGCTTTCCGCTTCCTCTTCTCCTCTCTCTCTGTCCATCTCCTCCTCTCCCTTCTCTGACTATTTCGCATCCCCTCTCTCTGTCTGTCTCCTCCTCCTGCTATATTTGCCTACCTTCTCCTTCCGCCTTGCCATCGATCCATCTCCTAGTACTCCCTTCTCTCTCTACTTCTTCACACTTATCCCAATAGAAGGCTGGTGGTTCTTACCTCCACAGCATTTCTTTCCAGACTGTCACTAATGTTGGTACCATTAACTGAAATCGTTCCAGGGGTTTAGGATAAACTATTAACCATGACTGTGCTTGCATACCATATATGAAACATATTTCACACATATTTAACAAATTTCACGCGTACTTGTACACATATTTCAGCTGTTTGTCTACCCAACTGCTCCCAGCAGTTTCATTTTCACGCAGCTCTGTGTTTACCACGTCGTATCTCCTGAACAATGTGCTGCACAGTGATACCATTTTGCAGGTGCATCCATGGTTTACGTGCCTACTGTCTGCGAAATGTGTTGTCAATAGAGTTCGTTGCAAAGAAGTAATAAATTAAAAAGTAATGGATGATGTGGTAGTTTTACCATGCGTCTCAGTGATTATGACGTCATGTCTCCTGAATTAAGTTTCATTCAGTTAAGCAATTTTGTTGGTCCGTTCAGTGGTGTATGTGGAAAGTGCCTCCAAATAATATCTCTATTAATGTTAGTAGTAAAGAAGTAGTAAATTAAAATGTCATGCCTCATGCGGCTGTTTTACAGCATGAACAGTGAAAATGTAGTAAGGGATAACCTTTCTATCTGTCATCATATTGTGAGGTCAGCAGCAAGAAAAAGTTTCGAAAACGTTCGAAATTATGTGTAAGGTTCGTTGCAAGTCTCTAAGTGCTCCCATTCTCAAATAGTGGATGATTAAAATATGGGTGTTCTCGTGTCATGGGCTGCACTGCTTTTAGGCTCACATCCCCACCTCTTTCATATGTGAGTGGTTCTCATCCCCACAGTGATTCTTTCCAGACAGTAGATGACAAATGTAACATGTTTGGTTGAATTCGGTCCAGTGGCTTAGGAGGAAACGTGGAACATACAACATGCATACATACATAAGACCGTTTTTATAACTTGTATGGATTTCAGAAGCAGAGAGTGAAAAATCAAAATACTATAGATATGTAAATTTTGTTTCAAAAAAGTTACATTTCTTTGTTGAACAACAAGGTTAATGGACTTGAAAATGTAAAATGTAACATAAAAACGCACAGAGCCGCTTTCATTGTTTAACAAAACGGTCGATTACATTTACTAGTGTCATCTGGGAAATCTCTTTAGGGGAAATTACTCCGCCACTCTTCCAACAACCTCAAATTTAACTTTCCAGTCACTAGTTTGTATTTGTCAGTACCCATTTTCAATCGCAGCGCAGGAAGAGAGGGGTACCCCTTGTCTTCAGTGTTACGTACCTCATAATCTGGTAACAAGTCTCTAATCCACTTCACTTTTTGTAAGCTGTTCATGAAACCTCCCGACGCAGATGGAATAACTGAGCACATACAATTCAGCGCTGTCCTCGAAGGTACACCAACAGATCCCATACTGTGTTGGAGATGATTTTCCATCATCTATTTTACAAAAGTTATATCCAACTCACAGTAGGGCTTGGTTCATTATAGAATGAAACCACCACGCGAAACTATGTTACTTCGAGCGCCGCACAACATGCGAGATGCAGTTTTCTTCGGAACAAATCTGTTGCCCGTGGTGAAGAATCTTTGGCAACCAAAGAGCACTCATACATGATTCTGGAAAGAAATAAGAGCATATCAACGAACAATCTAATTGTAGAATATATATATATATATATATATATATATATATATATATATATATATATATATATATATATATAAACAGAAATCCCAAGCATGAAAAAGGTTTCTTTTTCAGCCTCACCTTCAGTACGATGTCCGACAGAGTACTGATCTATTGTGGCTTTTCAGTGGTTCTTGAATACAGCGCTATAACGTCAATTCCGGTTGAGTAAAAATGAGAATCCTTTCACGTGTACATCATTAAATGCCTGGCATATGAGTATTTCCTTTTACCCAGTTGGTTGAAGTTGTCATTTCTACATCTGAATCCTGAATAACCAGGCTGTATGATATCGAATTTTTTTAAAACGGTTTTTTTGTTTGTATTTAAATTCTCATATCAATGACAGATCTTTTCAGTGCTTCTTCAGCTTGATTCGAACAATCAATAAAATGTATGGTACATTTCTCTACCTCTGTTCTACTCATGAGTTAATTTCTCCTTAGTCCGCTCTCTGTCCATAGCACAAAGACTGAAAATTGCCGTAAATTTCATATATTTGTGCAGTACGTTTTGTCCATATCTCAACTGAGTAGTTATTTTCGGAATATCTGGACGAATTCAGGCATACCATTAATTAAGTTATGGCTGTGGCATCGAATAGGCTGCAATCACCTGTCATCAAATTATTGTTTGACCGAAAAGCTAAAATTACTTATCTAGTTTTTTCGGCTACTGTATTGCGTTAACTTGCCACATCCATGTCCTAATTTCTGGTGCAACTCACTGAATTAAATACCAGTGACGGAATGCTACAGCCAAACTTGGATCTTTGTCTCAAGATATTCCATAAAGATATTAGCTCTTTCTGGGACAAGAGTATTCCTTGAATTTTCCAATCCTTTTTTCGAGCACAAGTGTCGGCTTAGTCTCTGCATAAGCTAAGAAAATACAGTAAGTGTCTGGTCTGCTGTGAATCAGTACAAGTTCATGGTGAGCATTTAATATAATCATTCTGTAATCCTCTACAATCCTCTGCGAGCAGGATGCAGATACCAAAGCGGACATCTGCAAAAATTAATTCCTTTAGTTGCTTTCTCGTTCCCTAACCTGTATTCTGCAATGTGATTACGTTATTTTGTGTAAAAGTTGCATATTCTTTGATTAGCATTGCATTTTCTGTGTTGCGCACGTGATCAGTAATTTAGTTATTCTAACGATACTGAGTTTCCAAAAACAAGTGAAGACCATAATTTTTGTTTTACTCGATGTCATTAGCTTTTAGCACTTCTTTCTCACAGAGAACGCTTCCTCCAACACACAAACGACTCTCCAATGGAAGCATGCAGGTATTTTCATTTTGGATTACAATCGCTGTGGAACTGATATCAGTGAAAAATGGTTGATCAAATTGTTTATATTGCTATTCGAAATGAGTAAAATAGTTGTCAAAGAGAATTTTCTGTCTCGCATTCGGTGTCTGACTCATCATATTCTTCTTTTCCTGCACTCACCCCAATGTTGAATGCGCGCTCACGCGCAGTGATGTTAGCGTTTCTATCACGGAGATCCTAGCGATGACGGTATTTGTCGATAGTGAGTCTTCTTCTGATTTACCACTTTCTATGTATTCGTCTTTTTCTCTTCAAACATTGAATGACGCCTAAATAAGATGCTCACAACGTTTCTTATGTGTAATCGAACATTTACTCCTTCACTGTCAAAATACATGAGATACTATTCTTGTTCTCTAATTGATGCACTTAATTGTTAAACGTATCTTAACACCACAGTACTATATCCAGGTCGTGCTGTAGGCCAAAACTGTGGTTACGTATGTGTAGGAGAAGCATTGTGGAATGAACCTCCATAAATGTTACAGTCAATGCATAGGACGTCATATTCTGAATATTTACTGGATGTTCTGCTGTCTTTGAGGTTTGTTTATCAGTTGCATTTCTCTCCAAACATAAAACTGAGCCTAAATTATTTCCTCCTCGAAATCAACATATACTTTATTCTTCATCATGGATCGTTTGAGTGTTTTATTGTAACTAAGATTAAATTTTACAATAATTCCTCTACTTTTCTTTACATTATCTTCGTACTCAAGCTTCATTTTGTATGATTATACCTCCTTCAAAAAGTGTGAAATAATCTGATGGATTTTATGAACTGCATGTTTTATGGTAACTCCGTACAGGATTTAAACATCATCTGTTTTATTATGAGATTAGCAGTTATTGCTTTTAAATGCCATATTAGATATAGAATTCCAGGTAAATAAGTTGCACAAATCAATTCCGTATGCACAGAGAGATAAATTTAGCGTCGGGTTAAAGGCAGCAGTTATAACTGAGTTTCCACCAGAGAGCCTAAACGTTACACCGTGCTCGATGACTTCCGTTGCGATACTGTCAGTATGTGTTTGAAACCTTGGTAATTTATGTGGAGTAATTTAAGCAAAGGTGGCCACACCTCTGATTTCGAGGCTATTTAAACGTATTGCAGCTGTTCTTCACCGTATTGTTTTTAAAATACCGTACAATCTCCGGAGGAGGAGTTAAGTAGCGAAAGCTAAGAAAATAGTGTACAACCTCTCCCTCTTTTCGTCTGACACCTAATGTGAACCAGGTCCTACTTCAGTTTGGAGATTGATAATCGCACTTTCTTACCATTTAGACATTTTGCGAAAGGTATCTCTCATAAACACACATAGAAAATGTAGTATTTGCGGTTTCTTGACATAATATTCTATGTCAACAATATTAAGTGTTCTAGTTAGAAGGTTGTTCAAAGAAAACTTTATTTCATTAAATATAGACCAAATCCCTATGTCCTATATGGCCCTACACAAAACCCCATCCCTTCACGAAGTGCTAGTGCTTCCATCGCATAATTACGTTTTTTCATCTGATCTACTTGTTTTTGAGCAGCTTTCACATCTTTTACAGCCCTCACGCCACCTGCCACACCTCCTGCTAATCCTCCAAGTGCATATGATGCAACAGGTATTCGAGCGGTAATTAATATTTCACCTTTTTTGGGAATGGATATTAAATGCTCTTTGTCAAGCGATTTTCCTTTTGCGGCAACTTGTGAAGCTATTTTATGAGTGACATTCACGGCTGCTATGAAAATACTGCCCGGCTTCAGACACAGTAGACTAGTTCCAAATTAATTATTCCGATCTCAACGTTGTCTACATCCTTCTTCTTTTTTTTACCTTCTCTTCGTCATCTTCTTCATACTCATATATATTTTAAATTTAGCTATCATTGCATCAGTCACTACTAAGGCAGTTAATTTTTCACTGCGATTAGCATTTTTCACCTTGAGACTTTCTGGCAGAGTGAAACTACAGAGCAGGAGAGCTTCTGTGAAGTTTGGAAAGTAGAAGATGAGGTACTGGCAGAACTAAAGCTGTGAAGATGGGTCGTATGTCGTGCTTGGAAGCTCAGATGGTAGAGCACTTTCACGCGAAAGGCTAACGTCCCGAGTTCGAGTCTCGGTCCGGCACACAGTTTTAATCTGCCAGAAAGTTTCATATTAGCGCACACTCCGCTGCAGATTGAAAATTTCATTCTGGATCTTTCACCTTCGCTCTACACCATGCTTTTTCAGCCAGAATCTGCTCTCCTTGATATCTGTCTGATAAACTGTCTGGGTGCTTTGCATAAGTGATATCATGATCCCTTAGTGCTGTTTCTAATGGAATGACTGCAACATCACCTCTATTAGACTGCTCCATCAACTTTGATCCTGGCCCACAGTATGAGAAGCCAGAACATAAAGTTCTACTGGTAAGTTGTTAATAACGTGGTGAAGGAGGCATCCACTTTGCCTCTCCTTCTTCTTCTTTTTCTTCTTCTTCTACTTCTTCTTCTTCATTGCTCGAGTATCAACTCACAATTGACACGCTACAATCTGTGCCACGGTCTTCAACTTCCCACGAATCCTATTACTGATAAATGTGCTGTACAGCCACAAAATGGTAAAAATGACGATCTATTTCCTGGTACAGTTAGATGAATTGTAACCAATGTCTCCAACTGAAAAAACGAATGTGATTATTAACTGTCTCATTCCCGAAAACGGTCTCAGAGTGAAGAATGTATATTATTTTATATTCCAAAAAGCTTCAGCAAAGTAACTATAAGTTTCTAGGAGAAGTTCTTCAAAACTTGAATGTTGTTAGACGTGTCACATTTCCAAATAAGGAAGACGTACATTGTTCGACGTAGCTCCACCTTTTCTGATTAATGATTTTCACGACATTGCTTGTGATAAGCAGGAACATATGTAGGCTTACTGTTAAATGGGACATTATGGTGCAGAAAGCTATTATCCATATCAAACACAGCAAAATTCCAAAACGATTAACTAGAGACAGTCCTAATATAATTATTCTTTTCAAACCAGACAAACCTAATTGGAGACATGTTTTCAGCGGTCATGTTATGACTTTCACTGCATTCCTCGAAAAGTGTAGACGACCATAGGACGAGAATGCACACAATTAACGGGTTCTAAGCAAAGATGATGATTTAAATAACGCACATTTGCGTTATAATGGTTTCACCGTTATAAAGTTGAAATGTTTGGTGAACTAATCGTTATCTATTTTTTTAAGATATCCCCACTCTTGAAGAAGTCATAGGATCAATGTCATAGCAAAAATGCTCCCTCTGGGACATGAAGCCTGAGCCTCTAGATTCGAATCCAATGCTGAGAGATGTGGTTCTGCTTAGCGACCAACGCCTAAAAACTAACGCGTTACGCTAAACAGCTAATTCACAATGAATAGCGCCCCGTGGCTAATGGCTAATATCTAATACCTAACGCAAGGCTAACAGCTAATGCCTAACGAATAAGGCATAACACTTGACGGTCAACACCTAACAGAAAATGGCCTAAACCTAATGACTAAAACGTAAAAACTAATAGCTAATGGCTAATTCATAGTGCCTAACACTGTGAAGAGTGATTTAAATTTAGACATTTTCTGTCAATCGGTCCATTTCTGACTGATTTGTTCTTATCAACATGTCTCCCAATTTCATTGGACGGAAGATTGGCCTTGAGGGTGGGTTGTTGATATCTCGAAAAATCACGTAATAGGGGAGAGAGTGTGGCAGATTTGATACGCGAGTTGGGATGGAAGTCATTAAAGCAAAGACGTTTTTCGTCGCGGCGAGATCTATTTACGAAATTTCAGTCACCAACTTTCTCTTCCGAATGCGAAAATATTTTGTTGAGCCCAACCTACATAGGTAGGAATGAACATCAAAACAAAATAAGAGAAATCAGAGCTCGAACAGAAAGGTTTAGGTGTTCGTTTTTCCCACACGCTGTTCGGGAGTGGAATGGTAGAGAGATAGTATGATTATGGTTCGATGAACCCTCTGCCAAGCACTTAAATGTGAATTGCAGAGTAATCATGTAGATCTAGAATAACCGCAGGAAACGGCCGCTGCTGCAAAAGAGACAATTGAAAGCTAACTATGTGCTTGAATATATATTTAAACTTATTGCTCGACCGCTACAGACTGAGGCAGCAGTTCTGAAATGAGAAGATAGGCCAAGATGAATCCAAGAAATCAATGTATTTATGAAACCAGAAGATGGAGAACAATAATAATAATAATAATAAGAAGAAGAAGATGATGATGATGATGAAGGTGATGAAGAAGATGAATCTGATGTGGAGGATGATGTTGTTGTGTTGCTGATGATGATGACGTTTATGGAGATGACAGAAATGAAGAGAATTCAGGAAAGAAATATACGGTAGAGAGAGCAGCATACTTTTTTATTAAGGCAAAAGACGAAACATATGTTATCGTATTTAGTATCAGGTTTGAACCTATAACAAAACTGAGGATGATTGGCGATTCACCAGCAGATGTCGATAGAGATGACTTGATTCACAATGTAAGGAATGAAAGTATTATATAATCTATTGTTTAAAGCTAAGTCGCCTAAAAAAAGTAACACAACATGAGATCTCCAAAATTATGATAAAATCCTCAATGTGCGTAAGACAGATATCTCCCGTATAAACAAGTCGGTTCAAATAGAGGCCACAAATATCAACATATCTTTAATGCTGCATTAGATAAAACTGTTGGATCATTAGTGAGAGAGAACGAAAACGCACTTGCCGTTCGCTGTTGGAAAACTGTCTCCAATGAGTTGTCAGCACATTCCGCTTTTGTTCATTAGAATAACCCGAATGAATTAGTCGAGCGATTAGTTTCCTTGCTAGTTTCGAAAATGGCAGGTCATAGGTCAAATGTTAATGAAATTATATCTTTTGCAGAGGAACTTCAAGAACCATCAATTATCACCTGAAGTTTACAACAATGGCTGGCGAAAATGCTAAAGAGACACACGCAACTGTAGAATGGAATATTCCGTATGAGAACATTCTGCCACTTGAAAGATCGCCACAAAAAGTACATTTTGTAAAAGCGAAAGAAGATCTGGAAACTGTTCGCATAATTATTGTGTTGAATTTTGCGTATTGCACACCTCATATCTGATGTTGGGAGCACATTTTCAGAGACCGCATTCGATTTCAGAGGAGAACGGAAAATACAGGCAAATTTTTACAGCCGATATTACAAGATGCTCTTCAGAGATTGTGAGAGCTTAGCAGATGCATGTATCTTCTTACATAGTACAATAGTTTATGCTCTAATCTGATATGTTCTATGCCACTGATAATCTGTAACTGCGGCACTATTTAAGATATGACAGCGGAACAATACATAACGTGTAGATGAAAAACGAATTCGCTTTTGGGTGTTCGGTGTGTCTCGTAGCAGCGTTGTAAGATCCAAATGCAGAGGATATTCTCTGAATTTCTAAACGGTACGACATGCATCTGCAAGCGGAATAAGGTGCACTCGCTGAAGACGGCAGAAGGCTAGCACCCAGTGGCTGCATAGCTCACAAGGCGCCTAGGGCTCAGGCCCCGTGAGCGAAATGTGATAACTGCAGCCACGCGCCGTGCCTCAGCCAAAAGGGCAGCAAATATTTACTTGCTGACGAGTTCAGACTTGACAGGATGATGAAATACGAAATTACATTACTGCGCAAACGCTGTCACTGTTGCTGCTGATTCGGAGCTACTCGGAGACATTCGGAACAAATCCGCTGGATGGAGAGATGATAAAATTGAGAGCAGCCATATCATATGTAAATGAGTTCGGTCAACCAAATGTACATACACTCTAAGACAAATAAACTAAACAAAGTAGTCGTACCGTGAACGAATTACCCGAATAGAATGTAAAATAAACATGCATACAAACTAGTAATTACAATTTCATATGAACTGTGTGATTTACACAAGAGAAAGAGCTTCAGAAATTGAGCAAGTCAATAACTCGTTTGTCCATCTTTGGCCTTCGTGCAAGCAGTTAATTCGGCTTGACAATGTCTGACAGAGTTTTTTGACGTCCTCTTGAGTGGTACTTATTGTGCCAAATTCTGTCTAATAGGCACGTTAGATGGTCAAATCCCGAGATAGATGAAAGTCCCTGTTCATGTAGCTCCAGGCGATCTCGAATTCAGATGGCTCTAAGCACTATGGGACTTAACATCTGAGGTCATCAGTCCCCTAGACTTAGAACTACTTAAACCTAAATATCCCAAGGACATCACACACATCCATGCCCAAGGCAGGATTTGACCCTGCGACCCTAGCAACAGCGCGGTTCCGGACTGAAGTGCCTTGAACCGCTCGGCCACAGTGGCCGCCCCAAGAGTTCTCAGTTGTGGGAGATCTAGCTGATTTGCTGGCCAAGATAGGACATGGCAAGAACGAATACAAGCCGTAGAAATTTTCGTTGTGTGCTCTTGGTCATTATCTGGCTGAAATGTAAGGCCAGGATGGCTTAAGGTGATGGGCAACAAAACAGCTCGTAGAATATCATCGACGTAGTGCTATGCTGTAGGGGTGCCACAGATAACAACCGAAGATGTCCTGGTGCGAAAGCAAATGGCACCCAAAAGCATCACCCCTGGCCCGTATGGGGGGCGACAGTCACGTTGGTATCCCACCACCGTCTGGGACATCTCCAGACCCGTCCTCGCTGGTCATAGGGGCTCAGTTCTAAGTGATACCCATCACTGAAGACAGTTCCACTCCAGTCAATGAGATTCCAGGCCGAAGACATATAAGGACACGCCTCAGACCATGGTGGGATATCAAGATCGTGGTCGCCTGCCATATGACCTAACAACCAGAGGTGATGGTCATGGGTACCATTTTTTTATATTGCTAGACACCTTTTATTGCCATCGGCGGCATCCTTATAGCAAAGCAGTAAGTCGACAACATTGTAAGCCCTGTTCTGTTGCCCTTCATGGCAAGCCATTCTTGGCTTACCCTTCAGCAAGGTAATGCTCAGTTACACTTGGCGATAACGCCTTCTTGCACTTGTGCTTGTTCGTCTTCGTGCTTGCCAAACACTACCTAAACCTACTTTAGTGCGTCGATCTTTTTGTTTAGTTACAGTGTAGTATAACTTATCTTTGGAATGTAATAAATTTCATAATAACACAGTTTTTGTTATATTTTTTCCGTCCTGTTTTCATTCCCTGTGTAACATATGGCAGAGAGGAGTGTGAGTGCTGCATAACACCAATTTGCAGAGTTAAGGTGAAGAAGCTTACGTATATTCTTTCACTCAAATAAGCTACTGCAGTATAATTAAAAATAATGCGAAAGAAAATGCCTTCTGTCATTGGATGTACAAATAATTAGCCATCATTACTATTTAAATTTCCTGACAACGCCATTTCTAATATCTAAATTTCCCGCCAACTGCTGCTGACTTTAAGTTTCCCACCCACTGCGATCTTAATGTGATCTTACATTCAAGTTCATTGATGACATCATGTGTACATGTGGTGTACACTTGTATCGCCTTCATGACTGCCTGATCACATTGAAGGCCAAATGAAGATCAAAGAGGCCTGGAGAGTACGAATGACGTTCAATAAGTAACTTATTATTATTTTTTTTTGAAAGTTGGTTGTTTTTATTCATGGTTCCAATACACCATAATACTCCGTACTCTTCTGACTAAAAAGAACCAATTTTTCGACCTGATCTCCGCTCAATAAGGCGGCCTTAAGGCACTTTAGTGGTAGGGCCTGATTGTCCGCAGGGTACCACTCCACTGTTCGACGTAGGAGTCCACGTATTTCTGCACCAGTAACTTCCCTACCGTCGCCGTAGTGCTTCTAGCTGGAGACCCTCCATTGGGTAAAACAGACGGCAGTTGGAAGGTGCGCGATGCGGGCTGTAGGATAGATAAGGAAGAACAGTCCAATTAAATTTTGTGAGCTCCTCTCCTCTCGGGTGCGCAGGATTGTGTTAGGCATTATATTGTAATGGGGAAGGAAAGGTTCGTTTCCATTTTAGTGACAACGAACGCGCTAAAGTCGTTTCTTACATGTCATGAGGCTGTACGATACACTTCAGAGTTTATTGTAACACCATGAGGGAGCATATCAAATATAATAATCGACTGAGAGTTCCGTAACACCGTCGACATGACTTTACCGGTTGAGGGTGCGGCTTTGAACTTCTTCTTCAGAGGAGAGGTAGTGTGACGCCACTCCATGGATTGCCGTTTTGTCTCCGGTTGGAACCGATGGACACACGTTCCATCGCCTGTAACGATGTTCGACAAAGAAACGGTCGCGTGCACCTCCTTCACGTGGAAGCAGTTGCACACAGATGGTCCTTCGTTGTTCTTCATGGTCTTCTGTTAGCCGGCAAGGAACGCAGCTAACACACACCTTTGAACTTCCCTACTCGTGGACGAGTGTTTGAGAATTACCAACAGAGGCCTCCAGTTCGGTAGCAATGCGTTTGCTTGCAAAGTCTCAGTCATACCGTTCCAATAGTGCAGGAGCCACAGCTGTGTGTGGTTAACCGGTGTGAGGGAGACGGGACATGTTTATGTGACCTTGTTGCAATGATGACGTCTTGCCAAGGACTCGTGCTTTTGTTCACTGACAGGTCTCCGCAGACATTCTGCAAACGCTTATGAATTTCCGCCAAAGGAAATTCAGTGACAGATCTCTTATTTGAACTCAGTTCCGTCATACACCCCATTTCGAAGGGTACTTATAGCGCTGCCACCTATAGGAGCTTCATGAACTATAGTGGCTGAAGTGGGAATATTCCACGACGTCCCACAGCAAATTCTGCATTTTTCCACTGAAATTGGCTGAGGAAAAAAAAAATTTGATGCATTTCTTATTGAATGCCCGTCGTACATGTCCATACTACTCGCTTCACCTCGCTGTTCCACTCTCTCGGCCTCCACAGTGTAGTCGGACACACACGCGACCCGCTGACATTACGTCTAACAGACGAATGGCACATAGTTGTGTAATATTCTCCATCACATTGAAGATCTCAAAGTATTTCGTCAGCTAGTATGCATAAACAGTGATCAAAATGTTCCCGTTCGTAGACCCACTAACCCCTTGCGTTCATCTCGGTACTCATAAAACACCGTCGGAATCGCTTATACGCTGCACAACGTCCGCAGACGAAACCTTTTCATTGACCCTCATATTTATTTCAAACAGGGATAGTTGTGAGTGACAGAAATCGGCCACCATTTCTTCGGTGTTAGTTATATTGTTCTTATACGTAAATGAGCGCTTTCTAAACGAGGCACAAATATTTAACCATTGCTACTTAAGTGGTAATTATGGTAGACGGATTATTTCACGAAGTATAGCTCTCTGGGTGTACCAGTGATTTGAAACATGATGATAGTAGTTATTATGGGATCACAAAGAAAGTTTCATGTTGCAAAATCATACAATCCGTCAGGATGCGCTACGTTACTACTCTGTGAAATCGTAAATGTATGACGATAGTTTCAGAATCATTGTTTTATTCCTTCGACTGTAGTGCTGTTGCGTCTGTGTGTATTTACTCCCACTCGTTAGCGCACTTTTGGTCTTCCTCTCCTTCGAACTGTTTCTGGTTAACTTCACATGTGACAACCCTTTGATAGCTGTACAACACATGAATCAAACAAAGCGGATTTCCTCTTCTCACTGCTCTGAGTATTCTTTGTTAATATATGCTTCACATCCATAAACGTGTTTTAGTCGAAGCGGTAATGTCTGTAGAACATATGTTATGTTTGAACATTGGATGCCTTATACGGCAAATCCCAGTTTAAACATTTTCTGTTCGTTACGATATGACGTGAAAAGTTTTCCTTTTTTCTGAGAAATGTTTTTTGTTTATAGAGTTTGTGAGAATTCCTGATTTCAAAGAACAGAATTTAACAGAAAGTAGTCTACGGATGCAAGGCAGATACAGTATTAACCGAAAATAAGTAAATGTGAAAAGTTTGAATATAAAGTACTTGTAACGAGAATAAATTTGAAGTGTTAAAGACTATGCTGCAGTTGAAAGCAAACGCTGAATCGAAATGGAAAGAATTCTTTGCAGCAGGCAATAACGATTTAGAGAAACATCATACTTCGGTGAGCAACAAGTATTATACTATACATCGTTAGCAGCGCTCCATTTCTACTTTGACATGTCAACAGCCATAAAACAATTAAAAGACAGTGTTAAATATAATAAGAGGTTGATTAATTTGTTCACACGAACGGTAATGGAACTAAACTTTTTATAGAGTCCAAAACTTTCTGCGATTAACTTTAAGTTTTTCAAGAAAGAAACGTTTTCACAACAGAGGGACGATCAGTAGAAGCTGGAATTTATCGAGATAATTTTGTAATAAGATCTAAAATAATCTAACAAATTTTATGGTTCAGAACCATGCAGAGGACACCAACGTTGGGACTATATAGTGTTGTATTTCATATTCTACAAATGTAGTTGAATCGATCACCTATAAGTGAAAGTACATACCAGAAGCAGTAAATCAATGGCTATTATGTCTGCATAAGAAACTAAAATCACACCGCGCCTATGATTTAGTGGTTATATTTTCATACACCTTTAAATAATACTGAATTGTATTTGTACATGGGTAGGACGTTCACTCAAGCAATGATATTCATACTGTATGTATGTCACAATGGAAGAAAGAGGATTCAGATTTCATTACTAGAATCTAACACACAGGTAGAGGTGGCTAAGGCAGTAGAAACGCATTCTGGCAAGTGAGGGTTTAAACCCTTGTCCACCCATCCATATTTATGAGTTCGGTGAATCCCTGGTATCGTTAAGTCATATGGCGGGATGATTCCTTTGAAATGGGCCCTGCCGATTTTCTTTTCCATCCCTACCCGAACCGGGGCTGTGTTGCATCTCTAACGATCTCGTCGTCAACGGGTCGTTTTAGCTCATTTTTGTTCATAAACAAGCTATTATAAACTTGTTTTACTCTGTGAGTGTTACAGCAATATCAAAAGTATTGGTTTTCCTCTCATCTACTTCATAGCAAAAATGTTCCTTTTCAAACCTTTTGTTTGAAACTGACTAAATATAGTCATTAAATACCAGCTTTAGCGCTCTTAGTTTTGGAAAATGCATTAGTGATGACGATTTCAATTTCGATTTTACGCACAGTGGCATCAAATTCGTGTAAAAGTGAAACAGCTGACGTAATAACTCCTCTGTCCACATGAATTTTGCCTCAGTTTGAAAAAAAAAAAAAACACTTTTGTACAGCTAAAAAAGACAGGTTATCTCTGACTTCGCGGACCTACTCGGATCCTTCCGCTGCTGCCACAGCCTTCCATACGATCAATCTAGCGAATGCGTAGCGCGCGTGCACCCTCGGGCACCGCATGTTTCTTGCTGCTGCGCGACGGCGACGGCGCCGCTTCTTTGAGGACGCGGGCCATCAGGAGGGGCGCAGCTCTAATGACGTGACTGTCGATGAGCCGTAAAGCTGTACAACCAGTGCCGCCCCGCCATTAATCATGCCCTCGTGATGGGACATGCGCGCCAAAAAATTGGCTGCCTTCTAAATCAGCCGCGCTTGTCTAATCGGAAGCTCTAGCTCTTACGAGCTGTCACTCAAAATGCGGTAAACACATGACCGTGCACTTGAATTTAATTCCCTGTTAAGGAAACTAAGTATGTTTCCGAGAAACATAATGCATTAACGAAGGGTAGGTTTTGTAACAAAGAGTAGCAGTCAGGAGATGGGTTCGATAGTCTCTTTATTAAGGCTTGACAAAATTTTCTACTACATGGACGTTCATAAACATTATAGTAACTGACAATTATGCATAAGCTGACTACCTGTAAGTTACTGTGTTCAAGGCTCATAGCGTTGAGGTTCTCAGTACCCATATAAAATTCTTTTTGGAATTTTGTAAAATTTTTTCAGTTTTGCATTTCCTGTGTTAAAATACTTCAACTAACTATCCAGAAACACATAAGTGGCGATCAAAATGTTTTCTTTGCGGACGTGATGCAGCGGAACGCATCGCAGCGCGACTCCGGTGGGGGTATATAATCACCGACATGTAGGCAAGGGGCTAGTGCGGTCTTCGAACTTTCTCAGAGATATGTGCTTGGCAGAATCGCGGAACACGACCTAACACGCTCAGTCAGCTAGCTCGAAGGTTTCAAATCGATAACGAACGCGGATTTGAGAAGAAACGCCGATATCGATAATGCAATCTTCTTTCACACGAGTATATCTGTAAGTGAAGAACTGAAGCTGGTTAATCACTAACCATTTCTCGATCTAGCAGATCTAATAAAATTTCTCCGCTACCATTTCTTGGTGTTATAACAAGCGTAAGATGTTATACGTGCCTGCACCTATATCGCTACTCGTTTCTCTTTTCAATTAAGAAAAAAAAACGGCTATGCTGTTAGAGAACTGTTCTTCTTGTTTGAAAATTAATTTATGAGTTTAAATAAACCGAATCGTAACTGAACACATCCGACTGTTAAAGCATTAGCTACTAGAACTGTCCAAACTTACATTAATTTAAAACGTATTGCTGGAAATCTTATAGTAGTCGAGATGATTTTTAATCAGCAATATAATGAAATCCATATTGATGGTAACGTAGTATTTATGAAAAATGAACTCGAATTAAAAGTCTACTGTCATCTTTTGTTAAATAGAGAACTAATCTTTGTTTCCAGTTTAAATCTTGTATTTCATTTATAGCCCATGCAAGTGATCTTAATGAGCGAAGTCTTTTGATTTTTTAATTTTCTTTGTTTTGAAGCTCAACTATGTCGACCATTCTCCTTCAATTCTGCTGCCGACAAAAATTATCGGCAGTGCCTTTTAGGCGTTGTGCTATTAATATTCAACACTGTAATTTCATTTAAGACCGCCTATAAAAGTTATTCACGGGACGTGTATACCTACGGTGTAGCACACTGGACTCACGAAATTCCTGTCTTCGACTCGTCGTTTCCCTGGAAGAAAATTATAGGAAATTGGTCTATAGTTGAAAGCCTCACTCTTTGACAAACTGCCTATTGGCTTCTGTTTCGCGTTCTTCGCCCGACGTTCGTCTGATGATTTTACTGACGTTTCGCCAGCACGAGTGGCTGGCACTGCCAAAGCTTCACCCTCCATTGCTGGTGGTGAACTGCAGCCGAGCTCGCGGCCGCAGACTATAATTATGTACCTGGTGCGCCAACATCCTGGTGCGCCACGTACACATAGTCTGGTCGCAGGTTCGAATCCTGCCTCGTGCATGGATGTGTGTGAAGTCGTTAGGTTAGTTAGGTTTAAGTAGTTCTAAGGTCTAGGGGACTGATGACCATAGAAGTTAAGTCCCATAGTGCTCAAAGCCGTTTGAACCATTTGAACCAACACATAGTCTGCGGCCGCGCGCTCGGCCCGTTTATCACCAGCAATGGAGCGTCAGGCTTTGACTATGAGACCCAGTCGCGCTGGCGAAACGTAAGTAAAAGCTTCGAACGTCGGACAATGAACCCAATACAGAAGCCAACAGGCAGTTAGTCAACAAGTCGGCACGAAAGCTTTAACAATTTTCCCTTACACTTTGCCTACCAAACAAAAAGAATTGCTCACTGCCACATCTCGAACAGTATATTTCAGCTAAATCTTCCCAACGGTTTCAACCACATAAATTACTAATCCAAATGCTCAGAAGATACCCACAGGAAACGAAAGGCAGAACAAGCGCTGCTGTTTGCCTGTACTTTACCACAATACAGCTTTAGGCAGCACTTATCAATATCCGATTATAACAGTACTCACTAAACTTCTACCAGTTTTTTAATTTGACAAACAGGGCACATTAATCACCAAAATTGTTGTATGACCTTTCGTCGGTATACTAGCTGAAAAACACTACATTGCCAATGTATTTTTAATTCCAATCTTCTATTATTCCATCTCATCCTTCTCTTCTCTCTGGCCATCTCCTCATATCACCTCTCTCCACCCATCACATTCTCCCCTCACTCTATGGCCATTTTCTCTCCCCTTCCTCCCACGATCCTCAATTCACCTCCTCCTCGCCCTCTATGCTCCCTCTATGTCTATGTCCTCCATTTCCCTCTCTCTGAACATCTCATCCTACCCCTTCTCTCTAACCATGTGTTCCACCCTCCTCGCTAAATACAATTCCTCCTCGGCCCCTTCCCTATCTATCACCACGTTATTAACCCCACGGCCACGCCAATGGGAAGTCAGTAGTTTTAATCCTAACAGTATTTCTTTTTAGCCAGTAAGTAGTACGTGTGGCATGTTTGGTTCAGTCGATCGAGGAGCTTAGAACGAGATGTTGATCATGTGCGTGTGTGACATATATTGCTCACATACAGCATGAGGTACGTAAGAGAGGCCAACTGAACAACTCACCCACTTTTAGTGAAGGAAGAAAATCGCTCAAAAGCCGCTTAGCTTGAGAGGAGACATAGTATGGTGTTCATTATTTTTTCGTAGGTGGAAGGATAGAAGCCACAAGATACTCAAATTGGCTATTTTAAACGGATTGGCCTGTTATATTATTTCTTCTCAATAATGCGTCTGAAGGCTTGTACAATGCATTACACACACATCAAAAATACTTTTGCATCACCTAGGTTCCCAGAACTCTTGAAGATAGATGTTTACTGTGGATATTGTATCATAGACACAGTCCTTTCACTGTTCTGAGATGGCACTAAACCCTCCCAAAGTTGTAAACATGCATTAGCAGCGCCTATTAGACGGAGGGGCTGATAACCGATCCGTTCCAGTTATTCCACCAGGAAGGATGTACACGGTTCATGTTGTCTGTAGTTCAACCATGCCTAGACGGTCAATGCCGTGCTTCGATGGCGTACGCATTGTTACTTTGTGCCAGGAAGGGCTCTCAACAAGGGAAGTGTCCAGGCGTCTCGGAGTGAACCAAAGCGATTTTATTCGGACATGGAGGACATACAGGGAGACAGGCACTGTCGATGACATGCCTCGCTCAGGCCGCCCAAGGGCTACTAGTGCAATGGATGACCGCTACCTACAGATTATGGCTCGGAGGAACCCTGACAGCAACGCCACCATGTTGAATAATGCTTTTTGGGCAGCCAGAGGACGTCGTGTTACGACTCAAACTGTGCAAAATAGGCTGCATGATGCGCAGCTTCACCTCCGATGCCCATGGCGAGGTCCATCTTTGCAACCACGACACCATGCAGTGAGGTACAAATGGGCCCAACAACATGCCGAATGGACCGCCCAGGATTGGCGTCATGTTCTCTTCACCGGTGAGTGTCTCATATGCCTTCAACCAGACAATTGTCGGAGACGTGTTTGGAGGCAACCCGGTCAGGCCTTAGACACAATGTCCAGCGAGTGCAGCAAGGTGGAGGATCCCTGCTGTTTTGGGGTGGTGTTTTGTGTGGCCGATGTACGCCGCTGGTGGTCATGGAAGGAACACAGTGGCTAGGCGATACGTGAATGTCATCCACCGATCGATAATGCAACCATATCGGCAGCGCACTGGTGAGGCATTCGTCTTCAAGAACTACAATTTGCGCCCCATTCGTGCACATCTTGTGAATGACTTCCTTCAGGATAACGACATCGCTCGACTAGAGTGGCCAGCATGTTCTTCAGACATGAACCCTATCGAACATACCTGGTATAGATTGAAAAGGGCTGTTTATGGACGACGTGATCCACCAACAACTCTGAGGGATCTACGCCGAATCGCCGTTGAGGAGTGGGGCAAACTGGACCTACAGTGCCTTGATGAACTTGTGGATAGTATGCCTCGACGAATACAGGCATGCATCAATGCAAGAGGACGTGATACTGGGTATTAGAGATACCGGCGTGTACAGCGATCTGGACCAACACTTTTGAAGGTCTCACTGTATAGTGGTACAACATGCAATGTGTGGTTTTCATGAGCAATAAAAAGGACGGAAATGATGTTTATGTTGTTCTCTTTTCCAATTTTCTTTGCAGTTTCCGGAACTCTTGGAACCAGAGTGATGCTAAACTTTTTTTGATGTGTGTGTTATACGGTAATTTTATTACATATGATCACGTTACCGACATATGACGAGTGCAAACGCATGCTATGAGTCTAGTACGACATGCACAGTAAATAATTTAAGTAATTTAATGAGAACGGTTAACGTTGATACAACATGTGTTCCAAATGCTGGTCATTACAAGTCATACTTGTTCTAAATGATTGGATGTGTGCAATGTGACACGATAAATTTCATCCGAGCTGATAGCAGAACAGGCTCGTATAATACGATCGCCAGTGTTTTCACGAGTGGTTGGAATTTCACTGTAAACTTTTCTTTTCAAATTATCCCACAAGTAAAAGTCCGGAGGCCTTAGGACTGACGAACGTGCATGCACTTTTGTGTTGTCGGATCGACCAATTCGACGATCTTCGCATCTGTTGCTCAGTACCTCTTGTAATGTTGCAAGGCTGCAAGTTATTACGTTGCTGTAAAGCACACAGCCGTCTAGTAAGGTCGCTGCGCTGCAGGAAGTCTATGTTTTTTTTTTTTATTCCCTCTACGAATACAAATAATCCATATTATATATTATCCCATTTTTTTTCAAATTTGGTACACAGCCTTTTGTTATTAATGGAATGATGCTGTCAAAATTTCTGATTTTTATTTATTATGGTTTTGTAGATAAAGAGAATTACCTAAAACTCCTGAAACCCACGCTTGTTCTTTAAAACCAAGTTAGGAATAATAACAGATTGACTTTAATTATCATTTTAAGCCATTCCAAAGTTATCAGTGCATAAAAATCAATTAATTAGAATTTTTCTTTTAAAACATTACTCACATTGCATTACGTAGTACAAATATCGGTAAAAATTATTATTTGATTATATTTTGCCGTGTGAGTGTGTGAGGAAGATTGAGAGAGTGTATGTGGGACATACGTTAAAATTTTATATTTCACTTTTCGTGAAGCATCGTACAAACGAATCGTGGGAAACTTACGTTGCAACCACGATTCAGGTGACGTATGTCGGTGTGTGCTTGCTTTTGTATAAAATCAGCCAGAATGGAAGTTGAGGCGGAATAAGTTTATTTATCAATTTGAAGAATATTTCCCACTTCGTTTATTTTGGTTGAACAAAATACAAGATTTTGTAGTTTTGATGACATTAATTACTATCAGATTAGTGACTGGATAAGTCAAGATTGGCCGCGAGAATGATCTGGAAGGAACGTGCTGATTGGTCATTTAGATTAACAGCCAATTTGAATTAAGCGGTTCCCGCGTGAAAAGAGGAGTGGGCATATAGGAGAGTACCTCGAGAGAATGGCTTGCTTGCTAGTCTACGCATAACAGGACGTCAGATCGCTCCTTAAAAATACTTTGTAAGATGAGGAAATAGTGAGCTAATTTCGGTTCGAACATATCGTGACTGACCCGACTGGTGTTAAAAAAACATTTAAATGAAAATTCGGTGTTTCTAATTTAAATAGTTTGAGAAACTTGAGCGTGTGAACTTTCTGGTCGTAGTAACAACTCCACGTGGTTTGTCTCGGAATATTTTGGCGGGCACCTCTTACGAAGAAGACCGCTGAAACGAACGAATGTTTAACTCGCGAATAGTTGTGGGTCTGTGACTGGTAGAAAGTGAAAATTAGTCGGGTCGAACTTACTAAAATTCTGGCTGCTTTTTGACTGAATATTTGTTACACAGACAGTGAACTTTGAACGATAACGTTTTACCATGTTAAATACGGACCTGATAGCCATTTCATATGTTTCAATATGAATAAAAAGCAGAGTCAATCCAATTTTAAACGCTTTTCCGCCAGTAGACTGAAGATCATGAACGCCCGATTTCTTAACCATGAACTTTCAGGAACTGACTTTCAACTAGTGTTATGCGACCTCTGTGTGGTAGGTATTAGGTGGTGGATTAATCAACGCTGCTTTACACTGCCTAGTGCTTGTCTGCTACGACAGAGTGAAGGGACAACGACAAGAATCCTATCGAGGTAGGTGGACTGAATGATAGCGATAACAAACACGCAGACGACCGACCCGGCCCCGCTGCACTCTGTTGTTACCCATGCAGAATATGCTGGACGTCCATCGTACTAGTACCACACGACATGTTGTACGTCCAATGGAATGCCTTCTAGTAACAGTAGCTGTATCCCTGTTACGAAACCAAAATAACTTTCACTATTTAAATTCCCATCAATAATATAAGGACCAATAAGTTTATAATTTAGGTAACCAAACTACACGTTAACTGACCGAGATCTATAGTTGTCCATTTCTCTCAGCCACTGTGTGGTTTCAGAGGACCAGTAGTGCATGTTGTAAACATTAACGGGGCTATTGCTTGTAAATGATTCTTCATCTGCAAATAACATCTTGGTCATGAATATGTCATATTTTCGCTATTTCCATAGCTTACATTCCAAGGATAGTATCCCTCGTCGAAAGTCATCGCCATGGATCAGTTTACAGCTCCTAAGCTGTTAATGGCGTGTCTCTCGTCCGTTCCTGATTTGTGTCGGTTTTGTTTTTGTTTATCGCTGTTTACTTGTAGCACTTATATCGATTAGTAGCAGGTTTATATTAGGTAACTGTGTGTCTACTATTATGGATTGTGTGTTCTTTCTTAGTTAAGGTCATTTATTTGACACAGGAAATTTAGAGTTTCTAGTGTATATGTGGAAAAAGATAAATAATTGTTTAAAATAATGTAATTTTATAATATGTGTAAATTTATAAGATAAACAATGTATTGGAAGCTGGTTCATGCTTAGGGCACTTGTACTGTAAAATGTAAAATATGTAGGAAGTCCCTCTCCCACCGAAGTGGCTTGGTGCGATGTAAAAGGTGGTTTTGGCCGCCGAACTGGGCGGCCCCTTGGTGTGAACGGTACGCAGTCAGTAGCCAGCCATTGCACGGTACACATCGACGGTGCCAAGTGAGGCAATTGACGGCCGCTTTGCATGAAATTTTGCCTCGGACGTGGATTTTGCTGTTGCTTGGTACTCTCGGCAGTAAGCAATGGCTCTAATACGTTACATAACCGTCACCAAGAAGAAATTTGATAAACCATTCAAACATCAAGAGGCGTGAGTGCTGTTAGCTGCCACGTCGCTTGCCACCACAACTTCGTCACTGCTCCACCAACTTCATGCATACAGATATGTATCAGAGCATGCACCAACTAATTTGTGTGAGTGATTTTAATAACATCCAAATGCTATAAACCTGTCTTCCGAACCATATCTTCTATCCTGATAATGAACCTATGCAAGGTCCACTCCTAAGTATTTGTAAAACCGAGTATACTGTTTGAAATGAACTAGTAATTTATTTATGTTTTTCAAATGTGCAAGGATAAAAAAATAGAAGTTAATTAGAATTTTGATAAAGTACTCTGAGCTTATTGCAAAGTATCGTTTTGCTAAAGCGCTGTGTCAGATTGTGTACATATTACTGTCTAAAATACCTGCTCCACAGGTGATGAAAAATGCAAATAAGCTGAATCCGTCTGAAACATAATTTAGCCTTGATTACTATCATGCATGATTTTTTTAAAGTTAATTGAGCTCTGTGTTGGATAATCTGCCTTGAAAAGCAAAATATAAACTATCCCAAGTGAAGTTAAGAAGTGGCGTTGTTTATATTAAATTTTGCTACTGAAATAATCATAGAGTTCGACGAGCAATACTATACCACTTTAGGGGTCCCCACCATATTCTTATCATATTAGAAAGATAACTGGAATATTATTGCTGCTAAGGAAAACAAATATAAGCAGAGGGATATTATCAGCGCAATTATGGTATCATTTACCTTTAATTGTGATTTTTATGTGCCAGCTAAGACAGAGGCCCCTCAGGTCCATCTTTAGTTGCCCACTTCTTGCATTAACATTTTGGTACCGATTGAAGTAACGATTTTGAGTGTAACCGTTATTAGTATAAGTTTGGTACATTATTTGCTTTCTATGCTAACTAGTTTGTACATTATTGGAAACTGCTGGATCCAAAGCTCAGAGTGTTCTGTGTCCACTTGTATCCTGTGTGCTGTGCCAACGGAAATATTTATTAAATTAACTTCAATAACTAACATTCAGTTTTCTTAAACATATATTTCCTAATTAATGTGCTTAATTGGGCTGGCGACCGTTCATTTCTTATCCGTATATAAATTTTTATACTTTCATTAACCCCCAAAGTTTAAAGCCTGTATAGTTTTCCTGTTAATTGCAACATATTCAAAATTATAGTCCTACACCTTATTCCATTAGACACACGTGCGATCAAAACTCAAAATCCTTTCAGAGGGTAACATTAGCTTGTGCCACAGCAGTTTAGTGTTATATGTGGCTTTTCTCTTGACAGGACTTAGTGTTCGGCAGTTGAGGAAGAGCGGCGTATAACGTATAACAAGCTAGTGTTATATCCTCTTTCCCGAAATGTTTGTATTATGTCAAAGGGACATAGCCAAGGTGATGCACGTTCTGGATATTTCTCTGCATACAGTCGCTCTCATATTGTCACATTTTGGCGACGTTCGCCGTAAAAAAAAAACCATATCAACTTTCCCAGATTTTGCGTAGAACAATTGTGAAGATATGATAACTTTATGGAGATGTCGTCTACTCGCTACGACAGCAAACGACAGATAAATGGTGTGATGCAACACATGAACACACGAACCCCGCAGTGTGTGTAACGTTGTTTACATTCCATGGTCTTCATGAAACAAATGAACACGCGAAACCTGCAGGCAGTGGAATATTGTTTACATTCGGTGTATTCTGTATACCTAAGAAACCACATAGCGTGTCTGTTCATTGTCGCTGATACTCAATGATTAACCTAACAGAACCTAATGTATTCCACGATTTTTCGAAAGTATTATTAACAAGTAAACAATATAACATGACAATTTATTTAACATCACCATGTTGACTATGGTATCTCCTCTACCTTTCCACCTACGAAAACGTGATAAACACCACACTATGTCCCTCTTTAAGCTAACTGGCTTTTATCTGAAAGATTGTCTTCAATGGGTAAAAGTGAGTGAGTTATTCAGGTGGCCCTTGTTAAGCGCCTCACCTTTGAGGTCCGCGATTTTCTCTTGCTTTACACCATACGACTTCAGAAAGGATGTTAAATTAATCCGTGGCATCCAGCAGTGTGATCTTAGGTGGCTAGCTGTAGTGCTCATTCTCTCGATCTCTTTCACACACCGAAAAGCACAAAGAAGGGAGAAACTGCCGCATAATTCTAAAAGTATTCCAACTTAACAAATTACAGGAAAGAAATACCAACATCTCGTTTTCGAACATTTTTACATTACCTCTTCTGTCCACATCCCTTGTTGTAGTGAAAAATTTTACTCTCACATTGTTATTGTACAGATAATGTCATGTAATGTACGTAACAGATTTGGTAGAAATTGCTCCAACTGTTCCTAAGTTATGATTAAGTTTTGGCCCTCTGCCATTCCCACCAGTATATTATGTTGTTGTTTCTCAAACACACAGTGCTTCCTTCCAGATAATAATTAACCAAAATACCCACCGTTCATTAAATAACCTCCTAATCCCCTGGCTGTCCATCTTCTCCTTCTTTCTCACTCCGTCCATTTCCTCCACTCAACATTCTCTGTCCATCTCTTCCTGCCAGGCTCCCTGTCCATCTGCTCATCCCCTTTGTAACACCAATATCGATTGAAAGTAATTTATACAGTGTAATTATGTGTATGTCACTATGAAGTGGTTGTTCTTTATTAGTTCAGATCTTTGAACTGTCAGAGGGAATTGAAGTTTGTAATGTACTTATTGTAAAGAACTTAATAATGTTTAAAAGTAATGAAACTGTATAATATATGAATGTTAAGAAAGAGAAATGTGTATGTAAAAGACAGGTTCATGCTTAGGGATCTTGTACGGTATAGTAAAAAAGGTGTAGGGAACCCCCTCCGCTACGGAAGTGGCCCAACGTGCGATAAAAGGTGGATTTGGCGGTCGATCTGGCGGCTACTGTGGGAGCGCTCTACGCAGTCAGAGGCTAGGCGTTGTAGGTTAATATCGAGGGTGCCAAGTGAGGCATTTGAAAGCCAGTTTACATTGAAGTTGCCTCGGATGTGGTTTCGGCTGTCGTATGGTGCTCTTGTTATTACGGAATGGCTCTAAAACGGCGATAATACGTCTCCAAGAAGAATATATAAAGAGCATTCATCAGCAAGAGTGTAAGACCAGATAACCGCCACGTGATTGCCACCACTATTGCGCCACTGCTACGCCTGCTTCAGGAATTCAGATATGCATCATAGTATGGACCAGTATGTTTGTGTGAGTGGTTTTCAATAATAATTCCAGTGATTCAAACATGTGTGTGAACCTTAAAATTATCCTGATCATGAAACCAATGTAGGGTCCCATCTTAAACGTGCAGAAGACCGAGTATCATGTTTCTGAATAACTATTGATTTGTGTGTGCATTAAATGTACTAAAGTTCCGTGCCAAAGTGTATAAATGTTGCTAGTTAAATTACCTGCTTCACACGTAGTGAGAAAGGCATACCAATTGAACTTATACGAAAGTAATTTTGCTTTGATTATTACTATGAACTATTTCTGAAGTTACTTGAACTTAATAATTGAATTACTTGCTTTAAAATATGAACATATAAATTGTTTCAAGTCGGGTTAGAAATCAATATTGGCAAATTGCAATTTGTTTCTTAAATAGTCACAGAATTTGCCTGTAACGACAGTTTCAGTTTATGGGCCCCAACTATACTCTTTTGTATTATAAGAAAGATAAACGGAATATTACAGTTGCTAAAGGAATCTGACACGTTTCCATAATACTGAGAGTATAAAAAGCGTTTATGTAGCGTTATTTAACGTCATTTGTGGTGTTTGTATGTTAGTTAAACCAAGGCTCTGGCCATGCCCAATTTTAGTCTTGTGATATCTTGAGTAATATCTTAGTGCTGAATTGGTTAATGATTGAGACTGTAACTATTCTTGCTGTGAGCGAAATATCATTTAACTTCCTATGATTGCTGATTTCGTGGAAATAGCAACTACTGCTACCCACTACTCAGTTCGTATAGTAGTCATGAGTATTGATTGCACTATTTAAAAGGAGTTTTAATGAAAGTCACTTTAGCAATTCTGTTGCATTTTTCTTTAAACTTAATGTTTCAAATTATTATGCCTAATTAGGCTGGCAACCGGTTGTTTGCTTCATTCACATGAACTTCACTACTTTCATTTCTTCCAAAATAAAGCCTTTCAGTTCTCTATTAATTGCCATAGATACGAAATTACAGTTCGATACCTTCTACCCATTAAGTAAACACACGTTCAAAGCATTTCTAAATTCCTCCCAGAGGGTAACTCTAGCTTGTTATATAGTGTTATACGTGGCTTTTACGTATCGGAACTTAAGGTTCAGTTACAAGGAAACTGTGGCTCGCGTTGTACCTTCTCTGTTCATTTGCACTTCACCTCTCTGTCCACCTCTTCTTTGCCCCTCTGTCCAACTCCTTTTCCGCTCTCTAAGCTAATCTCCTCTTCCCTATTTATCTTCTGATCACCCTCTCTCTCTGTCCATCTCCTCCATATCCTCTCTGTCCATCTCCTCCTTCTGCCTCTACCAGCACATCTTCTCCATTCCCCTGTCACTGTCCATCTCCTCCTACTCCCTCTCTCTGTCCATCGCCCCTTCCCCCTTCTCTATAACCATCTTCACCTGTTTCATCTCAGTCCATCTCCCCCTCGCCCCTCTCTATGTCCATCTCCTCATCTTCTCTTTCTCTATACAATTCGCCCTCCCATGTCTCTGTTCATCTCTTTCTCCCACTTTTCTGTGCCCATCTCTTCTTCCACCTTTTTATCTGTCCATCACTTCCTTCCTCCTTCTCTCCCCACGCGATCACCCATCACCCTAACAAGATGTTGCTGCTTCTTACCCACACAGATTTTATTTGCAGATAGTGAGTAATATGTGTACCAAGTGCAGTTCCCATCAGTCCATTGGTTTAGGAGAAGGTATGGAATATACACTCCTGGAAATGGAAAAAAGAACACATTGACACCGGTGTGTCAGACCCACCATACTTGCTCCGGAGACTGCGAGAGGGCTGTACAAGCAATGATCACACGCACGGCACAGCGGACACACCAGGAACCGCGGTGTTGGCCGTCGAATGGCGCTAGCTGCGCAGCATTTGTGCACCGCCGCCGTCAGTGTCAGCCAGTTTGCCGTGGCATACGGAGCTCCATCGCAGTCTTTAACACTGGTAGCATGCCGCGACAGCGTGGACGTGAACCGTATGTGCAGTTGACGGACTTTGAGCGAGGGCGTATAGTGGGCATGCGGGAGGCCGGGTGGACGTACCGCCGAATTGCTCAACACGTGGGGCGTGAGGTCTCCACAGTACATCGATGTTGTCGCCAGTGGTCGGCGGAAGGTGCACGTGCCCGTCGACCTGCGACCGGACCGCAGCGACGCACGGATGCACGCCAAGACCGTAGGATCCTACGCAGTGCCGTAGGGGACCACACCGCCACTTCCCAGCAAATTAGGGACACTGTTGCTCCTGGGGTATCGGCGAGGACCATTCGCAACCGTCTCCATGAAGCTGGGCTACGGTCCCTCACACCGTTAGGCCGTCTTCCGCTCACGCCCCAACATCGTGCAGCCCGCCTCCAGTGGTGTCGCGACAGGCGTGAATGGAGGGACGAATGGAGACGTGTCGTCTTCAGCGATGAGAGTCGCTTCTGCCTTGGTGCCAATGATGGTCGTATGCGTGTTTGGCGCCGTGCAGGTGAGCGCCACAATCAGGACCGCATACGACCGAGGCACACAGGGCCAACACCCGGCATCATGGTGTGGGGAGCGATCTCCTACACTGGCCGTACACCACTGGTGATCGTCGAGGGGACACTGAATAGTGCACGGTACATCCAAACCGTCATCGAACCCATCGTTCTACCATTCCTAGACCGGCAAGGGAACTTGCTGTTCCAACAGGAGAATGCACGTCCACATGTATCCCGTGCCACCCAACGTGCTCTAGAAGGTGTAAGTCAACTACCCTGGCCAGCAAGATCTCCGCATCTGTCCCCCATTGAGCTTGTTTGGGACTGGATGAAGCGTCGTCTCACGCGGTCTGCATGCCCAGCACGAGCGCTGGTCCAACTGAGGCGCCAGGTGGAAATGGCATGGCAAGCCGTTCCACAGGACTACATCCAGCATCTCTACGATCGTCTCTATGGGAGAATAGCAGCCTGCATTGCTGCGAAAGGTGGATATACACTGTACTAGTGCCGACATTGTGCATGCTCTGTTGCCTGTGTCTATGTGCCTGTGGTTCTGTCAGTGTGATCATGTGATGTATCTGACCCCAGGAATGTGTCAATAAAGTTTCCCCTTCCTGGGACAATGAATTCACGGTGTTCTTATTTCAATTTCCAGGAGTGTATATAAGTAAATAAGTTCATACATACATCCACCTTTATAATATTTTATGGATTATAGGACATTCAGTTGACAGACTATGGCAAAATATTATAAGCAGATTCTTTTGCTAGCTGATCACTCAACATATAAGAAGATCAAGACACTCTGTTGCAAATCAAAATATCCTGCACAATATTTTTGAAATGGCTAATGTAACTACACAGAATTTGAAATACTCTCTTACCATTATTTAAAAGTGCGGGCAAGTCCATATTCAATCCAAGAGCCGCCCTTCCGCCTGTGTATAAGACATAAGCGGCTTAAATGTATTTCATATCACAAGTACCACGTAGTGGCAGGCCCCCTCAGCGGAACAAAAGTCGTGGGTTAATGGAATGTAGCCAGTCCATGAACGTGTCGGGTCGATGTCGTCAAGGCTAGTTGCAGGCCGCCAACGTTATCGTCGCTGTCTCTCATAGTGAACCATGTGGTTTCTTATTGTTGGACCAATGGTGCTTTAACTACGTGCGGACTACGACACTGTGATTCAGCCTTCCTTCGCCCCTATATAGTTCCATCTGGCTTTCTCATATTTACTGTAGCAAATGGCTGTTGACTTGGATGATTAGAACAGTTTTACTTGTTGGGCTGACTGCATATAGGGAATCTGAACAGGTCAGGAATTTCTTGCTTCGATTGCCCCTGTTTCGCTGCCTTAAATTATGCATTAATTTTCGCGTCAAAGACAGTAAATTAATTTTGGAGGTTCTCTGAGAGTACTTCGTCAAGGAAAATAATTATACAACCAACATACGTGTCGCTTAGACAAGTCATTCCGTTAATTACATTGGATACTTTTTCCAGCTAAGCCGAAGTACTTCAGGTGTTGCTCATTCAAATATCGAGTGGCTTCATGGCTTTTCGATGACTAGCGTAAAAATGCTTCATACCTGTGTTGGTAAGACAGTTGTATACAGGTGGCTGTACAATAGAACCTTATTTGTACCTCGTGCGTCATCAGGGTGTGCTGTTGGATTGATAATGATGGTTTCCCAGCCTCAGTACATCGAGGGGATTCTGTAAGCGCCCGCAGCCAGCCTAATGCACTTCAGATATACGATATATAGTATCTTTAGACACGATGATCGGGGAACTCTGTACATATTGCAACTGTAATTGAGGTAGGAGTTAACAGACCTGCAGTGAAACTTTTGTGGCTTCGTTCTGTCTGCCCCCATCAGCTTTCATCGAGATACTTCAGTATGCCCATCTCACTAATCGCTATCCCATTTCTAAGTTTGAAATAGTTCAAGAATGATGTAGCTTAATGTTAATGACGCCGATTTACAGAGGTTAGTGAATTATCACAGATACAGTGCCACTGGAGTTTTCGTGGAACTTCTGATAAGAAACTTGAGCAGGTTGCTACCGCTATAATACGCTACAAACCTCCTAACGCAAATCATTTGCGCAGTCCTTACCGTATGAACAGCGCTGGAGGGTACAAGCAATCTCGAGACATATGAAACTCAAGAGAGTTATGGTGGTTAAATGTTCGCCTTTTGTTGGTTGTTCATTTCAAATCACGCGGTAACAATACCGGAATCGACTCGTGCGCTGGCCGCTGTGACCGAGCGGTTCTTGGCGCTTCAGTCCGAAACTTCACTGCTGCCACGCTCGCTGGTTCGAATCCTGCCTCGAGCATGCTTGGGTGTGATGTCCTTAGGTTAGTTAGGTTTAAGTACACTCATGCTCATAAATTAATGATAATTGCAGAATGTGGTGACACAGAACGTGGCACTACACAAAACTGGCACTAATAGCATAGGCACATGGGGAACACACACGATACAGATCTATAAGTCAACGGTATTGGCGATAAAGTTGAGAAAACCGTCCAGAAGCACATGTGCTACAAAACGCCACTGTTTCCTGCGCATGTACCCCGACATCAGTATGGAATATGATCACCATGCACATGTACACAGGCCACACAATGGGTTGGCATACTCTTGATCAGGTGGTCGAGCAGCTGCTGGGGTATAGCCTCCCATTCTTGCACGAATGCCTGTCGGAGCTGCTGAAGTGTTGTAGGGGCTTGAAGACGTGCAGCGATATGTCGACCGAGAGCATCCAAGAGGTGCTCGATGGGGTTTAGGTCTGGAGAACAAGCAGGCCACTCCCTTCGCCTGATGTCTTCTGTTTCAAGGTACTCCTCCACGATGGCAGCTCGGTGGGGCCGTGCGTTATCATCCACCAGGAAGAAGGTGGGACCCACTGCACCCCTGAAAAGGCGAACATAATGCTTCAAAATGACGTCCCGATACACCTGACCTGTTACAATTCCTCTGTCAAAGATATGCAGTGGTGTATGTGCACCAATCATAATCCCACCCCACACCATGAAACCACGACCTCCATAGAGGTCCCTTTCAAGGACATTAAGGGATTGGAATCTGGTTCCTGGTTCACGCTAGATGAAACCCCGGCGGGAATCACTGTTCAGACTGTACCTGGACTCGTCCGTGATCATAACCTGGGACCACTGTTCCAATGACCATGTACTGTGCTCTTGACACCAGGATTTACGGGCTCTCCTGTCACCAGGGGTCAGTGGAATTCATCTTGCAGGTCTCCGGGCGAGTAAACCTTGTCTTTTCAGTCGTCTGTAGTCTGTGTGTCTGGAGACAATTGTTCCTGTGGCTACGGTAAGGTCCCGAGCTAGGCTAACTCCAGTACTCCGTGGCCATTGCGGGCACTGATGGTGAGATATCGGTCTTATTGTGGTGTTTTACACTGTGGACATCTCGTACTGTAGCGTCTGGACACGTTTCCTGTTTGCTGGAATCGTTGCCACAATCTTGAGATCACACTTTGTGCCACACGGAGGGCCCGTGCTACGACTTGCTGTGTTTGACCAGCCTCCAGTCGCCCTAGTAATCTACCCCCTCATAACGTCATCAATATGTGTTCTTTGAGCCATTTTCAACATACAGTCACCATTAGCACGTCTGAAATTATCTGCACACTTACTCGCTGCACCGTACTCTGATATGCACCACCACGCCTCTGCGTATGTGGACTGCTGCCAGCGCCACAGTGCGATGACTGCAGGTCAGATGCACCGCATGGTCATACCCTGAGGTGATTTAAGACCGCAAACCTCCCACGAGAGTGTTGTTTCACCATGTATCAGCATTATCCTTAATTTATGAGCATGAGTATAGTTCTAACTCTAGGGGACTGATGACCTCAGATGCTAAGTCCCATAGTGCTAGGATCCATTTGAATCTGAATCGACTCGTGCGATATGCCTGCCGAGATTATTGTATGTCTAAACTACGAGGTATGAGACGGCGGGGTTTCTGGCTATTTTGGCTCGGCGCAAGACATGGCAAGGCCAACCGCTGCAATTTGTTAGGTTGCTAGTTCCGCTGATTTATTTCATGCTGGATTTATTTTACTGTTGTTTTTAGATCTCTCTAGATTTCTCTTTTGGACTATTATGGTGACCTCAAGAAATCTAGGCCATTCTGACACACTTCCGAGGAAGGTAAGTCATATATTGGTTTTCTCACGCACTCTATGAAAGAACGAAATTGTGATCTTTGATGCACTGACGTGTGTCGCTTACATGAAGTGAGTATCTTTAGAGGTGCAAAAGTGACGAGGAGGAAATTTTCAGTGTGCATTTATGGACAAGAAACTCTCAGAATTGTGGCAATAGAAAGTTAAACTACAACAGAACAGTTGACGCTTCATATGCAGTCTCTGTATTGACAGGAACAGCAGAAGGAAAAGCTGTATCAAATGTAGCAACAACTGGCGCTCCTGAAACAGCTAGTGCTACAGGGTTGGCAGCATCCTAAACTTCATCGAGGTCACTGGACTATTTCAAAGAGTCCAAGGGGGCTTGGGGAATTATTTATAATGTTCATGTTTCAGCTAGCTGGCATGTCACGGTGATTTCTAATTCAAATTGGTGACTCAACATCCGTCAGCAATTTTTGGATGGTGACATACTGCAGCTTTGTACTTCATATTGAATGTCACTTCTTCTCATACAGTAGGAATCATTCGAGCTCTGTACTCTGCGGTGAGAGGACCCATTGATCAGTTTTTAATAGCTGCAACAGATTATACCAGTTATACGACACGATGCTGATTTCGCACTGACGCAAAGCCGGTATCGCACCAATGTGACGACATGATGTCGATGTTGCACCAACGTGACGCTGTCATCAAAGTCACGACGTGTTGAGGCCTGTGATTTATCATGATTACCACATTTTCACGGGATTGATTTACACAAATGTTGCAATTTTTCTGCGAGTGTAGTATCGCAGAGCGCTCCTTTGACTCGTCGCTGACACGTGATTTTGCGAAAACATCGAGACGGTGGGCTCAGCGCGTCAGCGCCTTCTCCTTGGCGTACACACTTTTATGCGATTAGTCTACAGGTGTCTCATCGCGCAGCAGCTCTTTGAGACGCCGCCAAGGCGCGCCGGCACGTATCATGTCATATACGCAGCGCCTGACAACCAGTTCATGTTGCACACAAAGAGGAACATTATCGACCATAAAAACTGCTTCCCCCAAGTCCCAGTATACATACAGACGCTATATTGTACTAAAAATTCATAAATGCAGTATGATTATAATTGAACTTTCGCACATCTTAATTAAGTTGTCCTGAACCCCTAGAATTTTCAAATGTCCCGCACTGCTTAGATCGTGTAGTGCCAAATACTGGTATGGAAGGTGGAGCAGTAGCATTGCTGTTGTTTTGATCAGATGTAGAATGGCAAAACAGTTTGAACATCATTCCACTAAAGTGTGGTACCCATACGGTAAAGTAAATATTAGTATTATTGGACAATTCTGTGAGATCCCGCTATATACGCATTTTGGAGCCCCCTAGGGAAATAACGTTCAAGTCCGGAAAGAAAGGCAGTGTGCACTCGTTATATCTGCCTCTTCTGAAATGTGGAGGAAGCTTTGCTGCTACTATCGAGCATTCAGGGTGCTGTCTTCTGCAAGTCCGCTTGTGTTCACACACCACATGCACAAACTCTGTCCTTATCGTACTGTGTAGAAAAAAAACTGTATAACATCTCAAAAAATACATAAAAAGCAATCTGTGGTAACTCAGAAAGAACTAGCAGACCACGCGAAAGAGATAATTACCCGACTGCGTAGCTGCTGAAGTTGGGATGTATTCAAACTGTAAACTAGAAGAATAAACAACCACTAAAACCTATTCTGCCAATTTCTTGCTGTAGCCTAAGATTTCAAGAAATTTTGTGCAAAAAGTAACTTTGAGTTAATTAGTAAACACCAAGCAACGCAATGAAATCAACAGGCACCTTTCACTTCCTCGCAGAAGTACGTTTGAAAACAGAAACTAAATTAAATTATTGTGTATTGGACCAACGGCTACAGATACAGGCGCATCCCCTTGACTCTGTGACTGCCCCTACAGTGATTTTCTGTCAGTATGACAAATTTTCTGCTGGATACGATTTAAGCCGCCCAAAATAAGTGTGTAGATAACCCATAGAATCATAGTCCCTTGTTTGTGTGGGAGTTGACGAGCTTTTTCATTTTGCGTGTTATGGGTTTTGATAGAGTACAGCTCGTTTGTAGAAGTTTAAAATATGTGTTCCCAGGTAGTTTCTCATATAATCTCCATTTCTTTTGTAGGATGTGATCCTACATTGATCCTGTCATGTATTATTTATTTTAATTGTGATTTACAGTAAGTACAGTTTCATCAGGATTCATTCCTATTAAGTTTAAGGGCTGTGATTGATATATCAATATTTATTATTTTATTATAGTAGAATGCATGTATGTAGGAGTTTCCCTTGCATTAACGTTAATAATACGTACGTGGCCCTCCATTGGCTACGAACAAAGTTATTAATTCATGTATGTTGGGTTGAAACGTTCTCCATTGTAATGATTTATAGTTTTATAATGTGTACCTTTTTTGGATTTCATCTTTGTGTCATGTTTTATTTTTATCTTGAAGTCTGTGTTTCATAAATCTAAATTTTTAATGATCAACTGGTGAGTGAGTCCTCTTCTTTCAAATTCAGTTCTTAGATATTTCTTATTTATTCCTTCAATTTTTTCGTGCGGGACGATGCGGTGGCTACTGTCACCATTCGTCTTTCAGAAGCCATGAGGTTGGCACTGGCGCGCTGTACAAGTGAGAACGAAGGTGTAAGAGCAGTAAACGAGAATTCTAGAGACGCTGATAAAAGGATACGCAGTGCTGCAAATCAGTTAAGTATAGGGTCGAATGATTACAGCCATTAAGTTAGTTAAAGATAGGAGTTTTACAGTAATGAAGCTGGTTAAAACATGAAGGAATATTCGTAGCCAGAAGTGTGTGACATTCTACTGCACATCTCAGTGGTTTGGTACCATGACGCAAGTGGATCGGCGGAGCACCGATTTATGCAACACGAAGGAAATCACTGTGTCACCGAGCAGCGGTGGATGTCACAGTGAGATGCTCACCACATGCCAGGGTGTTAGCACTGAGGGCGGTTATCGGGTCAGTTACACCAGCCCAAGCAACACCAAAATATTCCACCGACCTAATGGTGAGGAAGTACAGCAAATATCAGCCGCAGAAAGCCATATTTAAGGACCAGCGGCCAGCTCATCATTATAGACTGTCACGAGGCGTTGGAGTAACTCACAGCCCGTGTCACTCAGCGTCGTCACCGCTTCGGAGTCGTCGCTGTCGTCGCAATAGTCACCACTGTAATGCAGGTTGTCGCCTAGGAAGCGCTAGTGTGACTCCGCCACTGTAACCAACCTTGTCACTATCGTCGGACGCCGTCAGCAGGCAGCTGCCTGTAATAGGAGTACTAGGAGTCATCGCCTCGGATGCATTGTGGAAACGCATGGTCGCCATCGTCCTGGGAAGCTGCCTCCACAAACACCGTGACTGGGGTCCCTGGCCCGCTGACGCCAGGCAGCCACCGCCGAGGATGGTCGCTGAGGCAGGTCACGGACTTTTCCCACTGCCACCGCCGCACTGCGTGGTTCCAGCCTAGGGGGTACGGATCTCGTCAGCAGTACGGAGCACCTACAACGACGGTGTGCCACGCAGATGAAGAAAAAAGTGCCGATTTCGGTTATTTTGGTATCGAGCCTGTTGGGTTGTCCCTTTTCCTGTCTTTCGCCTGGAAAATTTTGCCGTGCTTTGGGTATACTTTTTTCTTGATTAAATTATAATCATTTAGTAGGAACTTTCAACCGCTGAGTTTGCTGAGAAACGTAGAGATCAGGTAGATAAATTACAGGTAGTAGTAAGTGAGCCTATAGAGGCGAAGAGAGAGCAGTAACAAGCCAACTCATCCACCTTTAACGGCGCTGCAGCGTCATTGGTGACCCTGTTTTCAGGGAAACAGGAGGAAGATGTTCTTACTTTTTTTTTTTTTTTTGAGAATTTGGCGGCAACTGCCAGATTGTGGAGGACATAGTAAGGAGCGTTTAATACGTGTTCCTAGACTGAAGTTAACGGGAGATGCTGGAGAACATACGTGTCAAGAGAATCAGAGAGGCACTAAAACATTTGACGATTTTCAGGAAGGGTTAATAGAGAGTTAGCGGAAGAAGAACACGGCAAGGTATTGTTGGAAACAACTTAATTGGGTTTTTCGTAAGGAGAATGAATCAATTGAAAGTTTCGACAACGGTATTCGCAAAATCAGTGATCTCACGGATGATGGTAGGGTTAGCTTGGTAAATTTTCGGGAAGCAGATCAGAGGACTCTTAACGAATTTTTGAGGGTATTACAGTCGTAAATGTCATGAAAGGTTCATTTCGAATTTACTAAGTGTTTGAGTAAAGCAATGGATACTGCATTAACAGTAGAGGAAATTGAATAATTAGCTAGGTCACGTGAATTACAGTGTTTAGTACGGACATAAATGTTTTCGCTGTGGATGAAAGGCTTATGTGCAAAGAGATTACAGACATCAACGTAGCGGGTATTGTAACGAATTTGGTCCATCAAATCGGCAATCCCGTGATAGAGATCAGCAATGACGAAAGTTTCAGCTGCAGGGTAGATCTTGCTGACAGCAGTTCATCCGATCAGGGGCATGGTGTCCACTGTGCCACGCTTGCAGTAAGATTTCGCGCATGTAATAAGGCAGTGGCGGACTTTTGTATGATTGGCTACGTGGGGGATAAATTATGTGAAATGTTATAGGATACCAGTTCTCAGGTATCAGCTGCAAGTTACCGAGTATTTTGGGCAAATGGGTTAAGTTAAGAGCACCACAGTGGAGCTTAAGTGGCATTGTTGGAGGGCGGGTAAATTAATTCGGTGTTGTAGTGTTAACGTTCCAAGGGGGCGGGGGGGGGAGGTTAACATCCAAGTGGTTAGCGGTGGGTACGACGATATTCTCGGACTCGACTTCCTGATTGCACATCACGCCATAATATGTCTGGAACGGCATACGGTAAAACTGCATGGAACTTTGTTTCAGGTAGGCTCTGCAGCTGGAATGCATTCACTGTAGCAAGGTCCATCCCATGGCCAGCGGAAACAGTTAAACTGTGCATAAGTTTCCTTATGGTCAATTCACGGGATCGCATACCGAAAGGTACAGGAAAGGTAGTCTGGATTGATGTTGGTCCTGACGTGCCAGTGAACCTTTGGCCGATAACGAAGTACTAGACGCAGTTAGTTGTTCCATGTGACGTAGCGTGTCCTACGTTCGGGAGGTAAACCACATCAGGGTAATGCCAGTCGGTAGAGATAATTTAATTCCTAGAAAAGTTGTCGTAGGGTACCATCGTTACGAATTTTGAAGTGTTAGGTGGGTCTGAATTAGACCGTGATTTTACAGTAAATTACATAATGCTGGAAGGGTCTGACTACTGGTCAGCACTAAGGAATAAGGTAGCACATCTTGAATCACACAGACAGCATTGGCGGAAAAACTAATGTCAGCAACACCGAAATTTCAGTACCAAATTCTTACTGGAATTGAATCATCCGTCAGCAAACGACCGTATCGACTTACAAGGCAATTACAGCCGGTTATGCAAGTGTTTACAGATCAGCTACTTGGAGGTAGCATCGTAGAACCTAGTTGTGGTCCCTGTAATTGTGACAAAAAGCTCCAGATGGTGGCAAAGCATATCGTCTCTGGTGCGACCACCAGTGACGAGTACCTGCTTACTTCTCTGGATCAGATGATTACCAACCAACTCTATCGTGTTACCATGGAACATCTCTTAGAGCATGAGAAAATCTACAGAAATAAGCTGCAGCAGCAACCGATAGTCATTGGTTCATAACAGCAGTCTCTTGTGTTTTCCTTGTGGTGATCTGAATTACATATTCCAGTGAGAGAAACACTTGTATGAACCTTAAAATTGTCCTGGTCATGAAATCAATGCAGGGTCTCATCCTAAATGTCCAGAAACCGAGTATCCTGTTTCAAATTAATTAATGGTTTGCTTCTGTACCAGTTGTACTTAATTTCAGTACCAGAGTGTGTACGAAAGTAATTTTGCTTTGATTATTACTATGAAATATTTTCTGAAGTTAATTGAACTTAATATTTGAATTACTTGCTTTAAAGTATGAACATATAAATTGTTTCAAGAGGGGTTAGAAATCAATATTGGCAAATTGCAATTTGTTTCTGTAATAGTCACAGAATTTGCCTGTAAAGACAGTTTCAGTTTATGAGTCTCCACTATATTCTTTTCTGTTATAAGAAAGATAAATTAAACACTGCTTTCGCTAAAGAAATCTGAAGCATTTCCATAAACGTGTGAGCATAAAAAAGTGTCTGTGAAATGTTATTTAATATCATTTGTGGTTTCTGTATGCTAGTGTGAGTGTATTTCAATAATAATTCCAGTGATATAAACACGTGTTTGAACTTTAAAATTGTCCTGGTCATGAAACCAACGCAGGGTCTCATCCTAAATGTCCAGAAACCCAGAATCCTGTTTCTAATGAATTAATGGTTTGCTTCTGTACCAAATATACTACAGTTCAGTACCAGTCTGTCTGAAACTGTCTTTAAAGGCAAATTCTGTGACTATTACAGAAACCAATTTCAATTTGCCAATATTGATTTCTTCTCATGCCCAATTTTAGCCTTGTGAGGTCTGTAGTAACATTTTAGTGCTGCGTTAGATGTTGATTGAAAGAGTAACTATTATTACCACTGAGTGAAATAACTTTTAAATTTCCTATGATTGCTGATTTGTGTAAGTAGTAACTACTGCTACTCACTACTCAGTTCGTCCGGTAGTCGTGTGTATTCGTTGTACTATTTAAATGGAGTATTAATGAAAGTCAATTTAGTAACTCTATTTGGCGTTCTGGAACATTGCAAATGAAGATACACTCATGCCTCAGGGCCACTACATGTTTTCTGAGCCATGAATATCGAAACAAATGAGAATACAACACTGTTGGTGCTGTGTGTATGCCTACACTTTTATATTTTCTTCTTGTAGAATATTACAACTAAGTATATTTTTTTCGCTTGTCTATGACAAAAACGAAAATGCCGTTGAGTCGCCTGTTTTTGGTTTGAACCAGACACGTTCTAAGTGTATGCTATCAGGGACACTGGTAGTAATGAAAGATTTCCAAATAATAGTGTAAAATTGATATCTTTTGTGATAGTTCATTATTTTATGTGCTCTAATACTAGTTAACGTGTATAGTCGATATCAGTATCCAGTGCACTGTATGTTTGTCTTTGGTCAGAGAAAAAGAGCTTTCCATTTGTCAAAAACAGTTGTTCATTCCTATCACAAACTTTGGCAGTCGTGATATCTTCAATTTCTGTAGTCCTGTCGTCCTCAGTTGTGTGTAATATTACGGTATGTTCATAATTTTTACTTTTGGACTGTCTATTGCGACTGAATGAAACACAATTTTTGTGCCATGCGCATTTCGCCTCGATGCTTTGTAAGGTATGTTCACTGGCAGATTCCGTGGATGTAGTTGTACATGGTTTTCTTGCTCCATTTTTGGCACTGTTCTGCTTCTTATAATTTCCATTTGAATTTTGTTTTCCAAATTTCACAGCACTAGGAACTGGACACTTGTTACGATGCTGAGATCTGGTAAACCGACATTCAAATGTCAATTACAAGAAGAAGATTAGCGCCGAAAATGGAACAAAAGCACACCATGTAGAACTACACCCACGAATGTGCCACTGAAGACTCCTTACAGAGAATAAAGACGAAACGCGTATGGCACGACAGTTGTGTTTCATTCAGTTATAATTAGATGGTCGAAAATTAAAAATCTGGCACCCGTGTTGGTCAAAGATGCAGTTCGGTATGATGAGCGGCTGTCGAACTCAGCTTGACCTATGAGCAAAGGCAAGTGGTCAATCTAGGGTACTCAACACTAACCACATAACCACAAGGACAAAAGGCCTCTGTTTCCCACACTCATGCAGGAGAGACTGCCTCTGTTACAATTTGCCCCTGATGCTGGGCTATTTGGTGTATATGTGCTTTTCCCACAAGAGTGTGGTATCGTTCGCCTTTGGCACCACACCAAGACAGTCGACATCCCGAAGTTGGTACCAGCCATTCCATTACTCTGCCAATCTGTAGCCAGCTCTGTGACATGCCCACATAAATCGGCATTGCCAGTGCCGCCGTAGAGTCTATTTAAGGTACGCCACGTGCCAGGCTATCTAGTCTAGTCAACCTCGGGCACTAATCGTTGTGCCTCGATACATTGCCTCTGATTCTACTGTAGATAACATACACAGACTCGACCTGGCTCAAACGCTTGTACCGTTTATTGGTCTAGACTTAGACAGGAAATCAAGAAATCAATAGCTTATCAAATACTGTGTATTAACTTCATTTTTTGCGCTCTGTTATAGAACCCACCAGTTTCCTTGCATTCACCATCGGCGGCCAAACAAGTGGCAAAGAGCAAAAACTACGTTCATTTGCTGCTTGGTCCTACTTCTCCTCACTATAGGACACTGACGACATCGTTTTGTTGGTTGCCTCACTTGTCACCAAGAATATTGGTATTGTTTTCCACTAGAGCATTTATTGTTTCTTGTAGATTTATAGTCAACAATCGTGGCTCCTTACCACATTGCTTCTGTGTATTGTGTTAGCGTTTCAGAATATTCACCCAGCTGTTGACAGAGTTTCCTGCGCTATTTTATGGGCTGCTTTGTATAGTGAATTTAATTGGCACTTTCTTCCAGCTTAATGCAGTAGTTGCACTCGATTTGTGCACAAGCGTTGTTTTTTGTGTGTAGCTCATGGTCAGTGCAACACAGGAAGTGTCATTAACTCCAACTTTTCAGTTTCAGGCCCAAAAGATGAAACGTTTTATGGACTCCATGAACAGACTGCTGGCACCGTAAACAAACGCTGCCGCGCCGACCTCAGCACCCGCAATGTCACCACAAACAGCAGCAACTTTTCCTCACCTCCATTCTGTGTATTTGATTCTCAACAAAAGGAACGATTCGAGTACCGAGTACAACTCAAATCGAAGCTCCAGATGCTCCACATTGAAGTTAGGAACAGGCAATCACGTTTTCTTCCAACAGTGGGTGTTTCACTGTATGGATTAGCCTGTAAATTTTTCCCACCACCCGCCCTGAAAGTGTTGCCTACGATGAACTAATTGCAGCATAAGGCAAGCACTATGATGAACAGGCTAATGTGCCAGCTGCAAGTTACAAATTCTGTGGCTTGGACCGGCAATCCCATCAGACGCATAACCAGTGGATGTGACTTACTAGGAGTCACACGACTTTCGCAAATTCAAGTGTGAGTGTGGAAGTTACTATAGTGATGCCATGCTTAGGAAAGCGACTGGTTAATGTGTATCAGATACTTGTATACAGGAGCAGATTCTGAAGTATCCTGACGCGTACTTGAAACAGGTTTTGAAATTAGTGGAGCGGCAGGACTCGTATGTTAGTGCGGTGGTGGACTTCGATTCCGCTCCTGTTTGTGCAGTTTAGGATAAGGGCAAACAGGTGGCGCTTTTCCTTCGTACGCCGAAGTGTCAGCCAGCACAGCGTCGAAAGCAACACCAGAGTTAGAGGGTATTATATATCGTGCCCTCGGTGTTTCGCTTCACATAAGCGGCTGATGTACGCATGTAGTGACGCTAAGTGCTACCATCGTAGCAAACAGGGACACATGAAGTCTGTCTGCGAGACATGCAGAAAGAGATGAGGTTTTGTATAGTACTCTCAGCGATATGCCGATTCCAGAGCCGTAGCCAGCAGTGCTGGGATTCTCAGTTGACGCTTCGTAGCACGTACAGCCTGGCCGCCGAGGGAAAACAAATTGTATGTTGTGGTGGACATGGCCCCCAATGGTAGATGCCCACTTCTGTTGATCCATTGTGCCTTCGAGAATGACGAGTTCACCCAGGAAATTCAACTAAAACATTCCCCAGACCATAACGCGCCTTCCTCCGGCCTGACCGCTTACTTTCAGTCTGTCTTTTTGTCCGAAGAATATGCTTTATGTCGAGGTAGTTAATAACGGTAGATTAGCACTAAACGAAGCGAAATATTTGTAAGAATATGATCATTATCAAGCTAGTCTGTTCCACGATTGCTGACCACAAGGAATAGTAATGCATCGCTTTTCTTTCAACATTACGTTCCAGTGTGGTAGACTGCAAAGGAGATTACAATAAAATGCCAATGCTCCACTAAATCCAGAGGACTGCTTAGTGGTTCAAAGTGTGATTGGATACAGGTGGCAGAGCACATTGTGTGGTGGTGTTTGTCGGGTAAGAAACGTTATACAGTGTGTACTTTTGTATTAATAACAGTAACTCAATCGTGTTTCACTTAATTATTTAGTACTACTCAGATGAAGTACGCGTTATAATCAGTCCGTTGCCTGTCAATGGTCAATCTTAGTCAGCTTAGCTTGTACTCGTATATTCATAATTCTATATTCAGCTGCAGTCAGATGTACTCTTGCGAGATGTTTCTTGTTTATTAGAGAATCACGTTACACCTCACGTAAGAAGCTGAATCGACCGCCGACAAATATCGAAATCGACAGCGGCAATATCGTGGTCTATCGAGACTGTGGTTTATCTTTCTGCTGCAGTGTTGTTCCATTAGTCAGGATCACACGACCTTCATGCATATACGGAATTATGGGTTCTCGAGGGCCAAAATCAGCGTCTTGCTGTATCTTATCTGCCTTGTGCAACTATAGCCCAAGAGAACAGACATTATGTACTCGCTTACGCAGGATCGTATACCCACGTCACCTGGCGCGAGTAAGGGAATGAGATTATTTGCTCCAATACAAGTAGCCACACAAAAAGTATGACAATGTCTAGAGCACCGTAGAGTTAAGCATAGCAATCATTGGTGTTTCTTTCATTGATACAGCAGTAGAAAGAGGCGTGGCAACGGTAGCGCATCGGAGAATACTGGCCCCATAAGTGTCACCACGGCATTTTTCCAGACGAGTCCTGCTTATGCGTTCAGCATCATGACGGACAGATCTATTTGTAGAGGCCGCAAAGAAAACGTGCACTACCAGATTGCCTTCTTTACGAGCTCAGGATCTGGTGCGTTTGTATGGAACGCCATTGGGTACAAACATGACCATTTCCGGTTCATATAACGGGAAGTTTTTACCGCAGCCGTTACATTTCTGACGTTTTAAAGCTGACGGAAGTGTTCTATATTCGACTTGTTGTTTTTCAACAAGATAACCCAAGTGTTGCCAGTGGTTTACAGACCTGTCTTGGTGCAGAGGGTTTTCTGCTCTAGCCATGGCCAGCACGTTCTCCATGTCTCTCAATCGCTGAAAACATATGGAGTGGGTGGTCAAGAGAACGACACGGCACCACTCGCCTGCCATTACAACTGATGAACTCTGTTGCACTGTGGAAGCAGCTCGTAATGACTTACCCATATCTGTCATCCAAACTGTGTTTGACTCTATGCTTCAGGATTACACTTGCCTCTTACATCGCGTGCGTGCACCACGGCTGCTTCACAAGTATTCGGGCTTTATCAAAATTTATACAGTGCCCGCAGTAGCGATAATGTTCCGTTGGTGCCAATGTGTTATGGAACCCCAACACTATACAGCGTTCGTGTTTTGCTATGCGGTGTCCCCTACATAGGCAGCACCACACTCACGTTATACCTCTTATATTACTGAAGTGTAGGAACATTTTATTGAATCCTTGCGTGACTCTATTAAATTCAAATTACAGAGCCTACCCCAAATAACGGCTGTGTGAACTGCAAAAGATAACTGGACTTGATGGTTATGACAGGATGGAGGGCGAACGTACTCCCTAGTTACCCGCGCCAGTTCTAGAAAGCTCTTTACTCTGTGCCTGCTGATACGTGTCCTATCTATATTTCCCAGAATCCTAATCAAAATTCCTACAAAAACACTGTCATTAATATGACCAAGTTAAGAGAAGTTCACACTTATCTGACAACACTCAGTTTATTGTACTTTAATCGTAAGCCAGTTTATCGCTAAGACAGTAATCACATTCTCCCGCCAGCTACAATCATGTACGAGAGTACTTAACATTTTTTATCGACTTAGCCATTGCTGCTAAATTCCTTTTGGTCGTTTCTAATTTAAAGTCATCCCTCAATTATCTAGAAACCAGTTTCACAGATGAATTGCTTTTATTCCCCATCACGTACCTCACGACCCTCTCTTTAAGCAGGCCCAGACTGGGCTGACTGGTTTACCCGCCATAGCAAACGGTGGCCACCAAGCAGCACAATTGTAGTTCAATGGGTCTTCTTTGCCAGCGCAGTTAACTTGCTGGATCAAAGAAGCGTACGGTAGATTCGATCAATCTTACCCTTCCGCTCTCGTCAGTGAAGTATCTCGTCTGCAGCGTGTATAAATTTTTCTGGTGTGATTCCAGTTTCAAGCAGGTTTTGGTACGTGTAAGACAAAGAAAATAAATTCTTGGATTGGAAGTCCATTAACCACTTTTATATCAGCCATGAAAAGTAGATACATGAAACACGACAGACGGCTGCGTTTTACCAGTCGATTTCCTTTGGCTCGTGAGGTATACCTCTATGGTCTCAGCCATCTTGAGTCTCCTGTTCCGAAAAAGTAACACAGAACAAGGTGCTACAGTGTTCAAGACACTGAATCCGTTTTCGGGATGATTGGGGTTGAAATGCCCGTCAGGCCATTCAGACTGACGTCTTCGTGCTCTCCCAAAACTGCTTATGGTAATGCTGCCATGTTTCCGTGGAGAGCGATACGACCCATTGTCTCAAGTTTTACTGCCATTGTCACTGATTTGATATCAACCATGATCTTCTTTATTTATATCTTGAAAGAGTAAGTAGCAGAGATCAATTCTAACATTCCACTTTAGAACGTGTTATTGGTTTCCCTGAAAGTCTAAAATGCAAAAGATAGCAGCCTAGCCGGACCTGGAAGAAATCCTTGCGGAAGAGTCTCCTAGGAGGTAAGAATGGTAGTCTCCAGGAAGCAGGCAGATATGGACTTCAGTGTTTCCGTTATTTGTGGCTCACAGTACATTGTTAGGAACAGAATACTTACGGACTGAGGTTCAACCACTTTGTAGGATGAACTGACTCAAGGCAGCATACCGTAATTATTGACCAGATCAACTAAAGATCTTGTAAATCAAATGAACCATTTGACTGAACTATATGCCGGTCGAAATATTATTATTACTAACGCACATGCAAAAATATTAACACGGCGTGACCAGCAGCTGACTGGCTCAGATTCTAGGATCTAAGAAGAATCTCAGATGCGTGTGGTGTGATTTCAGGAGACATCATTCCACATTCTATAACTTGATGAGAAGACGATCCAGGTTCTCTTACTGCAAGAGCAGCACATTTAGTAAGTCACTGTTTTTTTATTATTAAGTTGTGTTTGATAAAATGCATCCTGTTTTGACTTTATAATCAAAACTCATGTTTAAAATCTTACCACATTGATTCCATCACACCTCCTTTGTATTGAAAGGTATATATTCTAGTAGACTGCTGCCTAAGACTCATAATCATTGTGAGTGGAGTACACCTCATCACGTGTAAGCGTGCAGGAGGTGGCCTACTGATTTACCGAAAGTATGACACAAGTAAATCAGCTTGGTTGGATGGATGGTCAGTTAATCTTAAATTTTAACCCATTGTTTAAACAGACAGCTTCCACAATTAAAATATTATCAGTCCTGTAACTTGATTGCAATTATCTCTCTTTGAAGCCAGTTCAGTTTTCACCACAGACTGAATTTAGATTAGAGGAGTTCTAATTTTCTAGGGTTCAAGTGGTTCAAATGGCTCTGAGCACTATGGGACTTAACTACTGAGGTCATCAGTCCCCTAGAACTTAGAACTACTGAAACCTAACTAACCTAAGGACATCACACACATCCATGCCCGAGGCAGGATTCGAACCTGCGACCGTAGCGGTCACGCGGTTCCAAACTGACGTGCTTAGAACTGCACGGCCACACCGGCCGGCAATTTTCTAGGGTCTGCAACCAAATCGCCCTGTTACCTTGACACTATATTCCAGTGCCTTTTTTTCGGTTTTCCGACATATACACGATGTGCCACTTGTATGGGGACAGAATACGTTGACTCTACCAGGGAGTTCGGGATACTTCAGGCATAGGACCTTGGAGCAGGATGCTGCAGAACCAATCACATTGCAGTGCTCAGTATCAGCAGTCAATCATAGTGTATCAAGACCTAGATGGCAGAAATATTGCAACTGTGTTAATGAAAAATTTTAAACTCTTTGCTACTTATATTGTCACGTAGAGGAAGGTGTAAGTAGATGAATGACGAACACTAACTTCACTCAACGAAGGTTTATTCAGCACTTGCACATACAAGAGCGCGGAGCGAACTGCCTCCGACCAGAACACAGACGGTATATATACAGCTACAGAACATTCCAGTACAATGCTTATTGCCATTTGTGGATACTTCTAGAATGTACTCGAAGTGAATATAGAAATTGAAATATTTCAGTTCAGGTGAGATTTGAACTCATAGTCCTCCATGCAACAATCTAGTATCAATGTAGTATCATAACCACTAGACTACGGCGACTGCGCTACTCGGCTTCTTCTGCGACATTGCTCCCTCGTTAAGAGAACAGCGTCTCAGTGTTATGTCCTCAAAGTCCGGGAACGAGTCACCGGTACTGCATACTCCGACTCCCGATGACTGATGTTCACCATGGCGGTGATCTTCTTAGAACTTCCCTTGCCGCTACGTCCTCCGTTCTCTTTCCTCTTGTTGCCTGTCGGTGGAGCTTCGAATTTACCTTGGGTTCCAGGATACTTATAGGGCTTCATTCGAAGTACGTGGACCGTATCTCTGATGCTTCGTCGTCTTGTGCTGAGGTCGAAATCTTCAACTTCATATGTAACAACAGACAACTGTCTTACAACCTTATAAGGTCCATAGCAGCGCCTGAGGAACTTCCCAGTGAGACCAACCTACCGAACAGGAGTGAAGATCCAGACGAGATCACCAGGCTGGGCTGGCCGGGGTGGCCGAGCGGTTCTGGGCGCTGCAGTCTGGGGCCACGCGACCGCTACGGTCTCGGGTTCGAATCCTACCTCGGGCGTGGATGTTGGTTGGGTTTGAGTAGTTCTAAGTTCTAGGGGACTGATGACCTTAGACGTTAAGTCCCATAGTGCTCAGAGCCATTTGAACCATTTTTTTTTTCACCAGGCTGGTAAACGACAGGGTGGTGGCTGGCGTCGTTCCTTAAGCGATCGTTTTCTTGAGCCTGCAGCGAGCGGAGTCGAGCTAGCTGCTGAGCTTCCTGCGATCTGGTTAACACCTGGCCGATGGTGTCGTCGTCCACGTAATCAGGTTGTAACATAAACACAGTGTCCATCGTCGTAGTCGCCTCACGCCCATTCACCAGGAAAAACGGCGTAAATCCTTTGGTGTCTTGTTTGGCGGTGTTGTAGGCAAACGTCACGAAAGGCAGCACCTCATCCCAGTTGCTCTGCTCAACATAGACGAAGATTGATAGCATGTCGGCCAAAGTCTTATTAAGGCGTTCAGTAAGCCCGTTAGTTTGCGGATGGCAGGCAGTCGTCTTGTGATGAGTAATGTTGCGCCGATGGTATATCTCTGTCACAGGATTCGACTGAAAAACTTCCCCTCGATCCGTAATTTACCACCTTGGGGCACCGTGTTTAATACAATGTCTTCTACGATGAATTTGGCTACCTCGAATGCTTCAGCTGTTTTGACGGCTTTTGTAATGGCATAGCGTGTCAGATAACGAGTCCAAACAATAATAAATCTGTTGCCCGCAGACATTGGAAATCGTCCGAGGAGGTCAATCCCAACATGCTGCAAAGACGTTTCGGCTTGTGGAAACGGTATGTGTCGGCCAGGTGGTTTCTGAGGAACTGCCTTTCCCCTTTGGCACTCTCGACAGTGCGACACATAGTGACGGACACTCCTAAATAAACCTGTAATCTCTACTTGTAAGTCAATAATACGCATCATTTCCCTTTAAAGATGTTTACTATATCCGAACTTCCGAAATATATTGTTGTGAACTCAAGAAATAGCTTGTGACGTCAAATAACAAGCAAATTACTAATGAGACTTTCCTACGCTGGACTCCAAAAATTAATTAATATCAATAATTAAATTAAATCAAACGCAAAAGACTATCAGATTAAGGGGTTGATATACAAATTAAAAAATTACTTAAATGACTAAAACATGAAAGAAATGTATTTATTTCAGTACCGTTTGTTTAAATATAACCAAAACAAATTTACAAATTTAGGGACCGATTTCTCTAGGCGTGGTTATGACTCTGTTTTAGTGGGAACGAGGGGGAATTGAATAATCCTGTCTTTCACATAATCATTTTCTAGTGTAGTGGTGACAGCGGCAGGTTTCGTGGCCAAAGCCGCATGCCAAATCACGATGTCAGAAGGCGTATTTTCGTGATGGATGGAAAAGACCCTCTGACCTTTGCTTCCGCGCTGACTCACCGAACTCCCCACTTCACTCTTCATCTGTCCCCCAGGTCAACGGTTTCTCAAAATTTTCTTCTCTCACGGCGTTGGCATTGGTGGAGTCAGTATTCAACGCCGCTGAATGACTAATCGCCGTTTCATGACCACGTCTCCCCATATAGGGCGGAAATTTTCGTCTGGCGTGGGCTTCTGTGTGACTCACGACTTTCTCAGGATTTAACATTCTTCCGATGTTTTTTTGCATTCCGGAGTTGTTGTGAAAGCAACCACACAGCATTTCATTCTAACTTTTATCTCTGCATGAGACCTGGACAGACTCACGTTTGGGCTTCGTCTCAGAGTCTGCTGGCGTCCATGACTTATAGGGAACGTCCATACTGTTCAGAAAACATCTTTTCAAGGAAGCGAACCTAGATCACACGCCTCCTTTCTATACGCTCATCCCAGTGCTTGTGAGGTGCTGGAATTCTCGACACGTTCTAGGTTTCTAGGGAGGATAAAACAACTACTTCCAGGCCAGAAGAATTCACATGCTTTCGCGAGTGCATTCTAAAAGTTCCATCCTAATGGCTGCAGGGGTCCATCAATTTTCTGCACGCTTCTCGCTGTCCACCGTGCACTTCACAACATGTCCATTCTTAAGCGAGGTGAGGGCATGCGCCAGTCTACCCGCTGTGTGGTTGCAGAATGGCTCCAGTGTTCCCTGTTCCAGCGCTCGCCGCATGGGGTCCGGCCAGCTTTCTCCCGGACTGCTGGAGGTGTGAGTAAGCGAAGGAGGCCCAGGGCGGAGGCATCACAATAATTACATACCTTTGACGTAATAGTATTATGATGTTTAATAAAAATGTTGTCAGATTACAATATTTTCTGTGAAAGGGAAACATGACTGTGTATACATAAATACAAAAGGCGTATTATTAAGAATAACTCCAAGGCCAAAGCTATGTATTATACGCATGTAATCTCGTCTCTCTATGTCGAAATTTGTGCCCCTTAAAAACATGTTATCTCTCTGTATTTATTACATCAAATACTATACTTCTTATACTCTGCTGACAGTGAAAGAAATCTTTTCTTTCGGTATTTTAAATGCTTAAGATAATGTGCTGCACACCTGTGAACCCTCTAATGCCAAGTAATCATCCTCTCTCTCTCTCTCTCTCTCTCTCTCTCTCTCTCTCTCTCTCTCTCTCTCTCTCTGATACGCGCACATACAAACACAAACACACACACACACACACACACATACATATATATATATATATATATGCCAAATAGTCTACATACCCCTGATACACACGTATGATCAGTAATGAATGCATATCAATTCTCCCATATTTCTCATGAAATTATGCTTTGCCTTGGCATTTAAATTCCTCATTAAAGCTCATCTCACACATGTGACTTTGCATATATTTCCATCTCTGTCTCGATATGAAGTATCATCTCTAACAAATAACTTTTTTATGTGGGAGTATAAATACTGAGATCTCTCAAGCTTGTTCCCTCTTTCACTCACAGACATGCGTACAAAACACATTTCCGAGCATCAGTGCATGTCTGCCGCGAGGTAGGGGCAGAGGAGTTGTGCCGAGACAAGGGAGATATCGCTGTACATCCTGATAAAGTCGCAGTCCACCAGGGAGACAAATATTTACATGCTGACGCTTTGTGGAAACATTCTATATAATTACATGGAAGGAAAAGTCAAACACAAAAAGTACGCTAAATTAGAAATTAACTGTAATTTTCTTATATATGTTATTAACAATATTTACATTACATTTTTACAGGTTACAGATGTTTTTTATTTTTTTAAATTAAAATCATATTACGGTTGATTCCTTAATTTTTCTGGGAGAAAAAGGTGGCATTCACCGCAGACTACAATCCACAGTTGTCTTATTTACAATAAAATTAAATAATGACGAACCACAAAATTTTTCCATCAGAAAATGTGATATTAACATAAAGATACAATTTACAGCTATCTGAATTTTTACAGGTCTTAGCATTATTTACAGTCAACATCATTTTACAGACGGTAATAACCCCAAGTCACTGCATTGATCTTATCAGAAAGTCTCAAATATTTCTCACCTTTTCTAGACAGAGGTGGTAGATGTTGTCTAAGGGTAGAAACCACATGATGTTTGGACTTAATTCTACAGTAAGTTTATCAATATCTTTTAACAATTGTTCACATTAATAATCAATAGTAAGTTCTTTAACTGATGATCGTTCCACCCCATTTGATCTACGCATCACACAAACACAGTCAGTTTTCAGTGTGTACATTTTTCCTCTGAGTTCAATGAAATTAGTAATTATCTCTCCCGACAACTTTCTCATTATTTACACATTGTTGTTATAATTGTTGTCGTCAGGGCAAGCCAACATATCGAACCACTTATGCAGATCTGTTTTAATGATATAAGTACTTGATGTGCCTGTGCAATGTATTAGGCTATCTGAAAGGAAGTGATATATTTTAATATTTTTTGGTTCACATTTTTATTACATGCACTCATAATGAAAACCTATGAGAAGTGCTTTGAAGTATCTAGAATTGCCATTCCTACGTCTACAGGCTTGTCGAAAACAATGATGAGACTAATCTTTTCAACTTCAAATACATTGTCCTGTGTTCATATTAGGTCTTGTGATCAAATCAGCAGCTCCAAATATCCACTCCTACCAGTTCCACGTTGCTCATTTTCCACACATTAGGAATAGTTTTGCTGAAAACGCTGTTGATCATGAGTCTTAAGTGGAATGCCCCCATACAGTGTCTGGCGACCATGAGCTGCAGAAAAAGGCAGCTGCAAATGTTACACATTTTTTGAAGCATTTCCGCTGTGTAGCACTCAGGGTCAATGTCCAGGTGGTCACTGAATTCTGCTGCGCTGTATCTCCTCACACACCATGATGCTGATGCCGATTCTCTACCGAGTACCGGTGGCCTCTTTACGTAATTCAACAGTGTGGATCCAGCGCCAGTGGCGTGTGTACTCGACGATTGCGTATCTGCTACAGACCCAGACGATACCCGGCTTCGTCGCGGCAGAGGGATCGCTGTCTCGATCAGACAGCCATCCCAAGACAGTGGAGGACAGCATGTGTGCATAAGGGGCGACCCGTGTCCCCAAGGCAGGAGTCGGTCGTGTTGCTTTGTTGACATGGGATGGCCAGCTGCATTGCGGCACAAAGTCGGGAGGGTCATGTGTGTGTGATGAGAACTTAGTGTGAAAGAGTGTTGCCGTGCCATGGCGTCGAATTGGTGACTTCTACTGACAGGTCCATGTGGCTATCTCATCTGGCACAGCCTAGTCATCCTAGTAGGGTTGTGAGACGGAATAATTTCGTTAGAAAGTGCTTATAGTCGGCAATGCCACAGCAAATGAGCTGCTTCCAGTCGCGTATCCTAACACAGCACTCCTATTGTCAGTGCGGAAATCTGCCTTAGTCCTCGCTGCACGAGACTGTGCAGCACCGTTGAGATCGCTGTTCCAGCTAGTTAACCTGTCAGGCAACACTGCGTCGTCTATTTTGTATTGTTACAATGACAAAATCCTGAGCCCGTCTGCTCTCAGCACTACTGCAACAAATACATCGCTCAGGCTCACACTAATATCTCATACACATTGATGAGCAAAACATTATGAGCACCTGCTTAATAGCATGTTTATCCGTGTTGTGGAGGTATATGGCATTAGATGTCTGCGCACAGGTCATGTAATTCGCGTAAATAAAGGGCCTCTGATTTGTGTACGTGGTGATGGTGCCTGACAGTGACACAGATGGGTTTCATAGAATTTACGGCAAGCAAATTTGATGGATGCACGTCAACGTGGGTTCACTATAATGCTTCCAAAACCACTGTAGAACGGTTCTGGCCCCGGCGGACGATTCTACTGCTGAAAGATGACATCGCCGTCGAGGAAGACATGCAGGGGGTTTTCAGCTGTCAGTGTGTCTTCGACTACTACCACAGGTCCCATGCAAGTTCAAGAGAATGTCTCCCACAGCATAATACTACCCCAACCAGCCTGCATGCGTGACACGCTGCACACTTCGAGCCGCCGTTCTCTACGATGACGGTGTTTGCGGAGATGACCAGCGACCTAGTATAGCAAAAATGTGATTCACCCGAAGAGCCGACACGTTTCAATTGAACGCTGGTGAAATCCTAGTTGTCGCGTGCACTCTGCAGTCGCAGTTGACGACGTCGTCGTGTAAACGTAATGATGGTTTGCTGCGGGGCTCCATGTTCAATGTACGGTGAACAGTAACAGTGTCCTCCGAAACACTTATGCATGCACCAGCATTGTGCTCTTTCGACAGACATGCCACAGATCACCATCTATCCTACTTTGAGCAAACAAACCTCGGAACCCCATGATATGTGAGACGTCCAACCATTTAGCGCCTAGTGGTCATTTCACTGTCCTTCTACCTCTTTGTGTAGATGCTCACGACAGTAGCGCGTGAACGTTTATCCAGCTTCGCCCTTTTGAGATACTCATTCACAGGTTCTGCGTAATAATAATCTGCCATTTTTCAAAGTCGTTTATCTCAATGGATTTCCCCATTTGCATCCTATATCTTCAGTAGTGTGATTCCCCTTTCGTGTCTGCTCAGCTTACTTACTTTTATTACCGCCCGAAACGTTACCAGGTTGTATCCAGAGTCGTGGCGGGCAGTGTTTATGTTTTGACTTACCAGTGTATGGTCCGTACGCTACAGATGAAAAGCTTTTCGAACTGATTCTTTGTACTCATGTTTTTCTCACCCTTATACTCACATATACGTACCCTTTCATCTAGGCTACCTGGCAATGAATTTTGCTAGTAATAAGTTTATTCTTAAGACATTGCTTTAAAGTTCTATAATGGATTACATGATTATTATTATCGTGCAATTTTGAAATGCGTTTCTTTGGAATGCTCAGCTTGTTGATGTTAGGGGGTGGGACAGTTTTGTCCGGTCATAAAGGTAGATCGGAGTGGATATCATGGAAATTTTCTTAGTACTCTAGACCTACTTCTAATATGTAGGCAAAGTTTAAATCATCGGGTATGCTCATCGCATCGCAACCCTTTACAGTCGTCCATGAAGACTCACAGTGTGGGAGGTGTTGCATCGTGACTCAGCTGTACAGACTTTTAAAATCGAGGTAGATAATATACACGACTCATCCTTATTATCGTCATAATCAGCTATTTATCTAAAGTTTGCAACTGCTGTTTACGTGAGCAGTGAAGAATACAACCTCTGATACCGCACTCAACAAATTACAGTTGCCCGGTATCGGTAATAAGTTGCAATTTTTCTTTGATGGCCAACCGATCGGCGAAAACAAAAAGAGTATATGTCTAAGTAGTCTCCCAAGCTGCTGCATTTAAAGAAGTTCTATAGTTCGCGTGCAATTTGGTATTCCTGTTATTTGATCAATGTCTCATCACTCAGCAAGCCTTAGAAGTCTTTGATATGTGGTAATTGTTTCACCATCGTGCTCGAAGGGAAAGATGCCGTTCTTAGAGATTAAGGGAAATGCTTCAACTCTTTGGGCTTTTCATTATGAGACATATTTTTCAAGAGAGTACGCCAGGCAGTTGAAGGAATCTATAAAGCAAAAATTTATGTCACTGAGATATGCCATAGTTATAGATTCAGAAAGTGTGTTGCACTTCTCCATATTTTCTGTAATCACAGAAACGTGGCTTGGATTCATTTAAGCTGCTTCTTCCACCTGTCCGTCGATATTCATGTTTATGAAATATGCATTGCATCTTTTTATATTGTGGAACACAACAGGTACCGTAATATTAGGTCTATAATTTACAGTACAGCTATCATGTTCGGCATCACGAAATCTGCCTGTAACATGGCGATGATATTTGTATTTCACATCTACGTTCGTGAACCGTTCCTTGCTGATGTACCAAATATCTGCTGATTGAAACATTTGTTCCCCTTCAACGTTAATAATCATCTGCTTCTTCTGCGACAGGTCATTTTTTATTCGCTCAGTAACCTGATACAGCTGATTTGTAAACCACCCCATGCAATATGCAACTCTGTACAGCTGAAACACAGAATATTCAACACAATAGCTGCAGTACAAGTAGAAAGATTTGCTATACGGTTTTTGTGAATGAATTTCGTTACTAACAGCTGGTTACAGCAAGCATTCGATTCCGCGTAAATGGCATAAGATAATTTTAATTCTTTCTTATACGACAAGAATTTAATAAACTGTTTTTCTACCTCACGCATTTAATTCTCACTGGTTTCAAATGTGAACAGCCAAATTAAAGCACAACCGTCTTCCCTTCAAAATGGAAGTAGCATAAATATCGTTTGAATACTACAGTTGAATAATTATGAGCAATTATAGTATTACCTGCTAATCTCGAAAGGTTTTTTTTTAAGTGGTAGAGACAGAATCAGATGCTTCTCGCTTTTGTAGCACTTCGATACATGTAATGGAACCACTTGAAACGTTTTTACCTCGTGTTCCTCTTCTACTCCTCCTCTAACCCTCCAATTATATTCAGAGTACTTAACACCGTACACATTATCAGGTACATCTATCAGGGGCGATCAAAACGTTTTCGTACGAAGGCAGCACAGAATAGGTCTGTCAATGGGGCAAAGTCGCCGTGAGCATTGAGGCAATCATCCCACCGATGCACCTGATACCCATTTGGTAAGACACCGTGTCATTCTCACGAAGAGGTCCCCACATCCTCATCCGACAGAAATCGTAGGCTTTCAAGGCCTTTTTAAATTGATCGAAAGCGTCATAATCGCATGTGGAGAGGGCAGGACTCTATGTACTCACTGCGGCTTTGCGAGGGAGAAAAGATAATACGGACTCCGCCTTGAAGATATCTGGCCCGTATCATATGCCTGCCAGACGAATCAGTGCTTTGCGAAATGTCTCGTACACGCTTTATTGAACAGATATTGTCGCGTAGCACTTTCGACTGGTTCTTGTTATAGCAAAAATGTAAAATTAGAACGTCCAGATATTTCTGCTACACGGTTTTCAGGTATAAAAAGCAGAACGCTACCTCACGAAAGCTATTTCACTTTCTGCCTCAGAGCAGTAAAAAAATTGTTAGAAGGCAGATTCAAGACAGTTGTATTAATAGCTGCACTGGCAAAGGAGCGTTATTTTTAACGAAAATCTTCTAGTCATTGAACTTAGCGGACTAAATGACGACTTCGTCAAACAATTGCAGTTGAAAAAGTGAGTTTAGATCATTTGAACACATTTCTTTTTCCTCACTACCTCTCTATAACTCGAAGCTGGTCCTTCCATACTGAAGGCAATGATACTAACAACACTTTCAGGGCAAATCCTTTATCAGTTTGTTTCTTTGTAGTCTCAACCGTTTCTTTCTTTTCCTGAACTATGGTGCAACCTAAGGTTCTTCCCGCGGTGGTACCAGAGGCGAAGGACATCTGTTCTTGCCTGTAAAACATTGATGCTTATGGTGGGAATCGAACCCATACTTTGCCCATATCGAACTGGGATCAAACCACCAAACTATTTTTTCGTCTCTTTCTGTATCAAATTCACACCAGCACTATTCGAGGAATTTCTAACTGGCGGTTAAAGTCATACGTGAGAGGGGAATAATTTCTTTGTTCCTCGTATCATGCGGAGGGCAAAACGATAAAGACATATAAAAGTACTATCAGGGAGACTCGATATGGGTTCCCAGTGCCCACGAAAGCTGGAATATATTCGCTTTTTTCCTTTTCGAAAATTTAAACGATGTCAACATGGTTCCAAAATTGAAATAAACTGCGAAACGATATACCTGCAAAGTAGCCATGATTAGAAAACCGTAAGGACTCAACCGATAAATTGACGACGAAATAAAATGGTCAACATATCTGAGAATAAGTCACGATACTGTGGCTAGCACACATACTTATACAGTGCTCATATATCGGTGGAAGGCGAGTGAGTACATATCGCCTCCTACAACTACAATGAAGGGTAGCAATAGCCATGCAGCAGTATTTGAATTTGCCTTCTGACAGTGGGAGGAGTATGTGCGCAACAGGATATTAGTCAAAATCGCATACTTAGCCGATCGAGTTAGGAATGCCAACTGTTGTTTAAGCCAGTGACAGTGTGACAATGACAGCTAAATCAGTACTGTAGAGAGTCTGTGGCGGAGCAGTGATGGTATTGAACCGTGACACTAAGTCCAATACATAATAGGCGCTCATTGGTGGATAACTGATTGTTCACCACTTGATATCACGAGGACGCCACCGCCTCTGTAGAACTGGAACGCAAAGATGAAACCACACCCTCTTCCAAGAAGTTTGCGGAGATGCTCGTACAACAGTTAATCCCTTCTCCACGCACTAACAAAAAAAAAAAAAAGTAGTGGGATGCGGCCTGTGTAGAAGTAACTGAAAGAAATATAAAACGCGCGAACATGTTTCAACTGGAAATTCGATCCACCGACATCAATCGATTTAGCTATGGAGGTGGCAGATTATACCGTTTATGTAAAAACATGATAAAATCTCTCTCTGCTATGACTTATTTAATCTGATGACAACGTTGTAATGTGAATGAGAAGCTGCAAAGAATGAAGTAGATTAGATTGATAATAATTTTCAAAGCACTGTAGACTGCACGTTACTCTAACAGAGAATCAGACTCTATTGAGAGACTGTAATATATGATGAGTAATAATTACACCAAGTGGCTGCAATTAAACTGAGGTCTTCCAACTGCTGCAGCGCTGGCTGTACACATAACAGAATTCTGACACATCGAAGGCATTTCTATTAATCGTTGCGCCCATAGAGTATCCTGAAGAAAAATAATAGTTCCACTTTCTGCCAAGCAGGCGAAAATATGGGGCTGTAAGTAGACAGAATGTGCAGTGGGTGCAGGATATATGAGTACCTATCAAACACATGATAATGGAGGTACTGGCACGTTTATTAGGATATAGTTACACGTTATAGCAATTGTTCAAGTGGTTTTAAAACACGCCATGGTCGACAGTTTCCCGCAGCATATCCGGTATAATCCGAGTGATATGTCGTTGTATGCTATCCTTGAGATCACGAAAAATCCGGGTACATCCCTGATAGACACGTTATACATCTACATCTACTTCGACACAGATAATCCGCAAGCCAAACGACTTTTTATATGTCTCCCTGTGAGCCCTGATATCTCGTATCATATCTTCGTGGTCTTTACGCGCGATCTATGTTGGAGGCAATAGACGCGTTCGGCAGTCAGCTTCAAATGCCGGTTATTTAAATTTTCTCAATTGTGTTTCTAGAAAGGAACGTCACCTTTCCTCCAGGTATTTTCATTTGAGCTACGAAAGCATCTCCGTACCACTTACGTGTTGTTGGAACCTACCGGTAGCAAATCTAGCAGCCCGCCTCTGAATAGCTTCGATGATTACCTTCAATTCGACCTGGTACGGATCCCTCACACTCGAGCAGTACTCAAGAATGGGTCGTACCAGTGTCCTATTTCAGATCATTTTTACAGGTGAACAACTTTTCTAGAATTCTCCCAAAAAACCGAAGTCGACCATTCGCCTTCCTTAACACTGTTCTCACATGCTCATTTCACCTCATATAGCTGTGCAACGTTACTACCAGTTATGTAAATGACTTGACTGTGTCAAGCAGGGCACTAATAATACTGTATCCCAACATTACATGTTTCTTCTTCCTAATCATCCGCATTAACTTACATTTTTGCACATTTAGGACTAGCTGCCAACTCATCACACCAACTGGAAATTTTGTCTTGTATCTTCCTACACTCACTCAACTTCAACACCTTATCCTGCACGATGGCATCATCAGCAATTAACCTCCGATTGCTGCCCACCCTATACGACAAATCATTTATGTATGTAGAAAGCAACAGCGGTCCTATTACACTTTCTTGGGGCATTCCTGACGATACTCTTGTATCTGATGAACACTCGCCGTCGAGGACAACATACTGGGTGCTATTATTTAAGAAGTCTTCGACCCACTCACATATCTGTGAACTTATTCCATACGCTCGTATCTTCATTAACAGCCTGCAATGGGGCAACGTGTCAAATGCTTTCCGTCAATCTAGAAATATGGAATGCGTCTGTTGCCTCTCATCCATAGTTCACAGTATATCATGTTAGAAAAGGGAAAGCTAACTTTCACACGATTCTTGAACGTGAAATTTAAACCTTCGGCTTTCGTTTTACTACCTTTAGCTGCCACACCACACTGGGACCGAATAAGCCTTAGCGATTTTATGCAAGACCAGAATTTTCTCGGGTTCTCTGCCAGATCTTTTGCTGAGGTGTGACGCATACATCATTTTACAGATGCAAGAATCTGTACTATTCGTCGCTGGTCGTCATTTGTGAGTTCCCTTTTGAACAGAGAGTGCAACAGACTCTGCTTCCTCAGAATCCGCCGAATTTCGTTATCAAACTTCGGTGGGACATTTACATCCTTTACCCACATACTAGGTACATAACTCTCCAGACAACGATTTACAATAAGCTTAAACTTTGCCCATAATCCCTCAGCATCCGTCTTACTGGAACTAAGTGATGTCAATTCACTGTCTATGTGAGATGCTAATACCTGCTTATCTGCTCTATCTACCATAAATATTCGCCTAGCCTTCTTGAATGATTTATTTACTTTCGTAATCATAATACCTATTATGACAACATGATCGCTAATCCCCGTTTCTATACTCACGATCTTTCACATATTCCCACTATCACAAGTAACATGGATTTACGTCAGGGGATCTGTAATGTCACACATCTTGAAACTGTCTAGAGATGATGCGGTAGTTAACAAAGGTTTCTGAAAGCAGATCTTTCACCTGGCAAGCGACATGTGGCGTCGCCCCGTTTTGCATGAAAATATGGCGTGGACTCATTTGCGTTCTTGCAAAGATGGAATCGAGTGTTGCACAAGAACGTTCTAATAACGTGCAGATATGACTGTACACCTAACAGGCTCGCGAGGTGTGATTTCCTTGAATAAAACTAGGCCAGTAAGGAAGAAGCTTGTGGAACCACACCAAACAGTCACATTAGCTGAGCACAGTAGTTGTTCAAGCACAACACGTGGAGCGGTACAGCTCCATATGCGAGTGTTCTGTGCATTCATGCCACTGTTCAGAGTAAAATGTGCCTCGTTCATCGAAAGAATATTCCTAGGCCAACATGTCATCCGTTCCCATTCACGTCAAAACACGAAGGGAAAAGTCACGGCTTTGTAGCCTATCCTGGGGCTTCATTTGATGCACGTTCTGAATCTTGTAGGGACACCAGTGCAAAATGTGCCGTAAAGACTTTTGAACTGTTGGCCAGCTGTGAGTGCACTCCCGTGACACAGCTCGAGCACTGGCTGGAGAACTTGAGGCACGTGCTGCGCGGTCCGCTACAGCTACATTTACTACATCAACAGGAATAGACCGCCTCCCTCTCCCTGCTGCACAACCTAGTTCATCTGTACCTTCAGGTACCTTAATCTTATTATTTATCCCATTTATTGATTTGGGACATTCCTGCAACTGTTTCTTTCTGCTATATACCCACAACGCATTGCTACTATTGCTACCGTTCACGTAACACAACTTTACCAGCAGTTCACTATCGTTCTTCTCCATAGCCATTGGGTTTCTGTGGTGTCACCGCCAGACACCACACTTGCTAGGTGGTAGCCTTTAAATCGGCCGCGGTCCATTAGTATACGTCGGACCCGCGTGTCGCCACTGTCAGTAATTGCAGACCGAGCGCCACCACACGGCAGGTCTAGAGACGTACTGGCACTCGCCCCAGATGTACAGCCGACGTAGCTAGCTACAGTTCACTGACATATACGTTCTCATTTGCCGAGACGATAGTTAGCATAGCTTTCAGCTACATTTGCTACGACCTAGCAAGGCGCCGTATTCAATTGATATTGAGATTCTATTAATGTATCATCAAGAGCGATGTTCTACAAATGTGGATTAAAGTTAAGTATTCCAGAAGCTACGTACTTTTCTTTATAGCATTCATTACGTATCCTGTTTCAGACCTCACGCCAGCCTGCGTGAGTTTAAGCGCGTGCCTTTCGGCTTCCTCTCATTGTGTCTAGGCTGTCTTGCCTAGACACAGCAGTTTCCTACGGAAAACTTCAACCTTCTTAACGCCTTACGGCAAAAATCCCTTCACAAAATAAATCAATACGCGTCGCCAAGTAACAAGCAGCACACTGACGTCAAAACACGAAAATTTTCGCATTTTGACTGCTTACAGCGCCGTGCCATCACCTGGTGCCAGAATGGGGAATTATTATTTTTTCTTCATATTCCGCGAGTGCACCGTTCAGCAATAATACCTACGATGTTTCAGCGTCCTTCGGTGAATACAGCCAGCAATGCCACACTCACAACACTGTCAGTTTAATTAATGCGACACGGTAACTCTCTCTGAGGGAGGGGGTGACGGGACGTATGCTGTCAAGTAATTATAGCACACAGACTGCAGTTTTCAAGTACGAAATCTTCCAAAGGAAAAAGTGAATTGTGTCCTACTTTCCTAATAAAGGCATACTAATTTCTTTAAAAATGGTTTTGAAGGTAGGATATTTCTGAGATTATTTGCAAGAAGAGTGAACATAAATTTTTAACGACTTCAGTCATTCTGCACTACATTAAAATTGCTACACCACGAAGATGACGTGCTACAGACGCGAAATTTAACCGAGAGGAAGAAGATGGTGTGATATGCAAATGATTAGCTTTTCAGAGCATTCACACAAGGCTGGCGCCGGTGGCGACACCTACAACGTGCTGACATAAGGAAAGTTTCCAACCGATTTCTCATACACAAACAGCAGTTGACCGGCGTTGCCTGGTGAAACGTGTGAGGATGAGAGATGCGTACCACCACGTTTCCGACTTTGATAAAGGTCGGATTGTAGCCTATGGCGATTGCGGTTCATCGTATCGCGACATTGCTGCTCGTGTTGGTCGCTATCCAATGACTGTGGAATATGGAATCGGTGGGTTCAGGAGGGTAATACGGAACGCCGTGTGGATCCCAATGGGCTCGTATCACTAGCGGTCGAGATGACAGGCATTTTATCCGCAAGGCTGTAACGGATCGTGCAGCCACGTCTCGATCCCTGAGTCAACAGATGGGGACGTTTGCAAGACAACAACCATCCGCAGGAACAGTTCGACGATGTTTGCAGCAGCATGGACTATCAGCTCGGAGACCACGGCTTCGGTTACCCTCGACGCGACATCACAGACAGGAGCGCCTGCAATGGTGTACTCAACGACGAACCTGGGTGCACGAATGCCAAAACTTCATTTTTTCGGATGAATCCTGGTTCTGTTTACAGCATCGTGATGGTCGCATCCGTATTTGGCGACATCACGGTGAACGCACATTGGAAGCGTGTATTCGTCATCGCCATACTGGCGTATCACCCTGCGTAAAGGTATGGGGTGCCATTGGTTACACGTCCCGATCACCTCTTGTTCACATTGACAGCTCTTTGAACAGTGGACGCTACATTTCAGATGTGTTACGACCCGTGGGTATACCCTTCATTCGATCCCTGCGAAACCCTACATTTCAGCAGGATAATGCACGACCGCATGTTGCAGGTGCTGTACGGGCCTTTCTGGATACAGAAAATGTTCGACTGCTGCCCTGGCCAGCACATTCTCCAGATTTCTCACCAACCGAAAAATTCTGGTCAATGGTGGCCGAGCAACTGGCTCGTCACAGAACGCCAGTCACTACTTTTGATGAACTGTGGTATCGTGTTCAAGCTGCATGGACAGCTGTACATGTACACGCCATCCAAGCTCTGTTGGACTCAATGCCCAGGCATATGAAGACCGTTATTACGGCCAGAAGTGGTTGTTCTGGGTACTGATTTCTCAGGATCTATGCACCCAAATTGTGTGAAAATGTAATCACATGTCTGCTCTAGTATAATATATTTGTCCAATGAATACCCGTTTATCATCTGCATTTCTTCTTGGTGTAGCAATTTTAATGGCCAGTAGTGTAGTATCATCACAAAAGGAGAATGTAGCGCATACATATGCAGTCAGCTCCATGAGACTGGACGGGAAACACCCATTCACCCATTACCTGTTCATTGAGAAGAAGGTGAAATCGAATTACGTCATTGGCAGAGATTACAGAAGTAGTCATTGGTTTAGACTGCTACAACTGACGTGCCGTGGGTTCTATATTAAGAATGTTTCTGTGAATAGTAGCTTTCGAATGGAATGGAATAATGCATACCTTTAACTTGACATCACTTTTTAATATTACATCTGAGGTGCATATGTGCACAGAATTTTTCATTTTAGATGTTACGCGTTAGGCAATATGCATTATGCGTTATGCAGCAGTCATTATGCATCAGCCGTTATGGGATCGTTAACAGTATTTTGACACCACAAGGAAGTCAGTTACTAGAGAGGGACATTCGTGGTATTATAATATTGTCGCCTGGAGCAACTGAATTAGGCGTTAGGAACTGGGCGTAGACATTGTACTGTTGTGTGTATTAAGAAATACTGTCTTGTAACGCATATACACCAGCATCTAAAATATAGCATATATATATATATATATATATATATATATATATATATATATATATATATATATATCACGTATTTCCTCTCCTCCTAGTTAATAGCTGTATACATAATTAAATTTGTAAGCTCACAGCATGGTTTATGACCTTTCTCGGTCATGATCGGAAAAGGTACTTCTACATCAGGTAAAGTTTGTGCGTTCTGATCACGTAACATGTAAAGTCTTTGACCTCAGGATTTAGAACTCTACTACAATTGTGGTGCGTGGCTTTCTCCCAGAGATTTGTGCTACAGTTTATCTCTGACTGGCAAAAAGTGCTCCGTATTCTAAGTTTTCAGAAGATGGAGTTCACGAGATCACCAAAGGAAAGCCTTTATTGCTTTATAACGGGCTTCAGTAGGTATACAACGAAAAAAGAGGTTAGCTACCGGCCTTGGGTAAGTGTTATAAAGAATAAATGCAAAGTAACACTCTCCGCTAAAAGGCAGAGAGTTTTGGGCAAGGGGAGCGATGATTTTATTCTGTATGAAGCAGTAAGTGAACTGCGAAAACAGTTTGTAAGTACAAAATGCATGAAGAAGAAACAGATATTACGATTTTATTTATTTACGTTGAAGATGTAGGGTTCCAATAGCGGCTAGGACGTAGCAATATTGTTATCATCACATAGAAGTGCGAAACAGCAAGTGAATGGCATTAGAAGAAAATACATGGGACCGACCGGTTCTTTGCAGAACAAAATTTACTGATGAATGATGACAAAAAATGGCTCTGAGCACTATGGGAGTTAACATCGGAGGTCATCGGTCGCCTATAACTTAGAACTACTTAAACCTAACTAGCCTAAGGTCATCACACACATCCATGCCCGGGGCAGGATTCGAACCTGGAACCGTAGCAGTCGCGCGGTTCCGGACTGAAGCGCCTAGAACCGCTCGGCCACCGTGGTCGGCCGTGGGAGAAAACAAACAGTACTCCAGCTGTCTACGTTTAGCTACCGAACAACAAACGGGAAAAATATGATCTGTTTATTTCACTACCAGGTGAGTGCCCGGTGTTGTACTTCATCCTATTAGTCTCCTCTTTCCTCCCTGCGTAACCTCTATCCCTGTCACTTCTCTCTGTCCATCTCCTCCTCTGCAATTTCTCCTTCATTTCCTCCTCGCCTCTGTCTGTTCATCTCCTCTTCCCCCTTCTCTGCCTGTCTCTTCCTCCCCCTGTCTCTGTCAATCTTCTCCTCTTTCCTTTCTCTGTCCATCTCCTCCTCTTGTCTCTCTGCACATTTTCCCCTCTCCTCGGTCTGCCCGCCTCCTCTTCTCCCCCACCTGTGACCATCTGATCCATCCACCTCGCTATTTGTCGTTCTCTTCCTTCCCCCTTTCTCTTCGCTTTATCAGCCGCGCGGGGTAGCCTCTCGGTCTCAGACGTATTGACATGGTTCGCGTGGCTCGGGAGGATGTGTTGCCCTTCGCGTGAGTTACTTTAAGTTAGATTAAGTAGTGTATAAGCCTAGGGACCGATGATCTCAGAAGTCTGGTCTCATAGGAAATAACCACAAATTTCCAAATTTCTCCACGTTATCGTGCTCACACAATAGTAGGCTATCGATCCTTACCCCCACAGTATTTCTTTCCAGATAACAATATATGTACCAAATTGGGTTGAAATCGTTTCAAGTCTTTCGGGCCGCGCAGGATTAGCCAAGCGGTCTGAGGTGCTGCAGTCATGGACTGTGCGGCTAGTCCCGGCGGAGGTACGACTCCTCCCTCGGGCATGGGTGTGTGTGTTTGTCCTTAGGATAATTTAGGTTAAGTAGTGTGTAAGCTTAGGTACTGATGACCTTAACAGTTCAGTTCCATAAGATTTCACACACATTTAAAGGTCTTTCGGATGAGCTTTGTAATCATGGCTTTGCCTGTGTACGCACGTGTCAAATACTTCACAAGTACTTGTACAGATGTATCACATGAATCCCTAGTGAATTTCGTCCTGCACTTTCATTTTCACGCTGCTCAATGTTTTTGAAGTCATACTTCCTATGTGATTCACAACGATACAATTTTCCAGCTACATCCAGCGCTGCATGTGGTTGCTGCCTGCGAAATTTATTGTGAGGAGATTTAGAAGTAAGAAAGTAATAAATTAAAACGTCACGCATGATACGCCAGTTTTTGACGCATCTCAGTGTTTATGACAAAATACCTCTTGAATTATATGACATACAACGATATATTGTTCTTAGTACATTCAGCTGCATACGTGAATACCGTCTGAAAAATGTGTTCCGAATGGAGTTAGTAGTAAAGTTGTAATAAAATTAAATGGCGTATATGATGCCACACTTTTCTCGCATCTGAGTACTTGTATTTGGCGTTATATCTCCTGAACTGTGTGTCGTAAAATTATATAGTTTTGTAGGTCCATTCAGTGAAATATGTGGAAACTGTCTGAGAAATGTGTTCCGACTAGAGTAACAAGTAAAGAAGTAATATATTAAAACGTCATGCACTACGCGATAGTTCTTCATGCATCTCATGAGATGTCATATCCACTTATCTATGTGGCATGCAATGATATAATTTTTCTGGTACACTCAGTGGTAGATGTCAATACAGTCTGAAAAATGTCTCACGAATAGAGCTAATAGCAAAGAAGTAAAATATTAAAAGTAATACATCATACTCCATGAAGAGCGAAAATATAGTAAGCGACAAACTTCTTCCTTTATTATTATGTGGTGGTCGTCATTGAGAACAAGAAATTATGTGCCAAGTTTGTTGCAAATCTCCAAGTGCTCTCATTTTCAAGTACTGTATGACTAAAGAAGGGATATTCGTACATTGTCGAGTACTCGGCTTTTCATCCCCACCTCCTTCCAGTGCAATTGTTTAGGGGGATATGTGGAACATATATATATATATATATATATATATATATATATATATATATATATATATATATATATATATATTCCCTTTTGTTGCATGTGTTAAAAACAATGTGCTTGGATGGAATGTTGCTTCTCTCGCGATTGATTTTGAAGCTGCTTTTGTCCAGGAAGTATGTCTCCTGAAACAGAGACAGTGGGCTGCAATTTTCTTTTACACCAATGTCTGTGAAAGCAAGTTCCATGTTACGATTCTGTTCCTGCCTATAAGGAAAACAAAGATATACACTGTTCCATACGAATGTGTTCAGCTCCAGTACATTTTCCCTTGGAAATATTAGATGAAGTGCGAGTAGCCGTGGCTAGCAGTGCATTTAACACTAAATTCTGCTGGAATCTTCATATGGAAATGATGCTCTAAGGCCCCCCTTTTCTAACTCCGACTTTTGCTGTTGCACATGGATTTAGAAGAAACGCGAACTGACTGTAATCGACCTTGCAAGTGGAGTAAAAATGAGTTTGGCACCTACAATAATTTAATTTGTTAGAAATTAATTTGATAAAGGAAAGCTTCATTAACGTAGTGAGAAATGAAAGGGTTGCTCTACCGATCTACAGAATGAAAGTTCTGTCCAAAATAACAATTTGATTTATTATGACTAAACTCAAAATAATAAACCAAACACATGAAACATGTACACTACGTCAAATTGGATACTCAAATAAATGCTGTGAAGGTGAAGTTGTCCACAAACTATCTTGTGACATTTATGACCAAGTGGTATGTGGAACCAAGTCCTTGCAACTCAAATATTAAGAGAAACACCCAGCCAACCAAACATTAATTGCTGCTACAGTAGTGAGAACTAAGACAATGAACACCCAAGACAGAACCATGTCAGAAAAGACGGAAAAAGGCGCGCTCTGCTGAGCTCTGATTACCACATAGCCAAATTCCCTAATCTGCCGGTGCTGCGGACATACAGTACCAAGCTGTCTTCTTAACTGCAAGGACACGATCTGGCGTACCGGAGGCGATGGCTGGTTGCTTAGACGTCCCGTCAGTCTTATAACCAACTCCGACCGAAAAGCGAGAGGCGACCCAACCACGAGCACCGTACAAACCAAACACAGAACATTACCGCCCCCACGACAGTGGCCGTGGTTAAACGTGCCAATCAGCAACTCGAAAACTGGCGAAAATTCCACTCTGGTTTGTCTGTCTATCGAGAAGAGCATGCCTAAAAAACCAACAGCTTCATGACTTACACCACTATTTCTGGACCAGTGACTCGATAACAGTCATATGCCAAGAGATATGTGCAATTGCAGTGGGATGCTCCATCGCACTTACAACGTTTCTGAAGGCCTGAACTGAACGGTAAATGGTCTAATATCAAAGGTTTAGCAAAATTTTTATTTGTTTGTAAAAAAATCTTCAACAAATTGCAGACTGCCACAGCAACCAATTTGACAGATTAATTTCAAATTTATCAGAAAAAAGAAGAAAGTAGTCAGCAATCACGACTGACGAAACTATTGTAAAGGTTTTGAAAACACTCCAAATTGAAGGTAACTTAAAATATAACCTGACTTTCGTGACCTACACACAGAAATTACACTGAAGAGGAAAACGTCTCAACCAATGGAAATTATGTAAACACTGAAAATTATTTTTATGTACGTCATACTCTTTGGCAATATTGTAAATAATTTTAATGGTGGACGAAAAGAGACAAGATCAAAGTAATTTTTCTTGGAGACGATACAAAGGCGTCTAAATGTCTTTTGCAGTTTGTAAAATGTCCCCTAATGAAGACTGACAAAGCTACGTTAAATAGCATACGTCTGCTAGGGAAACAACGCGACATTCCCCTTGATAGATTCCATGATGTATGTGTGCCCACCAGGCGCAAAATAATTGCAGCACTTGTTAGTAAAGTGAATCAGTACATCCTATAGAGCTTGACCTGTCAGTATGCATTTACCTGTGCAAAGCCGCCAATCGCAGCAAGCGCCCTATGGTTCGTAGACACGTCACTTGTAGAAGTGTATAAATGTTCCAATCCCACATTTCGCCACGATCTTCAGGTGAGAGCATTGCTTGATACATCTCGCGGGAACGCTATGATTGGGCTGTTGACCCGACATGAATAAAATAAACTAACACGCGGGGAAGGTTTACGTAGCTGCATGAGGTTAGGGGAGTGCCTGATAACGTATACTTCAGTATTTTATGAAAATGAGACATAGAAAGTAAGACAAAAGAAAATGTGAAAAGCAGACATTGCCGGAAAGGCCACTGTCTGCTTGCCGGGTGGTCTCATCCGAGATGTGGAGGAGGCCCTATCGGTGGCAATAGAGAGCACTGGGTGCACCCGACTGCAAATTGTTGCTCATGTCGGCACCAATGACTCCTGCCGTCTGGGTTCAGAGGTCATCCTCAGTTCGTACAGGCGATTGGCGGAATTGGTGAAGCCGGAAAGCCTCGCTCGCGGGGTGGAATCAGAGCTAACTATTTGTAGTATCGTTCCCAGAACCGATCGCGGTCCTCTGGTTTGGAGCCGAGTGGAAGGCTTAAACCAGGGGCTCAGACGATTCTGCGGAGATCTGGGGTGCAAATTTCTCGACCTCCGCTATCGGGTGGAGAAATGTAGGGTCCCCCTGAATAGGTCAGGCGTGCACTACACGCCGGAAGCGGGTACAAGGGTAGCGGAGTACGTATGGAATGCACATGGGGGTTTTTTAGGTTAGAGAATTCCCTCCCTAGGCCCGACAAGACGCCTCCTGAGACGTGGCAAGGTAGGAGTAGGCAAAATGCAACAGGGAATGACAATGTTAATGTGCTAATAGTAAACTGCAGGAGCATCTATAGAAAGGTCCCAGAATCTGCTCTCATTAATAAACGGTCACAACGCCTATATAGTACTAGGGACAGAAAGTTGGCAGAAACCATACGTAAATAGTAATGAAATCCTAAACTCAGATTGGAATCTATACCGCAGAGACAGACTGGACAGTGAAGGGGGAGGCGTGTTTATACCGATAAGAAGTGCAATAGTATCGAAGGAAATTGACGGAGATCCGAAATGTGAAATGATTTGGGTGAAGGTCACGGTTAAAGCAGACTCAGACATGGTAATTGGATGTCTCTATAGGCCCCCTGGCTCAGCAGCTGTTGTGGCTGAGCACCTGAAGGATAATTTGGAAAATATTTCGAGTAGATTTTCCCACCATGTTATAGTTGTGGGAGGAGATTTTAATTTGTCGAATATAGACTGGGAGACTCAAACGTTCATAATGGGTGGCAGGGACAAAGAATACAGTGAAATTTTTTTTAGTGCTTTATCTGAAAACTACCTTGAGCAGTTAAACAGAGAACCGACTCGTGGCGATAACATATTAGACTTTCTGGTGACAAACAGACCCGAACTATTTGAAACAGTTAACGCAGAACAGGGAATCAGCGATCATAAAACGGTTACGGCATCGATGATTTCAGCCGTAAATAGAAATATTAAAAAAGGTAGGAAGATTCTTCTGTTTAGCAAAAGTAACAAAAAGCAGATTACAGAGTACCTGACGGCTCAACACAAAAGTTTTGCCTCGAGTACAGATAGTGTTGAGGATGAGTGGACAAAGTTGAAAACCATCGTACAATATGCGTTAGATGAGTATGTGCCAAGCAAGATCGTAAGAGATGGGAAAGAGCAACCGTGGTACTGCTGCGAAAGCAAAGGGAACTTCACAGCAAACATAAACATAGCCAAAGCCTTGCAGACAAACAAAAATTACGCGAAGCGAAATGTGGTGTGAGGAGGGCTATGCGAGAGGCGTTCAATGAATTCGAAAGTAAAGTTCTAGGTACTGACTTGGCAGAAAATCCTAAGAAATTTTGGTCTTATATCAAAGCAGTAGGTAGATCAAAACAAAATGTCCAGACACTCTGTGAAAAAAATGGTACTGAAACAGAGGATGACAGACTAAAGGCCGAAATACTAAATGTCTTTTTACAAAGCTGTTTCACAGAGGAAGACTGCACTGTAGTTCCTTCTCTAGATTGTCGCACAGATGACAAAATGGTAGATATCGAAACAGACGACAGAGGGATAGAGAAACAATTAAAATCGCTCAGAAGAGGAAAGGCCGCTGGACCTGATGGGATTCGATTTTACACAGAGTACGCGAAGGAACTTGCCCCCCTTATTGCAGCGGTGTACCGTAGGTCTCTAGAAGAGCGTAGCGTTCCAAAGGATTGGAAAAGGGCACAGGTCATCCCCGTTTTCAAGAAGGGACGTCGAACAGATGTGCAAAACTGTAGACCTATATCTCTAACGTCGATCAGTTGTAGAATTTTGGAACACGTATTATGTTCGAGCATAATGACTTTTCTGGAGACTAGAAATCTACTCTGTAGGAATCAGCATGGGCTTAGAAAAAGACGGTAGTGTGAAACCCAGCTCGCGCTATTCATCCACGAGACTCAGAGGGCCATAGACACGGGTTCCCAGGTAGATGCCGTGTTTCTTGACATCCGCAAGGCGTTCGATACAGTTCCCCACAGACGTTTAATGAACAAAGTAAGAGCATATGGACTATCAGACCAATTGTGTGATTGGATTGAGGAGTTCCTAGATAACAGAACGCAGTGTGTCATTCTGAATGGAGAGAAGTCATCCGAAGTAAGAGTGATTTCAGGTGGGCCGCAGGGGAGAGTCCCAGGGCTGTCGCTATTCACAATATACATAAATGACCTGGTGGATGACATCGGAAGTTCACTGAGGCTTTTGCAGATGATGCTGTGGTGTATCGAGAGGTTGTAGCAATGGAAAATTGTACTGAAATACAGGAGGATCTGCAGCGAATTGACGCATAGTGCAGGGAATGGCAATTGAATCTCAATGTAGATAAGTGTAATGTGCTGCGAATATAGAGAAAGATAGATCCCTTATCATTTAGCTACAAAATAGCAGGTCAGTAACTGGAAGCAGTCAATTCCATAAATTAACTGGGTGTACGCATTAGGAGTGATTTAAAATGGAATGATCATATAAAATTGATCGTCGGTAAAGCAGATGCCAGACTGAGATTCATTGGAAGAATCCTAAGGAAATGCAATCCGAAAACAAAGGAAGTAGGTTACAGTACGCTTGTTCGCCCACTGCTTGAATACAGCTCAGCTGTGTGGGATCCGTACCTGATAGGGTTGATGGGGGAGATGGAGGGGATCCAGTGGAGAGCAGCGCGCTTCGTTACAGGATCATTTAGTAATCGCGAAAGCGTTACGGAGATGATAGATAAACTTGAGTGGAAGACTCTGCAGGAGAGACGCTCAGTAGCTCGGTACGGGCTTTTGTTAAAGTTTCGAGAACATGCCTTCTCCGAAGAGTCAAGCAGTATATTGCTCCCTCCTACGTATATCTCGCGAAGAGACCATGAGGATAAAATCAGAGAGATCAGAGCCCACACAGAAGCATACCGACAATCCTTCTTTCCGCGAACAACACGAGACTGGAATAGAAGGGAGAACCGATAGAGGTACATAGGGTACCCTCCGCCACACACCGTCAGGATGTATGGATGTAGATGTAGATGTAGATGTAGAGATGGAAGCAATACATAATAGCTACGTTAAAACAACGAAACCTCGATTTTACAAGCCATGGAATTACGTACGTCTCCTGGAAACTATCGTATGGAAAAAAATATAGACACAAGTAATTATTTAAATCAAAATGAATTTTGAAAGTGCCAAGTTTTTAAAACAGAGCAAAAAGGATATAATAATCCCTCTTAGTCCCATACTTTTCATTGTGAAATTATTTGTAAGGATTAAAACGAAAAAATGTGGGACGCATGCGACGCAGGAGTCATGTATGAATAATTCACCTCCTCAGTATTACCGTTTACATGCACACCACTTTATTCGCTTTAAATTTGACGATTATCTTTATGGTTATTGACAATTCACCGTCACAAGTTTACGGAACTATCTGTATGGACTTAGGAGTCTGTATTGGGCTAAGGGACATTGTATAATACTTCTCAGTCAGATTTAAAAACATGTTGTGTGAAAAATTGATTTTTATTCAAATAATTGGTTTCAGCCTCATGGTCTTGTGTGCGTAAGCTTTTAAATCGATTTCAAACATTTTGATGAAATTATCACAGAGGAATGTGATAAGTTTCAGGTTTCGTTCCGTTGCTCTTTACCAACGTACTACTTCCTTCTACGGACATCTCGTGAAAGGACCGTGAAGGTATAGATTGAAGAGATTCGAGCTCACAAGGCGGCTTACCAGCAATCCCTCGTTTCAGGAAACATTCGAAAGTAACTTCCGCAACACGGTAAACATGAAAGCGAGTTAACGTTGCACTTTATCCAGTTATGAGTCATGTTGAAAGGCGGAAGTCTCTAGTTTATCGGGAAGTTATTTGAAATCAACTGCAATATTTGTACCGAACAGACAGACAGACAAGAACTTAATCTTACAAAAACGCGATGTAGTAAGCATTTATTAATGAATGATAACGATAATGAACAACTATATCGTTAACTTTAAAGCACTTTTTATTTCTGGTAAAGAAACGTAATGAATGTGATAGCGTGAAACAAAAGTAATGAGTTGTACTATGTTCTGTATGAACATGGAACCTTTTCCTTACATCATGCATTCGACAGATACTACTCTCCACATTTCAATGAAAAGAAAAGGTGAGAATGAAATAGACCGAAAATTCTGAAAATGACCTTCTCTGTCATAAATGTATGTTAGTTTTCTGTTTGCGTTTCTGATAGATTCGTTAGCATTTTACCTGTCATGAGCGTCAGGATAGCTTCTTAGACTCAGGAAGTTAACTTGCTAACGTGACGAGCTTACCGCTGCGGTGGCCCCTCACGAATCAATTGGCGACCAACAGGTGTGTGGGCTTCAATTTCTGGCCACCGTAAAGTTGCTCACTGCGTAAACACCTAATTGATCCTCGATATCAACGTCAACCACGTACGGCCGAAAATTAAAAATGGCCGTAATATCTTGTTTGCTCGCCTGTAAAGGAGGCACGTTTGAAGTGCGCGTGTTGAGCACAGCATAGCGGCCTTGTAATGAAGCGCTGGACGGATAACAGGCCAGCCTCGTTTAAATTAGTGCGGCGCTGTGTCCGGCGCATTTAGCGGGCCCCCTTTTGTCGCGGCTTACAAGGTTATCGAGCGAAACTGCTGATTGGATTCCGGGCCTATTTTCTTGAACAAAAAGCCCACCTCTCACATAATTCGTTTCAATCGGCGCGCGAGCGGGCCATTGCGACTGACACGCAACACGAGACGAGTTGGCGCCCTGCTCCGTCCGCCGGGATCAATCGCGATCACGCCGCGCCTCTGCCTCGCCACCTGCAAAAACCGCCCCCGCCCCTGCCGCAAATATTTGCCCGAGCTCTTCTTACACGCGTGCTGCGCGCCAGTTATAAAAGCAAACACGGAGATTAGGTCGGCGCTGGACACGCCTCGGTTTTCTTCTGCGCTGCACTGTAATGAAGCACCCGCTCTCTGATTTCGTTGCGCGAGACACGCCCTCTAATTTCGCACGCAGCGGTCTTTTTTCGTTTTGCGGAAGGTGTGTGTCTATGGAGAGCCGAGCAGGATTATACCGAGGGCTGCTTCTTCTGCGAGCACAAAAGGCCCGCGAGTCGCTCTCGCAGCTACTAGACTCGGCCTTCTTTTTTTATACGAAAAAGGGTGCAGGGGCTGTTTCGTATATCGTCCCGCTATTGTACGTACTACCTTTGGCGAATAATTGGGCGCCGGACTACGATCAGGCGGCTTTCATTCAGAAATGGCTTTTACCCTCTTTCGCACGAATATCAGATGCTCTTATTAAACAGCCCCACGGGTGGAAATCTCTCTGTGTTGCAGTTCGGATGTAATTATTACTGCCTTTGTTGATATTGCCTGTATTTCCATTTCATGTAAACTCGTCGCAATTGCCTGGTTATTGCTTCTGAGTGTTAGTTATACAGCGCGGTCGACTAGGTCATAGTAAGTCGAGTGAAGTTGTTTCGTCCTAAGCACTGTAACACAATGTGATAAATTGTTTTGCGGTTAATTTGATAAACAGCGTAGTCGGTAAGGCACTGAGTCCAGAGACTTCGATGAATCGCTGAAGACTTTGAACACTTTGACCCGTTTTCTCAGTTGTTTTTCATAATCGTAATACAATATCACACGTAAGTAGTAACCTAGGAGTGCTGTTTCGTAAAACAAAAAGAAAAAAAAAGCTTCAGTAATAAATTCTCAGTTTCTCCCATTTGCCTCAGGACGATCGTCCCCTCCACTATACACAATTCACTGCCCTATGACACTTCGTAAAACGTAGAAGCGCTTCCTTTTGTCAAATGCATAACTTTTCTCTATAATATTAACATATATGTGGATTCTCTCCGTGAAAAAATAGGGAAAAAGATCCCATCCTCTTCCTTTTACTCTTCTTTCAAATGCTTCTAATGCCTCTGAGCACTATGGGATTTAACAAATGGTTCAAATGGCCCTGAACACTATGGGACGTAACTTCTGAGGTCATGTCCCCTAGAACATAGAACTACTTAAACCTAACTAACCTAAGGGCATCACACACATCCATGCCCGAGGCAGGATTCGAACCTGCTACCGTAGGGGTCGTGCGGTTCCAGACTGGAGCACCTAGAACAGCTAGGCCACACCGGCCGGCTTGCTCTTCTTTCTCACATCGTTTCGCAATCAGTGGCTCTCTTTCCCCCTTCCATTATTTGTGTCCTAAGTTGCTCTATCTTCTTAGGCCTATATACAGGTATATACAGTACACAGGTGTATCAGAATACTTTTTCCTTATAGGGCATGAACATAAAAATCACTTTTCAGTAAAGCTGCCTGTAAATGCTTCGTTTTCTGTACAAAAGCCAGAAATCGTCACTCAGATCTTAGACGCCTTGATTCAGCTGTTATTCTTATCATGGAAATAATGAACCACTGAAGGTAGTTTCTTATTATAATTCATAGATTATCTTGTGTGTAATTTTTTCACTTAGTTTCGCAAAATAGGTAACTTTGTTTTCATACGAAAACAAGGGAAGACAGGCGTCCTGATTACAGAACTGACACTGAAAGTTTAATTTCCTACGTCCAGTACGTACTTTATTCCTGAGCACGTTTTCTGCATCGACATTTCTAATTTCCTCCCACATTACCAATCAGAATTAGAACTGAGGTTCCTACACATTTAAATAACATCTATAAGTATATTTGCAATTTTAACCATATATAATCATAATAATTTTGTAGAAAAAAATGAGTTTCTTGCACACTTGCGTAATGTGCCATTGCTAAGATTGTTCTCCGTAATTTTTGTTCGGTTTGCAAAGAAATCCTTGTAGCACTTCTATTACAACAGAGAATTTCCTTTATCTCAGAACAAGATGAAAATGACGCTTTATTGTACATTTGTTTATTAAGAAAACTATTTAATGGTATATGCTGTACTATTTCAGAAAACTAAAAGTAGTTACTATGATATACCTTTTGTGACGTTCAATTACAATGAAAATCGTTTGGAGCCAATTGAAAAAAAAGAAAGTCGTAAACCATGTCTCCAATTCCTGACTGCGGCCTTCAATGGGTTAATACGGCAACAGAATTAAACATGAATGAATGTGCAAAGGTTAAATATATAGAACAATAATACCAGCGCCATGATGCTTTCATGTAGCATAAGACAGAAACAACAATAACAAATATTAGTTAGAAATGACAGTTATCAGGACCACCACAGTTAGCGAACTGAATGTTAGCTGGACCAAGATGTATACGGCAAGGGAGAGAACTGATACGACTGACTAACTTAAAAGTTCGACTTCAGATATTACTTAATGATGAATTGTAAAATATACGTACGCTCGATTTAATATTGATTTTACTATTGGTTTGAGTTAATTTAACTTCGTTTTAAAACAAATGGTTATGTGTTATACTGATTTGAACATAGACGAAATGTCTGCTGCCAGTAACACTGCGATGTGGAATGTTCTTTCCCGCCTTGTTCCCTAGTGTGTCCACATATTTCAGTAAGGAGACATCAGCACGCTCGCATGTAAAGCGGAGTAAGTCATTCAGTGGGTAGCGTATTACAGCCTACTTGCTTGTGACACTGTTAGTTGAGCTTTGCGGGACATTCGTCCAGCGTATGTTTGAATCACAGCATCAGAGTCTAGTTGCCTCGTCAAGCTATATTCATTTGCCAAGGTCCCCATTCTGTAAGACGTAGATGCTTACTTGATCTGATACAATTTTAACACAAACCAGAGTGCTGAATTACGTTTCTGCTTCAGTTACAGTCACTGGAAGAGTATAAAAATGCGCATAGCTACACATACGTTTGAAAATAAGCTTGAAATTTTAAGCTCGTGCATTTTATTCAAGAGATCTAATGGTTCCAAACTAATGTATTCACAGTTTGAAATATGAATTGTTTTCAAATGTTTATTTTTCTAAATCTGTTGTGACGTCACTAACGTACACCTTGCAATCCCAACCGCCCTGATTACCAACAAACTTAGAGAATTTCCTTAAAGAGCAGAAATGTTTCATCTAAAATATTCAGTGTTTCATATCGTTTGGGGAAAATTAGAACACCTGATCAAAATTCACTGAGCGTGCTCCGAAAAGTCTTCCGGGGAAACGGGTACAGACACGGACAGGTGTAACATGCAAGAAACACACCAACAGAGAGGAGAGAACACCACCGGTGAAGAAAGCAAAAAGCTTGTGTTTTTGCCTTTCTGTGGCACAGTGTCGGAAACGATTAGGCGCCTCCTGAAGAGATGCAACATTTCAACGGTGTTGAGGCCCCAGAAAAAATTCAACTGCTCATGACACCTGTGAAGGACGATCTAGGGCTTAGAATACCTGGAGTGTGACTGTTACTAAGTCGCCCAGACAGTACGCACTGTGCAGCAACGCCGGACGGAACACGAGAGGTGCTTACGCCTACGCTATCCAGGAAAATCAGCCGTGGCAGAACACGCCTTACAAAAGGGACACCGAATTCTATTCGACGAAACATCTGTCGTTACGAGAACGAAGGGATTCTGGGATAGCATCGTAAAAGAAGCTATTGAACTAAAATCCTCTGAAAACACCATCAACAAGGACGGCGGTTTGCAGCTCAGCACAGCCTGGGACCCGGCCATCGCGAGGTTAAAACGGGTGCGACGGACGCGGGATGAAAACATTACCTTATATGGCGAGGAAGAGAGAATTAGTGACGTCACAGACAGCAGTACGGCTATATAACGACGCGGCCACGGCTACACAGCAATCATTCTCACCACTTGACAATGACTGAGGAGAGCTCGGTCGAAAGTTCGTGAGATTTTAACCACCTGATGCGGCTGGAAGCCCGATAATATTTTATTATATTTTGTATCACATAATAAATAAAAGAACGCTATCCCAGTAGCAGTATAACCATTCTTCGTCCAGCGTTCCATTTCATTTCTTCACTTTTATGATGCTTATAGGCGAATTGTATACAACTATTTCATGGTTTAATCTTGAATGCAAAACATATTCTTTAGAAATCATGCGCTAAAACCACCTGCTGTTGGATCAGAAAATGCGCGTTAGTTAAGTGTTGTTGGAAATCCTACCAAAGCATTTCCCTAAGAATTGTATACAGCAATAACTGTGAAAAGTTTTTACAGTTTGGTAGCATTGACAACAACATTCGAAGACAAGGCATATTTTGTAAAACTACCTTCTAATATGTGGGATTTTTCTCACTCGTTTAATATAGGGTCCCTACGAAGTTGTTTTCTCGGAACGCTAGACAACAGTTCAAGCAAATCATATTAATGGAGTTTATTACAGTAAACTAAAATGATACTACTTAACCTTGCGTATTTACAAACATGGGTCGCGAGCCAATGGCGGCATGTAGATAATCAGTATCCTTCGATGTATACAATTTCCATGCAAGAAAATAATACAGTTCGCAAGTCACTGCTATAGCGTTTATATCACGACTCATCTTCTAGTGTGGCCACGGCTAGGCGGAGCGGTGCTTATATTCTCTTCGTATAGGGGCCGCTCCTGTAGTGGTGTTGTCCTAGTCAGCGTACTATTGGCTGACGTCGTCTCACAGCTCTCCAGCTCTCTCTGCTGTAACCTTCCACGCCGACGTTCCGGCGCTTGATGTTACGGCGGAACATTCCTCCCCCACAAAGCGACGGACCGTCTTCGTGCAGGGAGCGCGACAACGGCGGGGGAGGACGGCGGATGGCCGCTGTGGTGGACCGGAAGCTGTGGCTGCAGAGGACGTCAAGCTTCCAGGCATATGGCTGTGGCGGAAACGTCCCCCGGAAAACGACCAGAAGGGTAGGCGTCCACCTCCGGAGGTCAATAACCAGATGTTGAAGGCGTCGGCTGCCGCGGTGTGGGCGGAGGAGGTGAAGGCTCCGTCTCCATGGGGTCGTCCCGCGGTGTCGTGATGAAATCCTCTGGCGGCTGCTGTGGCCGCGCTGTCCTCAGGATCCGTGAATCTGCGGGAAGAGACACGGAAGGATCACCGTGCACCATGGCAGTGTCCAAGCTGATTGTGATGTCGGCGCTGCAAGCCGTCTGGACCTGAAATTCGACGGACAATCTGGCCTCGCGCCTACCGTCTGCTGCCGTTAAGAAGCCTGTAAAAGATAATATCATGTTGTGTGAAGCGATACTTGCGGCCTTCCCTCAGCGCTGGATGCTGAGGAGGGAGGAGTAGGTGGAGCAGTGTCCGATGGCGGCGGCCGCGAAGCAATTCCGCCTGCGATGGTCCGTCTTGTGGATCCGAACGATAGGAGGCTAGAAACAGTTGCAATGCTTGATCCCGGGTGTGTGCGGAGCGAAGTTTGGCCATCTGCTGCTTGAAGGTTCTGACAAAACGTTCCGCTTCGTCGTTAGACTGTGGATGGAATGGTGCACTAGTTAGAGAGAATGTTTCTAATTCATTTGACAAGAACCGAGGGCCCTTGTCCGATACTACGACTTCAGGCAAACCTTCGAGGCAAAAAATAGAGTACAACAATTGAGTTATGCTACGTGACGTTGTCGAGTTCATTGGTACAGTAAACGGAATGTTGCTATACGAGTCAACCATACTCAACCAACAAGTGTTCCACAAAGGTCCCGCAAAGTCTATGTGCCCACGTTGACGTGGTGATTGCGACTTAGGTCAAGCACATAATTTATTTGGAGGAGCGGACTGATTTTTCGAACATGCGTGACACTGTGACGTCATCTGTTCTTTTTGGGTGTCCATATCCTGCCGAGTACAGTGTCGACGCGCTAACTGTTTCATACGAATGTCCTTGGTGAAGTAACTGCAACACTTCATTTTGCAAAGCTTTAGGGGTCAACGCACGTGACTGTCCATTGTCGTTTTGAACAAGAATCACTCTTTTCTGTACAGAAAGGCTATGTCGACGTGCAAAGTATTGGCGCATTACAGATTTCTTTATGTTATGCAAGGAACGGGGCCAAGAGGTGCGAATGTATGTTAGCAAAACAGTCAAATCTGAATCAGCTTCCGTGGCCTGCACAATTTTCCTATAGTTCAGCGGAAATGATTGAAGTAATTCAAAATCCTGAGCATCGACGTGACAACAAGATGCGGCAGAAGCGTGAAACTCTGTATCAGGGCCAATATGAAGACGTGAAAGTGAGTTAGCATTACCATGTTGAGGTGTCGGACGATACACAATCTCTTACTGGTATTGAGACAACAACAAAGCCGATCTTTTCAGTTTTTGGGCAGTTCGTACAGGAACCGGTTTCTTCGGACTATACAAGTACTGCTAAAGCTTGTGATCCGTTACAAATTTTCAATTTGTGAGTAGTTACACTGAGATTTGGATAACACTTCTGATGCGAAAGCATAGGCCTTTCTTTATCACCAATTCTGAGCGAAACAACTGAGCGATTCCGTATGAGGAAGCGTCACCTTACAATACAACTGGTTTGTCAGGATCAATGTGAACTAAGCGTCGACCACTGAGCACTGCATGTATAAGTTTCTGAATAGTTACGTGGCGCTTATAAGTCCAAGTGAAGGGGAACTTTCTTGCGACGCAAACGATGCAATGGAGCTGCGACCTGTGCTGTATTCGTTATGAACCGAATATAATAGTTCATTTTCCCTAAAACTGGCTGAAATTCTGTGACATTGCGAGGAACTAGCAATTATCTTATGGCTAACAAATGCAACTGAAGAGGATGTACACCTAGAATGTCTATGAGATCATCAAGGTACTGCAACTTAAGTTTAAAAAAATCACACTTGTCCAGTCTACACTTTAGTCCTGCATCAGATAACACACCAAACAAAGCACGCAAATTTGCAATATAATCGTCAGGTGTAGGGCTTGCTAGGACAATATCGTCCCAATAGTATGAACAGTTAGGCACTTGTGCAGTCAGCTGTTCTAAATAGCGTTGGGAAATGGCGGGTGCGGAAGCACTGGCAAAAGGCAAACGCATATATTTAAACAAGATCAAATAAGTATTGACTACACACACTTTCTGAGATTTTTCATCGAGCGGCATTTGAAGATAAGTGTCGTGCAAACCAATTTTTGAAAATTAACAACCAGCGCACAATCTGTCTACAAGAGCCTCTGGACGTGGCAATGATAAGTATCAATAACAGTTTATGGGATGACTGTAGGCTTCAAGTCAACACAGAGCCGAATGCGACCTAAAGGTTTGGGGAGCAAAACCACCTGATGCGGGATGAAAACATTACCATATATGGCGAGGAAGAGAGCAGTAGTGACGTTACAGACAGCAGTGTGGCTAAATAACGACGCGGCCACGGCGAACCAGCAGTCATTCTTACCACTTGACAATAACTGACAAGGGAACCTCCCCATCGCACCCCCCTCAGACTTAGTTATAAGTTGGCACAGTGGATAGGCCTTGAAAAACTGAACACAGATCTATCGAGAAAACAAGAAGAAGTTGTGTGGAACTACGAAAAAATAAGCAAAATATACAAACTGAGTAATCCATGCGCAACATAGGCAACAACAGGGAGAGAGCAAGCTGAGGAGTACCGTGGTCCCGTTGTTAGCGTGAGCAGCTGCGGGACGAAAGGTCGTTGGTTCAAGCCTCCCCTGGGGTGAAAATTTTGACTTTTTATTTTCAGTTTATGTAACAAACGCTTATATTTTCATCAATTTTTGGGAGTGATTATCACATCCACAAGAAAACCTAAATCGGGCAAGGTTGAAGAATCTTTTTACCCATTCGCCAAGTGTACAAGTTAGGTGGGAAGACAACATATTCCTGTCATGTGACGCACATGCCGTCACCAGTGTCGTATAGAATATATCACACGTGTTTTCCTGTGGAGGAATCGGTTGACCTACGACCTTGTGATCAAATATTTTCGGTTCTCATTGGAGAGGCACGTCCTTTCGTCTACTAATCGCACGGTTTTGCGGTGCGGTCGCAAAACACAGACACTAAACTTATTACAGTGAACAGAGACCTCAATGAACGAACGGACAGATCATAACTTTGCGAAAATAAACTTTTCACCCGAGGGAAGACTTCAACCAAGGACCTCTCTTTCCGGAGCTGCTCACGCTAACCACGAAACCACGGCGCTCCTGAGCTCACGCTATCGTTTTTGTTACATATCTTTCACATGGACTACTCAGTTTGTATATTTTGCTTATTTTTTCATAGTCCCACACAATCTTCCTGTTTTCTCGATTGATCTGTGTTCAGTTTTTCAAGGCCTATCCACTGTGCCAACTTATAACTAAATCTGAAAGGGGTGCGATGGGGAGGTTCCCTTGTGAGGAGAGCTTGGGATTTCAACCGCCTGACGAGACTGGAAGCCAGAGAAAATTTTATTAATTCATATCGCCGCGAAACCGTGCATTCATACGATACAAAATTTGTTTTGAAATAGCAGTCTGGTATTTGTCAGCAGAGGACCGTGGGGGTTCCAAACCCTTGAGATATTTGGGCCCATCTACTAACCTAAGAAAATGGTGGGAAGATAGGTCACAACGACTACTTAGTTAAACTGATCAATTAATTAATCTCTCTGGTGGGAAAGTGCCATGGCCCCCGGCCATGGCCCCCAGGTGGGAAGGACAAATTCTATCACGACAATGCAACCTCTACTAAGCTAAGAAAATGGTGAGAATAAAGGGCACCTCCAGTAACCTAAGTCATCTAACAGCCACCTCTTCCTAGGATTTTCCAGTAAAATGACTCAGTTGATCGATCATTTGGAGGGTATTTGATTGTAGTGAATGGAATATTGTTTAAACAACTTACACATTGTGTGTAATATTGTTTATTTAAACAATTTAGGGGATTCAAGGCAGTATATGGAATATATGGAAACTGGTGGAGAGGAAGGATCTCATAACAGGAATTTCAAGGGTATATTGTTTATTTATAAAAAAAAATTAGTTTGTGGGGGTTGGATTTCTCTTGCTCATCATTCCCTGCTGTCTGGAAACAGGTAGGTCTTGTTAGAAGTAATAACATGGAGCAAAGATGATGCATAACCTAATATTTGGCACTGTATTCTGGGTGTCTTAACCTAATGTTTGGGCCTTTGTCAGCACTTAACCTATTGTTCTGTTAAGTGGTTTTCCATGTCACCCCCATTACCTTAAAATATTCTACCGCCATTGATACCAAATTAAGTAATTAGTTATGTCCTCCCACCATTTTCTGGTACACTTTTCGAATGTCACATGCTTTTGAACGCCATTTCTGGCGTATTCTTCTTTGCCACACACACCCTTAAACTTTGGTACTGCGTTTTACATAAAAGTTATCCACATTAACCTAGCGCTGTTTTACTCCATGTCACCTACTCATACACACCCTCCCATTAACTACTGTATCGTTAACACCACATTGATACAAAAAATTTATGCAAATTTAAGAAATCGGTATTCTCCACATCTATGGAGTAGTTTTTCTTAATTTGCAACATCCGATTGGTCGGTGAAATCGATGGAATGTAGTTTACACAAAAGATTTCTAATAAGAAACACATCCCACCACTTGACGCCCAATGCTGCCACCGGCCCGACTGCAGCTGCCACTGCAGCCGCGAGCCTCCACCAGACGCAAGACAGCGCTAGCCATCACTCTCACACCACTGCATGTGAGAGTTGGGTCTATTTTCGTGTATTCAGTTAGAATTCTTCGAGTGTTATTCTGATGACATATAACTCCGAGACGAGCACACGCTGGTCCCATACACGATGGCGCATAGCTTCGGTATGGTCCAGCACTGAGAGAGATGTTGCAATGGTTCCCAGAATAGCACAGGGTGTATTGTTCCTCGCGTTCCTAACAGAACTTGCAAGCTGTGTCTAACGTGCACACATACCCAGCATGGCTAATCCTTCTCAGCAAAATGTTTGTCCTGCTGTCAATATACATCTCAGAAACGTTAAACGTTCACACCACTAAAATGCTTGTGCACTAATGACAAAAAAACCATTAATCGTAAAAGCATTCTTGTTCTTTGGAAAGAGATCACTGTCTAGGCACAGACGGGGGAAATCAGAACAATTACGCAAACTGAATTCGAAGCCCTGGCATACAGAAGAGTGCACAGTGGCGGATGAATGATGGCATCCTAGCCAGAGATGGATGGACTGCTTCTACTTTTCTTTGAACACTTGCTTTCTCAGAACTTTCCATACATACCTTACCTCCATACTTGTTCCAATAAGTTTGTAGACACACCTACGTCCCAGCACAAAGGGTGTCTTGTGAATTAATAGAGCATTATGATTGTGGTTTTTGCTGATCACCTTATTACACCGACAATTAAGACCTGCAAAGTGCCCCTACATATCATCAAATATGGAAAGACTCTTACTCAATTACACTGCTCTCCCACTGAGGGCAGGAGCTTGAATATTAGAGCGCGAAACCGGTCTCCAACTGTGTCAGTGTAGTAAACATACAAAATCGCCTCTTTTACATCATTCGCACATACACCGTGAAGACAGACAGCATGGTACCGGGTGATCAAAAAGTCACTATAAATTTGAAAACTGAATAAATCACGGAATAATGTAGATAGGGAGGTACAAATTGACACACATGCTTGGAATGACATGGGGTTTTATTAGAACCAAAAAATACAAACGTTCAAAAAAGTGACAGATGGCGCTTCATTTGATCAGAATAGCAATAATTAGCATAAAAAAGTAAGACAAGGCAAAGATGATGTTCTTTACAGGAAATGCTCAATATGTCCACCATTATTCCTCAACAATATCTTTATTCAAGGAATAATGTTGTGAGCAGCACTGTAAAGCATGTCCAGAGTTATGGTGTGGCATTGGCGTCAGATGTTGTCTTTCAGCATCACTATAGATGTCGGTCAATCACGATACACTTGCGACTTCAGGTAACACCAAAGCCAATAATCGCACGGACTGAGGTCTGGGGACCTGAGAGGCCAAGCATGACGAAAGTGGTGGCTGAGCACACGATCATCACGAAACGACGTGGGCAAGAGATCTTTCATGCGTCTAGCAATATGGACCGACGAACACAAGTCATCCACCCCCAACCCATGATCAGAGCGGACCAAAGTCGCTCCCAGAACTGTTCTAAAAATTCGAGCTCGTTTCCCCTGGCACAAATGAGTTACTGTTTCTGGTCCGAACCTGCTTGCTTGGTTGCACACTTTTCTATAACCATCTCCAACCTCAGGGATTACAAGAACAAATATATTTTCGCATGGTTTGCCATAATATTATACCATTTTCGCGGTACTTCTCGATATAAAGCACTCGGCAGCATCCTACTGATCGCTCGTGCAGTGTAATTCGCAAGACATAGACTGGAAATTATTTCTGTAGAAACCCGTAACTTTAGCTAGGTGGGGCATGCTGTAAACCGCTGAGTAACTTGAAACTTGTCACGTCTCTGAAGACATTCACTCGACAATTCGAAAAAAAAATAGAGAAAACTGATATTTCCACTTGTGAATACCAATGCCGGTGATGTAGTAGATTCAAAATCATCCCTATAATTTACAGGGCAAACTAAGGTGTTTCTCATGCCTAGAGAACTGGCATAGTGTTTTTCACATGTTAGATGCACACACCACAGTCGATTTTCTCTCAACTAAATAAAGGAGCGAAATATGCAGAGCAGTCAATGGGACAATTTACGTGGGAGACAATAACGGTCCAGTGCAAACACACGTCCCTACTGAATCTCCTGAAATTCCCACGCAATCATGAAAGCTACCAAATATATACTAAGTATTAGTTCGCTATTCGGCCGTCTAGAGGACAACAGTTAACTCATCTACTTTCCTACACACCAAGATGCCTTTGCATTCGGACGGCTCCTACTGTTAACAGAAACGTGAATCATTCCTGCCACAAGTCACTGGCGCTGCACGCCAAGCAAGCATAGACAGAATGACCCTACGAAATCGTTCACATATGTATTTTATCCCTATACTTACAATTAAATGATACGATTGCGGTCTCAGATGAACGACATTCGACAATGAGCGAAGTGTCGGAAATACACTCTGTTGATGGCTGTGGCTCTGGATATAGAAATATCAGCAACATTCTTATGACTTGACATACTCTTCACATGCTATCATAGTACTTCACATCAAGTCCATACTGTCCTTATGACGACATAGTAATTTCCTTTGCACATGTTGGAACATAAACTCATACTTTATAAGCCTGATGCTCAAATGCGAACATATCATGCAGTCCATATTACTAAGTACAATACTTCGTCAGTAACTGATAGCTGATGATACGAAATAATACTGAGAGAAAATCAACCATGGGTGGGCATATCTCATAAGTTTTTCTTGCGTGTCCCAAAAAAACAGACGTAATGGGCCAGATGTTAAAATACTCATCCCAACAACTACTGTATGTTACTGTCACAAGCGGTCATGGTTCTACAGGTGCACTCAAGTATCCATGTTGAAAGCTATACCCGCTTTACAAATTGGGGTATGACATGACGTCTGAATGAGGTGTTTTTTGCCCAGACAAGTACTGTGACGGCGATCTCAGGAGTATATAGTATCAGACCAACATGTCGCCGACAGTGCCACCTCATAATAAAATTCCTCAATTTAGAAAGTGGTTTGGCTGCGGAACATGGTATGAAACCGATATTTGCGACGCCCTGATGCTGCTAGATATTTATCCAGTATTTGTAGCGCATTCTGTCTTGATCCCTTGTCAGAGGTTCGGTGATATATCCCCTGAGCTATAGGCGATTGTTGACTGAGATAGATCAGAAACGGTAGTAGATGGCGTGCTGATTGAGGTCGTAAGAAAACGTACACTAGCATCTCAGATTTCTAGTGTTAAGCTATCTGCTAGAAATGATGTCTGGGTTTTGGAAACAGGTCTTCCCATGAAGCAGATACCTGCGTTTGATCTTATTGACAGTTTCTTTAACGATTACAACCACTAATGAATCATATTTCTGGCACTTCCATATCTAGAAACGAGTGACCTTTCCTGAACATAACTGCTACAGTATTATTCCAATGTGGTTTTAGTCACCCCCTACACGTCTTGCAACACATCCCATTTCTACAGCTTTCCATATGTTATCGTTCCAATTTAAGTTGGAACTGAGCAGAAGTCGGAGAAAGACATAACCACCACCTTCTGCAACCTGTGTAGAAACAGAACAACCTGAGTTAGTGCAACAGGACCGAGTTCTCACCATTCGGCTGAAGTGCGCGCTATGTGGTATGTCTCCAAACTAGATACAGATACTACAGTCCGAAGCAGATCTGCATCCATTCAAATCAATCCGTCCAACACGCTATCATCGTTTTCTCTACCCCCCAACAGAGAAAAATTACGAACTATAAAAGCTCCACTAACCTCAACTGATATAGATGTCACCTAGGCACTGATGCCGGCACAATGACACATAGCTGCGGTTCGGTGCGGTCCAGCATGGAGAAAGAGATTTCTCAATGCTTCCCAGAATAGTGTAGTGGGTAGCCCTCCAAGCATTCCTAACGGTATACCTTGTCCCTCACTGAATTTACACCTCAAACTGCTGCTGCTACTGCTGCCTGTGCTGCATTGTCCTGATGGAATTTGAACTTCCCACCCGGGGCCACAGCAGAGGGGCATGACACCTTGCCACCAGAGGGGTTAATTAATCAATCAATTAAATTAAGTAGTCAATCAAATTTATTAGAGTGAGAGGGGTGCCTGTTCCAGTAACTCAGTCCTGAAGGTGTACCTGCAGCTGTGAGGGGGGGGGAGGGGTTGGGGGAGGGTGTTGGGGGAACAATAGGTTAAATGCCTGTCAATCAAAAGGAAATGGGGTGACATGGAAAAGCTCTTAACGGAACAATAGGTTAAGTACCTGTCAATCAAAGGAGAATAATAGGTGAAGGACCTGTCAATCAAAGGAGAACAATAGGTAAGCCTCTGAGTGCATACCTGCCCCTGATGTAGGCAATCCACACTAACAAAATGCACCAGCTCCTGCTGAGTCCCACTACTCATATGTACTGCTTAATACTCTCTTAACAATATCCATAGTAACTTGCTTATCATCTTCGAAGTGGATATCTGCAGGATCTGTAATTTCGTCTGACATTTTGAATTCAAGAGTGACTAATACGCCCAATGGTCGTTAAAATAGATGAGATCTCAGCATTCATTGTGCCATAGGCATGTAGTCTGCATTTGCATTGCCTGCAGAGCTGCTGTGGTGCGTTGGTCCGTCTGCCGGCTGCCAGGTCCCCAGCTGTAGTCTCCACCAGGCGTCTGTCCGCCTGGTCTCCAGCTGTCGTGTAGACACCCATCGCTGTGCTTTTGTGATCGGCCGTTGATCTCATCTGTATTCGCTGAAACGCTTTGGGGCCCCCATCCGTCCATCACTATAACAAAAGTAGGGTGCATCTCCTACGAAGCTTTTTTATTCGATTGTTGATTTTAATTATAATACAGAGAATACCTTATAAAACGTACATACCCTATTAACAGTTACTCCTCAGCCCTCCTTAAAGGTTTTTCACATTACGATAAGCCATTTGGAAGCAGTCCTTTATTGTTTATTCGACCGTTTTTCAAGTATATTCCAGGATGATGCACCACCTTGTAACATGTCTGTCATGATATCGTGGTGAGATTAATTTACACTATGAAACGAAAAAGTGTGTTGGTGCCGAACAGGATAACCTTACTTCAGCTGATTCTGAGAGATAATTGAATGACAAACCTTACTTGGCAAGGTAGTGTTCGAATAACTCTCTCTTACAGTAGGTAGTAGTTTCCAGATGTGCTCAGCACTATACTGGTTCTAACCTACTTGCCATTACTGTGTCCTTACAAGCCATCCACACTTCTCCCACATGTCAACCTTTCCTGTTCTTATCTCCAGTGCATTTCTCAATACACTACACTCAAAAATGCCTAATTAATCTTTCAAAACAATAACGTTTTGAGAAATTCAATACGACAACCAATAAAGAGAAAATAGTTCTGGTAGAAGTGACCTATGAAATTAATCAATAAATTGCAGGGGACAGCCACCTAGGCCAATGAAGTTCAGCCCTGAACTGCTTTACGAAATGTTTTTAACCAGAACGAACTTTCATATGGCTGTTGTAATATATGTTATTACATAGCTTACTAGGTGATTTCTCAATGAGCTTATAGTTCAAAGTCAGGTATTAAGTAAAAACGAAAATTGATACTACAACTCAGTTCTCTGTAATTTATTCCTAATTTGGTAAATCATACAGCTGCTGACATCATGCCTTTCAGACTGCTGGAAATTAATAAAGAAGCCACCTATACTGTGGGGGCCTAGTGCCCTCACATGAAGTGGTTCTACATTTGTCTCTAGTGGCTAGCATTGCTGCGTCTGGATCACGGAGTCATGGGTTCAATTCCCATCTGGGTTGGGGATTTTCTCTGCTCCGGGGATAGGGTATTTGTGCTGTCCTCATCATTTCATCATCATCATCATCGTTCGTGACAGTGGCTAGATTATATTGAGTAAAAGTTGGACTGTGTAAAAATTGGTACTTCGTACGGCGCTGACGACCACACAGTTGAGCAATAAGGCAAACACATCAACATCATCATCATCTACATTTGTCATTAATTCGGAACAAATTCAAAGATGGAGCCTATAAGAATACACAGATCCTGCTCATACGTGAGTGTGCTATTGCCATTGGTGCAAAAGCCACACAAAATCTTTACTCACATGAGATTTTGTATGTTATAAATGCCACTACACAGCTAATATATGAGGGACAAAGTTATTGCTCTTTACCACGTGGGACTTCTCACACCTTGCCAGGATAGTTAGGAAAGCCATAACTAAATCACTTTATTTCCTGTGAGTCAACGATTCCCACAAATTGCTAGTCGTGACCAAAGGGCTATTGACTATGACAACACTACAACAGTCGAGTAGTTAATAGCTTGCCAGCATGCCACACTCAACTTACCCTCCCATAGAAAAGTGATGCGTGCACACACTATAATCTTTGCTGACTGACTTCCGGCACATATCCGTCGTATTCAGCCGCCGAGCTGCATCTCCTTTAATAATGGTGTGTCACGCCATTGCTCGCTATTCTTGGTGGCAGTGGTGGCAGACACCACATTTAAACAAGTATCCACCCTGCTGGTAATTACATCATTCTCTACGATCTACAGATATGAAAACAAACTCTAAATACTGCTTTAACGAATTTGAGAATGTCTGTATGGGCTGCCGTAATCAGAGGTACAGTGGACTATTTTTCCTTTTGAATGGGTCCATTGATGGACTCATTTCTTGGGACCAAAGTGAAGCAGTGTCAGCTGCCGAGAATTTCATCTTAACTTTTACTTTTGGTCCTATCTGCGCTTGCTCCTAGCTCACACTGACTGCTGGCTTTGCTCGCCACGCTGGTCATACTTGGGGGTCGCAAAACGAGCGTCCACCTGAACACGCAATCCGGGCTCCCCACACTCCAACCCCCTCTGCGTCAACTCAGATTAGCTCTCTTGATTATTACTTAAATAACTTCGCTCTGCATAACCCGATCGTTAAGCTGTATTTATTGTTCTTAGCACAATACTGCATCATCTGAAAGGTATTCCAACTACTTACATTTCTCATTTAACATTCTTAATGCCTTAAATTGTTATCACCCGGTGTGTTCGCAGCATTATAGCAGCATACTACCCAGTCTCAAGTGGTGCTCAGTAAAAGGGAAAAAGTGTTTGGGTTTAATGTCCCGTTGACAGCGAAGTCATTAGAGGCACAACACAAGATCAGACTGTTTTAAAGATGGGAAAGGATACTGACTCTGCTCTATCAAGGAGAACTGTCCCAGCATTTGCCTGGAGTGATTTAGGGAAATCATGGAAAACCTATATGAGAATAGTCAGATGTGGATTTGAACTGTCGTCCCAGTCCAGTGTGCTAACCGCTGCACTACATCGCTAGGTCTGGTGCACCATGTTGAGGTTGCAAGGCCGCAGCACCCGCCTAAGCCTTCCGACCACGTGGTCTCAAGCTGTGCTTAACTGCTGATCACTATGTTTATTGAGGATGTTTCCACAAATCTTGATCGCTTCTTTTACAATGCTGGCCCATAAATCATTAATCCATTAAATAACAGATGTTTCATCGAATGCTATTTGTTACCCGTTTATCAGATCGCGTATGGCACTACTGATTTCTCAGGACGCCATAGGCGGAAACACTTCCCGTGCTCTTCACAGTGCTGTTCAATAGTGCACATAGTCAGACTAACATAAAACTGTCCATTATAAACTGTGTTTTGTTGATAACTACTGTTCTGAGACCTACGTCGTCTTTCATATCATCAGTTGACCAATTTTTGCTGGAGTCCTTCAGATTGAATCGGTTTTATACTTCTTTAGGAACCACCTAATGTTTAATGTTACTGAGCCACAGACTGCAAAAAAAGTCAGCTGCGGCAGGTCCTCCTCAGAGACCTTCTGCTTACGAGTCTTCAGTGAAACGGCTTGCAAAACTAGTTAGTTGTTGTAGCCGTTTTCTTCGAGAGCTTTCAGAAGTTGTCTCAATCATTCAGGCAGATTTCATTTGTCTGAAGTGACTTCTGTTCGATACACCAAGGTCCTCTAAAGAGAATTTTTTGGAGGTGGTGGTAGTAGACACAGAAAAAAATCCTTGTTTTAATTGTGCTAGCACGAGTGCATGAGTAGGAGTTAAGAACAAAACATGTTCATTAATGTCAACACTGACCACGTACATATCTCCTGCTAACCGATGCATTCCATATCATTCAATAAAAATATCATTCAAAATAACCATGAAATATGTAACCAACTAACTAACGGTCTGTGTAGGTGGGTTTTCGGTTAACATTTAAAAGACATCGAAACAGATGGGTTCGTCGACTATCAAGTTATCCACATTTGATATGCAAATTATGTACTGAGATACGAAGTGGAACTAATATGACTTGCAAATAACATATTCCCTCAGTTTTATTAAAGATTTCCCGTGTATTCGCTTCATTTAATTGTTGTACCGTCAGTGATTGCTAATATATCAAGTATTTGTCGCAGGTGTATTTTTTTCCCTATCACTGCGTTTAGCTGAGCTGGAAGTATTATAGATCGATAACAGAACGAAGAGGATGGAAGAGGACAGCTAACGCAGGTAGTGAAAAAAGCGACTTCTGGTAGGACAATGTTCGCCGAAGTCAGGCGCCTGTGGACAGGCAAAACACTACGTCACCGGCGATAAAGCAGCTTTCCTGTGGTGGAAGACAGCCCTTAGGAAGCCTCGGCAAGAGTTGGAGAAATTCTGGATGGCCTGACCATCGCTCCGACGACCTAAAATTTTTCAAAATACAGCTGCTTGTCTCGGCCAAGGTGCAGTAAGAGGCTTTGTGTAGAAAAGCAGAGGGAGCATGGCACGACTCTTGTCGATACGAAGACAATGCACCGCTGGGCACAGCAGCCCCTGTGAAAGCAGTCAGGGACGGATGGAAAGGCATTTACGACCTTACAATCCCTGCTGGACACGCCACAAGAGGGGTGAGGTTTTCATAAAGTGTGACACCGCACCTTTCTCGTCCCAAAATACTTGTAGCCAGGCTTTCGAGGAAAAACAGACGGGAATCGTAGAGGTTTTTCTAAACATGGTGTTATGTTGAATAGTGTTCTTTGAGTTACCGACGGGACAGAGTCAAAACAGTTTCCTTTCTTTAGCTGAAGTCACGTAGCCCTCCGGACCCGAAAATACGGCAAGTTCACTGTGCAGGCTGGTCTGACGCAGTACGTTTTGGAAAATTACTGAGACGTGGGGCACGCTCTTTAGCCGGATTCCTGGGAAGCTTTTATTCTTGTCCTGTGGGAGGAAGTTCCAACAAAACTGATCCTTTCCATTGGGTAATTGCTTGTAAGACTTTTTCGATCGGCTCGCCATGATCTGGCGAATATTATGAGGAAGAACAGGAGGCGCTGAAGAGACACTTTTGCCTCTGGTTACAGAAGAAACACTTCGAATTCTGTTCGCAGGCTTCTGTTTTCGACTTCAGAGTGAACTTTCGTTACTTCCTTTGTATCTCCAACTGGAACAAGATGTAAAGTGTGGGCATGGTAGATTTACGGGTGTCATATGTATCGTATTCGATGGTCACAGCCTGGAGCAGATCTCTGTTGAGGCAGCTGCTGTGATTATCTAGGCTGACATAACGACTCAATAACACTACTGGCGGTCAACGCTACGCCACAGCTGAAATGGTAAGATCTGCACTCGGGTTTGGTATGTATAGGACCTGATGTGCTCAGTGAACTGCTGAAGTGACAAAAGAAGAGGGATGCCTCCTAATATCGTGTCGGACCTCCTTTTGCCCTGCGTTGTGCATCATCCGAAGTGACATGGACTCAACAAGTAACTGGAAGTCCTCTGCAGAAATTATGAGCCATGCTGCCTCTATAGCTGTCCACAATTGCGATAATGTTGTCAGTGCAGGATTTTGTGAACAAAATTTTCTGTCGATTATGTCGCATAAATGTTCAAAAATGGTTCAAATGGCTCTGAGCACTATGGGACTCAACTGCTGAGGTCATAAGTCCCCTAGACCTTAGAACTACTTAAACCTAACTAACCTAAGGACAACCCACACATCCATGCCCGAGGCAGGATTCGAACCTGCGACCGTAGCGGTCGCGCGGTTCCAGACTGTAGCGCCAGAACCGCTCGGCCACCAGCGGCCGGCGCATAAATATTCATGTTGGGCAATCTGGAGGGGGGTGTGGGCGCAAATTATTCGCTCGAACTGTCAAGAATATTCTTCAAATAAATCGCGAACAATGGCAGCCGGAGACGTGGTTCACTTGTAACCTCCCCCTCACTTATCGACCTTAATGACAGTGAAAAATTAAACCGCGTGTACCTAATGGAAATTTGGGAAAAGCAATCGTCACCGAAGTTAATCTGTCGGTAAAGAGGGAGGAAAGGGTTACATCTAAATGAAAGGAAAAATGCAAATGAAACTGGTAGAAATTAATTTTGAAAAGGGGTAAAGTTAATGAAGAAAGTAAATGTGCGGCCGTTACGTTAACAATTAACTAGCGGTAATTAGATATTTGAGATTTGGGGGAAATTACGGTCGCCAGTCCTAAGGACAATTACTATAGTAACTGAAAAAGGAAGGTAATTACACATATAATTAGCACTAGAAGCGTGGCAACTGAAGGTTGACACGTGTACTGTGAAAACTGAAAGTTTGTCAGAAGTAATAACTTTCGCTGCACTCTGACTTAATTTAGCAAATGAGTTAATAAAACCGGAAAACTGAATGTTAATTTAGTGACTGAAATTAATAAGATGCTTTCTTTCTTAAGCACATCGAAATTCAGTAAAATACGGTTAGTCTTGGACTACCTCAACAATCATTTCAAAAGCTACTAGAAACTACGCAATTTAGAAATAAGAGATGTAGCTTTGAACTTGAATTAAATGATTCTGAACAATCAACAATGGTAAAATTTAGTACGTACCAAGCTGAGCCGCAGTCACAGGTAAGCTAAAATACGGTAACAAAACTCGCACTCTTAATTTGTGCTTGCGTAATCTAAATATTGTAGCCAGCTATGAATACTTAAACTGAACTTTGAAATTAAAGCAGTGAAATGGAATGATTGTACTTTAATGCTGGCATCTGAATTTCAACGACACTCAGGTTGATTTCGGAAAAGGAAGGGACCCTGCTTGGTAATGCAATTGGGACAATGAGCAACAAAGGTTCATGCTAAGTTGCTGTAATTTTGTGATGCAACAATTTTAAAAGTTTGAAAAGCTGAGGTCTGCCATACAGTTCTAAAACTTTACGTGCTTCCAGTCTTCCTTGTTGGTTGATTGAAGGTTTGAAGCCGTCGATCGAGGATGTGGCGACAGTCACTCATTGTCGGCCGTCGCTGTTGCAGAAGCTGGATGTTGGCGCGCCTTCTTCTCGACACGGTCACCAGATGAAACGGGCTCTTGATGTGCGCCAGCTAATGCTTCCCGTCCGCGACATCATGTCAGAAACTATCATCGCAAGTCGAGCGCAATTACATGCTGCCAAACCCCGAAAGCGCGGCAACTCGCGGGAGCTTCACACCACACACCTGCTCCACTCGCTACTCCAGCCAGACTCTCTCTGCCCGCGCTCCACGCGGCAGAGTTCACACTACCAAAGAACCTACAAACTTTGATTCTTCACACAACCCATCGATGTAATCGTTCGATAGCAGTTTTCGCTAGGCAAGACCCAGCGTAAAAATACAAATAATATTTACGAAACAAACCAATTATACATCGACATAAGTGCATAAGTATATATATACAAACAGTAAAACAATTACAATATATAAAGATACAGAAATGTCATATCTCGAGGTAACAAAACAAGGAAAAAAAATAATAGTACAATAGATGGAAATAGGAGGAAATGCATTTCCGGCGTTACACGTGCCCCACATTGTCTGAGGATGTTCGTGTAACGTAAGCAGACTCAGAAAATGTCCCAGAAAAGAAACAGCGGAAATGCATATGCTCAAAACATCAAAAAAATTTAGCGTTCGTGTAATTAACCATAAATCAATTTTTAGACCATAATAATTGAGTGGAGACACTCCTAATCTTATTCCACTCTGTCATCTTGCACAAAATAAAACAGGTGGACAACATATTAAAATTCATAGAAAATATAGAAAATGGTTTAGCTATTCCAAAATCATTAAAATTCGTAACACTACGAGAAATAGAACTCTATTTGCAAAATTAATTACAGTGCATGGTCATAAAAACAGGTAGATCAAAATACGCAAATAAATAATCAAATAGACTACACATTTTATATAACCTTTTCATAATTAATATTCTCGTCACGAGAATCTATTTAACGCTAAACAAGAAAATAATGTACAGCAGATCGACAAAAACATAAATATTAACAGCAGAATTCTTTCAGCTGTCCAGGAAGAAAAACAATTCCGCCTTCCGTACCCGCAAGTACAAAGAATGCCGACAGCGGCACAAGAGCCGACAGCGGCACAAGAGCCGACAGCGGCTTCGCCTCGCAAGTATTGTTGCGCCCGCCTGTGCGGCACGCTTGATCTCACTCGCCTGTGTAACGGCATTTCCAGAACGTCCGTTTCACTGAATTCTTTAGGGAAAACTCACTCCCGAGTAATCTCAAGGAGTCCCTTAATACTATCACAGTGGATAACTAAACACTGTCCATCATCACACGCATGTACTAGCCCGAAACTTAAAACAGCGTCTAAGTACATCGGCAGTGACTAATAAAACACACATTCATTAAATCTTACAGCAAGTTACAAAATCATATTTACATTCCTTAATCTACTGTGACTCAGTTGAAAACTTAAACTAGCAGCTTGGTTTTTTCAGTTGATTAGATCATGATTAAATTGATTAAAATTAAATTGATTAATCAAAATTAATTACTTATTAATTACAATTTCTTTAATGACCTTGGTCAGTCAAAAGCATGGCAATCTAGCAAATGTTAAATCTTACACTCTATTTTACATACTGTATAAATTACCCATTGTGTGGTATTAATCGATCCTAGGTCGGTACAATTTCAAGTCTACAGTGTTCCGTATACCTAATAGTTTTCCAGAGCATAGATACTCTAAGCAATAAGCATTTGTGTGAGGTATACCAATGACTTTATATGGTCCATTATAAACAAACTTAAATTTAGAGATTTCATTGTCTATCTCGCTCGATTTCTCATGAGCTATTACAAGTACTAAGTCTCCGATCGCAAACTTAGCAAAACGCGCTTTAGCTTCATGACGACGTATGCGAGCATCGGCTTTAAGCTTCATTACTTCTCGCAAACGATCTTTTTTCACACCAATCCTAATGTCAATCCGTGGAGGGAATTTGATTATCTCTTCCACTAAACTTTTACTTCTGTCATCCAACAGGATTTCCTCTAGAGAAAATCCCGTCGATTCATGTCTCAAGGTGTTCATAATTCTCTCAAATACTGCTACATATTTGCCCCATGCCCTATGGTTGTGATGGCAACAGGTACGGCACAGTGGGCCTAGCTCGCGCATATACCTCTCAGCGGGATTCCCAGCCGGATAATAAGCTGAAATATGGATCACCTCGACCCCATTACTTTCCATGTCTTCATTCCACAACTTAGAAGTAAATTGTGCCCCATTGTCTGATAGAATCGCCTTGGGCTTACCAATATGAACAAAATAATCGTTCACAAGCTTGCTATAGACCGCTTTGGCTGTAGCTTTCCTAATCGGGTATAGTTTGATGAACTTGGAAAAAGCTTCTAGCACTACTAAAATGTAGGCAAAGTTTCCTGATGACTTGGGCAAAGGTCCGTACAAGTCCACGCACAGTAACACAAAGGTGTCGTTAGGCCTTATACTTTGCATAGAACCACGACTCGTACAGTTGGTAACCTTCACCTTCTGACATAGATCGCAAGTTTTCACTCTGTCAGTAACTCGTTTTAACATGTTGTTAAAATGCACTACTTCACTTAGCTTTTCCGTACATTTCTTTGGTCCACAGTGACCATACGCCAAATGGTAGTAGTCTATTATTTCCGTGACGTATTTGGTGGGCCAGCATACCCGCCAAATATTACTATCTTCACCCTTACGTATGTACAAGATATGATCGTATATCTTGTAATACTTCCTTAATTTCTCTCCTTCTGGACTCTTTTCATCATATCGGGTTTTCACCATATTTAAACAACCATCCTCGTTCTGATGACGACGTAGATTCTTACAGATGCTCATTATTAATTTACGTCCCTCAACTTCTTTAAAATAGTACAATTTGACCACTCCATCTGCCTCATCTTTCAATAGACCTTGATTAGACTCGGGCAACCGCGACAGCGCATCCGCTACGCAATTGTCGGTCCCTTTTACGTAACAGATGTCATAGTTAAATTGCTGTAAATACAACAACCACCTAGTCAGTCTTTCGTGAAGTAGTTTACAATCCCTCAGATAAGTGAGCGCCTTATGGTCCGTATGAACAATCACCTTACGGTCCCATAGGTAACCCTTGAACATCTTGAATCCCCACACGATAGCGAGACACTCTTTCTCAGAAATCGTGTAGTTTCGCTCACTTTTTGATAAAGTTCGACTCGCGAACGCTATCGTCCGGTGTTCCTTATCCTCTCCTTTACCAACTTCTTGGAACAGTTCTATCCCCACCCCGTAATTCGACGAATCCGTTCCCAGATGGAAGGGTAGCGATAAATCAGGATGAAATAGTATGTTAGATCTTAACAACTCGTCTTTTAATCTCTCGAAAGCGGTCTGACACCCGTCAGTCCACACAAACGGAACATTTTTGCGTAAGAGGTTATTCAAATTTTCATCATTAAACACTTGTCCTTTTACAAATTTACGGTAAAATCCTGTGAGCCCTAGAAAACTTTTTAACTGTTTCCTAGACTTGGGTGGAGGACAATTCCTTATTGCCTCTAGTTTCTCTGGGTCTTTCGTAATACCAGCAGTGGTAATTACGTGCCCTAAAAATTTCAGTTCCTGCTTCACAAATTCGCATTTCTTTAGCTTTAGAGTCATTCCGCCACGGCGCAATGCTCTAAAAACTTCATGTAACGGGTCACAATGGTCATGCCAAGTGGCATTGGCCAACAATAGGTCGTCAACATATACAGTTAATCTTGAACTCAAAGCCGGTCCTAGCACTTTATCTAGGGCCCTGATGAATACGGACACAGATATATTAAGTCCAAACGGCAGATCGAGGCTAGTCATGAACTTAACGTCATGAAAACGTTGCAAAATCTCCTCCATACTCTCTGGTCTGTCTGTTTCGCGTTGAACGACCCTATTCAACGTGCGTGCGTCAATCACAATACGCACACTACCATCCCGTTTTGCTACAATGACCAAACCGTTATTGTATGGACTCGTACTTCTTTCAATCACTCCCCATTCGATCATCTTATCTATCTCCCGTTGCACTGCTTCCTTTTTGGACAGCGGTATAGCATACGGTCTCACGAAGAATGGTTCGTGCGGAATTACATGCAACTTGCATTTATATCCTTCCACAAGTCCCGGTTTGTCTGAAAACGCACTCTTATTCCTCATTATTACTTCATACAGGCCTCGTCTTTGTTCGTGTGTTACGTTTGACACACCGTCTACAATACTTTCCAATTCACTTTCTACACTATTGTCAATTCCGAGATTCCTCACATTACAGTAGTTCAAATTCATACCTACGTCAATACCATTCGGCCAGTTAACAATGTGTATAGGCTGGTATTGCCTATGCACACCGTCTCCTGCCTCGTCAAAACTAACTACTATTGTTTTATCTTGGGACGTACATGTCAAAGTTTTGCTTTCGCAATTAATCACTGCACGGTACTTTAATAGCCAATCTAACCCGATAATTACTTCCGTAGTTAAGTCTAGCACGACGACAAACTCTTGCTCAAATCGTGCCCCACATATCTCGAAGGTGACAAAAATCTGTTTTGTGACCGGTTTAGTGGCCTTCCCAGTAGCACCGATAATTTTCACTCATGTTACTGGCATAACTACGATGCCGGGCCTGTCTTTCAGTAACTCAAATATTTTCCCAGATACAGCACTCAATTCTGCACCGGTGTCAATCAACACGTTTAGTTGTAGGTCGTGCATATTAACAGACACTACAATCTGTCTACACTTGTCCTCGACTGTTTCATTATTTTCCCACAGTAAATCCTCGTCTATATCCAGGTCATTCCAGAAAAAACCATCCGGCTTTGATCCTAAATTCGGCTTATCTGGCGGCTTTTTCAGCCTCTGTTCACATACAGTTTTAATTTCAACACGTTTGTCCTGAGGCTTAGTCTGTAGCTTCGCCTCCAATACCGAAACCTTTTCCTGTAACTTGTCAACTAGTGAGTGTTGCTTTGCTATCAGTTCACTAATTGTCACCTTTGTTGATTCCTCTTTGGCCAGATTGATCTCATCTGCCAATCTACCTGGAGGAATGTGCCCAGTCGCATCTGAAATTACTTCCTCTGGATCTGCGCAACCCACACTGCTACCGTCTGACCGCATAACGTCAGCTCTAACCTCATACACGCTGTAATCTACGTGCTTTTCTACCAATCGTGTCCGGCTATCAGTAAAATTTTCGTAATCTTTCTCCTTAATACTGTCGCAATGTTTAAACTGGATGTTCGCGTCGGATGGGTCGGCTACTTCTACCACTACAACTTTCGGTAAAGTCTGCCGGTTAGGGCCAGAACTTTCCGTTACTACTTCAACATTCAACTCCTGCGGGACGAAACACGACGCATCTTGCTCGTGCTCCCCATTAACATCAACTATTTCTAGTAAAGTCTGCCGGTTAGGGCCAGAAGTTTCTATCACTTCACAACTACTATCTTCCTGTGGGACGAGACGCGGCAAATCCTGCCCGCGCTCCCTATAAACACTTCTCCCGTACAGGCCCCTATAATCTCTTAGTTCGTCGTATAAGCGACCGAACTGCCTTAACCAGACCTCATACCTCTCTGCATCCCCTCGCTCAATGACGGACGTTTTATCCGACATCTGATATTCTCTCAACACTTGCGAATCATTGTTAAACTCAATCTCCAGTTCCGCTGTGGGTGTTACAGCTGCCACTTTATAATCGATTTCCGGAACACTACTTAAATTGTTCTCACTGACAGTGAATGTATTTTCTACTGCCGTGTATACAGCTGATCTACTACTTGTGGGCGCACTCCTTTCTCTTAACACTGGCACACTCTCCCGCCGTTGATTATTCCACACGGAATTATCATAACGACGACACCTGGGTTTTCTCCTGTTATTGGGCCGCCAAAATTTCTCCACGCCCGGTCGGCCCCTCACCGGCGCGGCTAATGGTTTCCCTGTCTCGTCCCAGCAGATACGCTCCTCGGATGCTGCTGAGGCGGCTGATCACACCCTCTGGCGTTATTACTATTCTGTGAAGCCCGTATCACGTTAGTATGATACTGGTTTCCGTCATTCCTGTTATTATTTGCATTGTACCGATTGTTATTACGGTCCGAACCATTATTGTTATTGCTGCCATCGTTGCGGTATGCATTATTCCCATGGTTATCGTTGTTGTGGTTGCTGTGGTACCCGTTGTTGTTACCACGGCCTCTACCACTGTCGCGATTATTGCGCCAATTGTCCTCGTCCTCCACTCTTTCCACGAAATCATTGATTGTCCTGTAATTGCTTCCTACGTATCGTTTTGTATCATCTGGAAACTTCTTGAAGAGTTCCCAGACTATTCCGGATTCCGAGCGGCGATCACGCAAATATTCCAACTTGCGGATCCAGCCTTCACAAAACTCCTTCATCGAACCGCGCGAATTCGCATCGAAAGGCCTCGATACGACAAATTCGCGCCAGACACTTTGCTGTTTTTGCTCTGACCAGTATTCAGGCAGAAACAAATTTTTAAATTCGTCAAAAGTCAGGTTCGTAATGTTGAGGTTTAAGCCCCAACGCTTGGCATCACCAGCCAACACATCAATAATCGCATTAATTTTTCTCTCATCAGTCCATGATCTGGGTAAAACTCTTTCACAATTCTTAATGAAATCCGTCGCGTGTATACCGCCTTTTTTCAAGGGGTCGAACCGCTCCTCTTTCGTGAACAATTCCGAACTATGTGCATAGATTGGCACATAGCTCTGTTTTTCGTCAAGTTTCTTTTCTAATTCCGACACTCTCGTAATTACTTGGCAAGTGGTTGTCGCAAGCGTTTCTACTTCCCTTTTTTTCTCTTCGCAGGTATTAGCCTGCTTCGTCACTTTGGTATCTACTTCGGATACTAAAGCCTTTAAAGTTTCCACCTTCTTTTGATCCTCCTTTTTCACTAATTGAATTTGTTCCGTCACCTTACTCTGGATGATCGGAGCAACTGATTCTCCTACACTTTTCTCGATTCTGCTAATTTCGGAATTAAAACGAGTATTTATGCTCGCAATTTCCGCCTGAACGCCTATCATTTCCTGTTTAAGATTACCGATTTCGGTATTAATTACAACAATATCTTCTTTGATTTTATCAACTTTTGTGTTAACAACTCCAACATTGTTGATAACAACGTTAATAGCTTTGTTCTAATTGTCTAGCATCCGTTCAAATTTTTCAGACTGAGCTTCTTGCTTGGCAGCCCGAGCTTCTTGCTTGGCAGCCCGAGCTTCTTGCTTGGCAGCCTGAGCTTCTTGCTTGGCAGCCTGATCTTCTTGCTTGGCCGATTGACTCTTGATTTCGTTAATCAAAACATTCAATAAATCAGTTAAATTCCCGGAAACTACCGGTTTTACTTGCGTAGCGGCTTCCTCTTTAATTGTCCCCCCCCGTATTCGTCATCAAGAGATTCAGATTTGATTTTCACTTCCGATTCCGAAACATTTTCTAAAGTTTGGAATTCCATTTCTGCTCTTTGTTGCGTTTCGGCGGTCGCGTCTTTCATGCTAGCCGCCTGCCCCTGAACAATGGGTACCGCGGTGCGCGTTTCCCACTGTTCGACCGATTGTTCCGTATCCAAGTCTACCAAATTTTGGCAATTGTTGCCTTCACTCATTTTAATAATTTTCAATATAAATGCCAAATCTCAAATATAATTAGGATTACTCCCACTACTTATTCTCGCTGACGTAACGGCCTGTATGTAACCAGTACTTTGGTACGAGATTTGCACCATACAAAATTCGTGTTCAGAACAACCTCAAAACTGAAGATTGTCCTGTCACCAGGTGGCTACGTGTAACTCCCCCTCACTCATCGACCTTAATGACAGTGAAAAATTAAACCGCGTGTACCTAATGGAAATTTGGGAAAAGCAATCGTCACCGAAGTTAATCTGTCGGTAAAGAGGGAGGAAAGGGTTACATCTAAATGAAAGGAAAAATGCAAATGAAACTAGTGGAAATTAATTTTGAAAAGGGGTAAAGTTAATGAAGAAAGTAAATGTCCGGCCGTTACGTTAACAATTAACTAGCGGTAATTAGATATTTGAGATTTGGGGGAAATTACGGTCGCCAGTCTTAAGGACAATTACTATAGTAACTGAAAAAGAAAGGTAATTACACATATAATTAGCACTAGAAGCGTGGCAACTGAAGGTTGACACGTGTAGTGTGAAAACTGAAAGTTTGTCAGAAGTAATAACTTTCGCTGCACTCTGACTTAATTTAGCAAATGAATTAATAAAACCAGAAAACCGAAAGTTAATTTAGTGACTGAAATTAATAAGAAGCTTTCTTTCTTAAGCACATCGAAATTCAGTAAAATACGGTTAGTCTTGGACTACCTCAACAATCATTTCAAAAGCTATTTGAAACTACGCAATTTAGAAATAAGAGATTTAGCTTTGAACTTGAATTAAATGATTCTGAACAATTAACAATGGTAAAATTTAGTACGTACCAAGCTGAGCCGCAGTCACAGGTAAGCTAAAATACGGTAACAAAACTCGCACTCTTAATTTGTGCTTACGTAATCTAAATATTGTAGCCAGCTATGAATACTTAAACTGAACTTTGAAATTAAAGCAGTGAAATGGAATGATTGTACTTTAATGCTGGCATCTGAATTTCAACGACACTCAGGTTGATTTCGGAAAAGGAAGGGACCCTGCTTGGTAATGCAATTGGGACAATGAGCAACAAAGGTTCATGCTAAGTTGCTGTAATTTTGTGATGCAACAATTTTAAAAGTTTGAAAAGCTGAGGTCTGCCATACAGTTCTAAAACTTTACGTGCTTCCAGTCTTCCTTGTTGGTTGATTGAAGGTTTGAAGCCGTCGATCGAGGATGTGGCGACAGTCACTCATTGTCGGCCGTCGCTGTTGCAGAAGCTGGATGTTGGCGCGCCTTCTTCTCGACACGGTCACCAGACGAAACGGGCTCTTGATGTGCGCCAGCTAATGCTTCCCGTCCGCCACACCATGTCAGAAACTATCATCGCAAGTCGAGCGCAATTACATGCTGCCAAACCCCGAAAGCGCGGCAACTCGCGGGAGCTTCACACCACACACCTGCTCCACTCGCTACTCCAGCCAGACTCTCTCTGCCCGCGCTCCACGCGGCAGAGTTTACACTACCAAAGATCCTACAAACTTTGATTCTTCACACGACCCATCGATGTAATCGTTCGATAGCAGTTTTCGCTAGGCAAGACCCAGCGTAAAAATACAAATAATATTTACGAAACAAACCAATTATACATCGACATAAGTGCATAAATATATATATACAAACAGTAAAACAATTACAATATATAAAGATACAGAAATGTCATATCTTGAGGTAACAAAACAAGGAAAAAAAATAACAGTACAATAGATGGAAATAGGAGGATATGCATTTCCGGCGTTACACACTGTCATCCATAAAAACTCCGTTGTTGTTTAGGAACATGACGTCCACGAATGGCTGCAAATGGTCACCAAGTACCCGAACATTCAGAGGACCCAGTCCATTCCATGTAAACACAGCCACACCAGTATGGAGTCACCTCCAGCTTGCACTGTGACTTGCTGATAACTTGGGTCCATGACTTCGTGGGGTCTGTGCCTCACTCGAGTGGTACCATCAGATTTTAGCTACTGAAACGGTGACTGATCTAAACAGGCCGCGTTATTTCTGTCGTCTAGAGTCCAACCGATATGGTCATGAGCCCAAGAGAGGCGAGTCAGGCGGTGTCAAGCTGTTAGCAAAGGCACTCGCGTCGGTCGTCTGTCGCCTTAACGTCAAATTTCGCCGCATGTCCTTACGACACGTTCGTCGTACTTGGCACATTGGTTTCTGTGGTCATTTCACGCAGTTCTGCTAGTCTGTTAGCACTGAAAACTCTACGCACACGCTGCTGTTGTTGGTTGTTAAGTGAAGGCCGTAGGCCACTGCGTTGTCCGTGGGGAGAGGTAACGCCTGAAATTTGGTATTCTCGACACTCTCTTCACACTGTGTATCTCGAATTATTGAATTCCCTAACGGCTTCCGAAATGGAATGTCCCATGAGTGTAGCTCCAACTACCATTCCGCGTTCAAAGTCTGTTAATTACTGTCGTGCGGCCATAACAACTTCGGAAACCCTTTCACATGAATCACCTGTGTAGGAAAAATGACAGCTCGGCCAATGCACTGCCCTTTTGTACCTTGTGTATGCGGTACTGCCGCCCTCTGTACATGTAGTTATCGATATCTCATCACGTTTATCACCCTAGTGTAGTGTATTTCATAGGTAGAAGGAACATGTCATTCTGGCTTGGATGACATTAGAAACTCAGATTTCTGGCATTCACTGTCGTCGGGTCGCGGAGACGGCTCTTTCCCTCTAGTAATGCAGTATCACTACCTTATTTTTCTGTATCCTGAATCTGTACCAGCCATAGTTCCTTTTAATTGTTTCACATACTTGTGAAAATCATCATGACATAATTGGATAATTAAACATTTTTATTGTACTGCAGCACAACTGTTGCACACCTTTGTGCCAGGTTTTGAAATAAACAATAGAACTTATGGTAATTTTGACTTTCATTACGTAGACATCTTACCTGCCAAAACAATACATTGTAGTGTCACTGTTCTGCGACCCTTTTGATAGCATTATAGCTGTAACTTAGCGTTAATTAAATATCCTTGTGTAACAACAATAAGTAACAGTCTTCATTATTTATCTACATATTTATATAGGATGCATATATAAACGTGGAGTTGGTGGGGTAGTGCATACTGTGACTGGCACACCAAATTGCTGTTTGGCGGACAAGGATGTCAAGAAATAGAAAGGCATCATCTGTCCCTGCCTCCATCGTGAATGGTTACGGATGTTGTTGATGTGGTCCAAGTACTTGCGAGGACATTATTTCGCCACATGTCAAAATACTTGTTATTGCCTGTAACATTAGAAATTGAATGTGTCGCTATCCTTAATCGCAGTTACTATGTTGCAGCTACCTCTGGTTTCGATGATGGAGAATTTCGTAAAGATATCACTGTCTAGTGACATTGTTTTGAATAAAGCCTGATTGTCGTTGCTGGGCGCGAGCGTCTAACGTGGCAGTCGAGTTGAGCGGTTCCAGTTGGAGAGTTCGATCTGGGCGTCTGAGTTGGGCAGTCGATTTCAGACTAGGCGCGGGTAATTTCAGAAGTTGCTCATTCATTTTTAAAATGATAATTCACGCCATGTTTGTTCACCTGAGAATTTCAATGTGAAAAGGTGGATGTCGCATGTGGAACATTGCTGAATTGTGAAAATTGAAAAATGTTTCTAATGAGTAGCACTTTCCACCATCAATCATACTGCCCATGTCCTGCTAACAATAATTGTTGCTAATCTGATCCAATATCATCCACATCCATAAATTATCGGTCAGTGGAATAAATGTTTCTTAATTAATGGACTGGGGAAAGTCGGAAGTATCTTTGTAATGTAGCATGCACCCAGCAGTCACGTTATACACGCTTCCTGCTTTTCGCATCCGTGAGGCCAGATATTGAATGTGTCATCGAAGTAACGGTAAGTCGAACTAGGCTTTGCAGATGTTGCGTCCGGGGTGATGTCCTCATGTGCTCCGTAAAAAGTTTATTTATAACTTGAGCTACGGGGCTTTCAATCAGGCTGCTGTTCATCTGGTTAAAACATTTTCCACTATACAAAAGGTAACATAACGTCGGTGTGTGCTTAAAAATTCACAACATTGTCGTGAAACACCTGGGAGAGCACACCTAATAAATTTTTGACGGGTATGCGTGACCATCGTATCATCCCCTCCAAGTTGCAAATGTGTAAAACAGATAATGAAACCACTTGTATTTCTGACACTATCCACACAGTGCTCAACATGAGTAATAACAAGATAACCCAAGTGCTTTTTGAGTCTGTAAGTTAGCGCTCGAGAGGGGATACGATGGGCTACAGGGAGGCTTCCTTTGTATGAACTTTTGACTCGTCATAATATGTAGGTGGAGGTGCCTGAGGCACGGGACTTAAAGACACTCTTTTCCAGAGAAAGTGATTGGGATGCTCCAAAACTTCTCATTAATCTGTATGTGGGGTCCTATGATAATTTTTGGTACGTCTCCACTTCCAGCCTGAACCAGATCTTCACATCGTAGTGAACGTGCTCCGTAATGACAGCTGCATTGCCTTCGTCAGCTGGAAGGACTAGGATGAGCGAAACGCTACTTTTGTCATATTTCTTGCTGTGCACTCGCTTTCAGTGATGCGGTGGCTACAGTCTACAGGTTTCAGGCTTCTGCTCTAAACTACAGAGGCGTTAGGGCGTAAAATTTGTGAAAGCACTGGTGGAGTGGGAATCCCATGACAACCCCGATGTCAATACATCTTCTGATGCGCCATGTCAGACCAGTTTGTTCTCACACGAAGCTAAATGGCAGGCAAAGGTAATTTTGTATATTTTCGGCCGGAAAGCGAAAGCAATCACGAATGTCTTCCCCTTACACTTTGCAGCAGGTACGAGATCCTGCCATGCACTGATAAAACATCTTGAATTAGAACGGGATGCCTATTGGATAAGTGACCAAAGTTCCTACGAAGCCCGGACAATCACAGGAGGTGGATGAATGGGACATTGGGCGCTCCATAAATAGTCAGGTAATGGAGCCCCACAGGAAAACAGCAGGCAGGTCGAGAAAGAATGCCAATTGGAAATCAGTATGCTGGTCGATAGGTCTCGTCCGAGACGTGGAACAGTTTATGAAGGCAGCTATTGATTGCACTAAGTGCACCCGTCTGCAAATATTAGCACACGTCAGCACGAACTGCGCTTTGTGCCTGTGTTCTGGAGGAATCGTCATTACCTGTACACCAGTTGTGTAGAGGCGTGCTAATAGCAAGGCCGCAAACCCCACACAGTGACTGCCGGCCAGTGTGGCCGATCTGTTCTAGGCGCTTCAGTCTGGAACCCCACGACCACTACGGTCGCAGGTTCGAATCCTGCCACGGGCATGGATGTGTGTGATGTCCTTAAGTTGGTTAGGTTTAAGTAGTTCTAAGTTATAGGGGACGGATGATCTCAGATGTTAAGTCCCATAGTGCTCAGAGCCATTTGAACCATTTTGAACCACACTTTGACAACACATTTGTTTCACCAATATTTCCTTTACTTAAGAAATATGAGTACAACAACATAAACAATGTATTCTCAATAAAAGTAATTTCTACATGAGCCCGTTCTCTCGTTTCCGGGAGAAATGAAAGAATAGTTAAGAAACTACAAGAACGAACGAACAGGGGAGTGCCACCAATAGATGAATGACGAGCCGCATACTGTCTCGTCGGTTGAGACTTGTGCATCGATGCTGTAGACGGTTGGCTGAACAGGTGCAGCACACCTCTCCATTTACAGCATTGTGTCCAGATATGTTGGTCGTCCATTTATTGGGAGCCAAGTTTATGTCTAAATCAAATACTCACGCTATTCTGCGTCAGTCACAGAAGCCACTAATGGCGTGCACGGTGGTTTTAGTAGGTTATAGAAACTCGTCCTTGGGGCAACGATGAGATACCTGACAAAACTGGAAGAGAAGTACAGGGGATTGACAAAATAATGTGAACACCTGTACTTACTAGGGAATAGTGTACTAATAGAGCCTTGGACCTCCATTTAACCGTAGTACAGCTGCAACTATCTTGGAATACTGGCGTACAATGATTGCATAGTCTCCAGTGGAATGTTATGCCACTCTTCGATCACAACATCTTCTAACTCTTGTAGGGACGAGGGGGACGGAAATCTGCTCCGGAGACTGCGCGTCAATACCGCCGACAAGGGTTCGATAATGTTCAAGTTCGGGGACTGTACTGACCATGGAACACACTGCACTTCAGTATCATGGCCCTCGTACAAATATTGTACTGTCCTGGCTGTGTGAATGAGTGCATTATTGTCCTGAAATATGCCATCATTTTTGAGGAACAACATTTGTATCATAGGGTGCACCTGATCACCTAACATGTTTACATAATCGTTGACTGCAGCATGGCCTTTGAGAGTAATGATGGGACCAGCAGAATACCATAATATGGTTGCCCACACCATCACACTTGCACCTCCACCCTTAACCGTTGGAATCAAGCAACCAGGACTGTAGGCTTCTTTTGGCGTTCTCCAGACGTAAGCCCTGCCTGATGTTGGAAATAACGGAAACGTTGACTCGTCGGACCATACGACGTGTTTCCATTAATCAGCCGCCCAGGATTTATCCGCCTGACACTACGTTTTACGCTTCTTTGCTTTGGTTGTCTTCACTAATGGTTTCGGTATTGCAACTCGTCCGCGAATATTCGCTTCATAGAGTTCTCGGCGTACAGTGTCAATAGATAGGGGTTCTCGAAGATGGCTAATGAGCTCTTCAGTCACTTTAACCGATTTAGTTTTGTATGGTCTTGACACAATTCGTGTTAACGTATGTTGATCTCTGTCATTTATTTCTGATTAGCGACCACTATCACCTTTACGCGATGATGTCTTACTATGTTTTGTGTAGGCTGTCATGACTGTTGAGACATTCAGTAAGTTGGCTGTCTTGGTTACCGATGCTCCAGCTATTTGGGTCTCCACAATCTGCCCTCTCTGTTAAGTCTCTCCCTGCAGGTCGAAATCGGGCTCTGAATGCAAATATTAAGTGTGTACTACTCGTAAGCAACCTGCCCTGATGCCTAGTCCGTACTGAACACGCACAATCGAGCGCGATACGTGCCTTACCTGTGTTGTTGATCGTCAAACACAATCATCTCGTTACTACTACTGTTCGCGTTATTTTACCTATCCCCTGTAAGTCACATTACTGTCGAAGAAAGAAATTTCGTCCTTTCAGATCAGAAACTAAGAACGTTACTATAATAATAAACTGCAGAGTTATCAGTGACTAGATCCCAGATTCATTATCATTTATTAGAGGTACTATGGCTCATAAGGCTCCGGGAGTAGACAACATTCCATTAGAACTGCTGACGGCCTTGGGAGAGCCTGTCCTGACAAAACTCTACCATCTGGTGAGCTAGATGTATGAGACAGGCGAAATACCCTCAGACTTCAAGAAGAATATAATAATTCCGATCCCAAAGAGAGCAGGTGTTGACAGATGTGAAAATTACTGAACTATCAGTTTAATAAGTCACAGCAACAAAATACTAACTCGTATTCTTTACAGACGAATGGAAAACAGGTAGAAGCTGACCTCGGGGAAGATCAGTTTGGATTCCGTAAAAATATTGGAACACGTGAGGCAATACTGACCCTACGACTTATCTTAGAAGAAAGATCAAGGAAAGGCAAACCTACGTTTCTAGCATTTGTAGACTTAGAGAAAGGTTTTTCGCAATGTTGGCTGGAATACTCTCTTTCAAATTCTAAAGGTGGCAGGGGTAAAATACAGGGAGCGAAAGGCTATTTACAATTTGTACAGAAACCAGATGGCAGTTACAAGAGTCGAGGGGCACGAAAGGAAAGCAGTGGTTGGGAAGGGAGTGAGACAGGGTTGTAGCCTCTCCCCGATGTTATTCAATCTGTATATTGAGCAAGCAGTAAAGGAAACAAAAGAAAAATGCCGAGTAGGTATTAATATCTACGGAGAAGAAATAAAAACTTTGAGGTTCGCCGATGACATTGTCATTCTGTCAGAGACAGCAAAGGACTTGGAAGAGGAGTTGAACGGTATGGACAGTGTCTTGAAAGGAGGATATAAGATGAACATCAACAAAAGCAAAACGAGGATAATGGACTGTAGTCAAATTAAGTCGGCTGACGCTGAGGGAATTGGATTAGAAAAAGAGACACTTAAAGTAGTAAAGGAGTTTTGCTCTTTGGGGAGAAAAATAACTGATTATGGTCGAAGTAGAGAGGATATAAAATGTAGAGTGGCAATGACAAGGAAAGTGCTTCTGAAGAAGAGAAATTTGTTAACATCGAGTATAGATTTAAGTGTCAGGAAGTCGTATCTGAAAGTATTTGTATGGAGTGTAGCCATGTATGGAAGTGAAACACGGACGATAAATAGTTAGGACAAGGGACCCCAGGAATTCCCGCTTGGGAAGATGGGCAACATTCTGATAGTACGTAGCAGTTAGGTGCTGAAAATACCGCCTTTCAACATGAGCGAGCAGCAGCTGTCATTGTCTCAACCTCACCGCTGACGCTTAATGCACCATAGCGATGTACTGTAGAACGGAGTGAATAAGGCGTTCGTGAAATACAGTTTTATGACATTGGTGACAAGCTTTGCTCATTGTGTCAAAGTGTGCCGCTAGTAGCTAGTAATGGGTGCCAGAGATCTCTTCGATTTGTACTCTTTTATGTAGTGATTTACAAATGCAGTGCAAATGAACGAAATGAATGAGTTTACCAGTGAGAAAGTAGCGCAGCTATTTAATAACTAACACTGCCATTATGTGTAATTTTCTTTGGATTTAAAAGCTGTAATTGTTAAAGTGAACAACGTTTGTAAGAGCGGCGCTATTCTTCAAGCATGATTAAACTGCAAATCGAAAATCATTCACTTCATAATGTTTCTTCAGTTGCTTATGTATATTCATTTTGATTAGGAGGTGTACTTATGGCTGAAGAATATCAGTACGAGAATATGGTTAAAATAATTTTCAAAATATATGTGCGCGAGATTGTCATATAGCGTACTAATATTACTTACCTATTTTTCGTGTAGATTAACATGTGTGCAAGGACAAGATTTCAAGCGCGGTAGGCAGATGTGTCGACTTCACCCCCCCCCCCCCCCCCTGTTCCCTCATCTTCAACATACCGTGAGTAGGAGGTCTCTGGTTGTACAATTGGAGAGCGTTCTGGAATGTAATGCCTTCGAATTCTTTACTCTGCTGTCAATAGCGGTTCAGGTACGACATGTCATGCATATTAATCGATCAACTTTCCCGCTTCACTGACGGAAGTTGCAATCCTCTGCTGCTAGAGGGTTCCGGATTTTAGCGTTTAACGTAATGGTGTGTAACCCAACGTTGTTAGTACTTGAGAATCAGCGTGCTGTAACAGGGGGCCATAGAGTTTTTAACCGCAGGAAACGTGCATCCTATTCTGATCCATAGCAGTATGAAAGCTGTGTGCAGTTGTAAGTAGGCTGTTTAGGTTTTTAGGTCGGTAACGCCACGTAGCGCTCTATATGAAAATTACTGGCTGTGCTGTGTGCAGTCTGTGGCTGGTTTGCATTGTTGGAATATTTGCTATTGTAGTGTTGGGCAGTTGGATGCTCACAGCGCGTAGCGTTGTGCAGTTGGAGGTGAGCCGCCAGCAGTGGTGGATGTGGGGAGGGAGATGGCAGAATTTTGAGAGCGGACGATCTGGACGTGTGTCCATCAGAAAGAGTAAATCTGTAATATTGGATATCATGAACTGATATACATATGATGACTTTTGAATATTATTAAGGTAAATACATTGTTTGTTCTCTATCAAAATCTTTCATTTGCTAACTATGCCTATGAGTAGTTAGTACCTTCAGTAGTTAGAATCTTTTATTCAGCTGGGAGTATTGGCGCACGCTGTATTGCAGTAGTATGAGTAACGAAGATTTTTGTGAGGTAAATGATTCATGAAAGGTATAGGTTGTTGTTAGTCAGGGCCATTCTTTTGTAGCGATTATTGAAAGTCAGATTGCGTTGCGCTAAAAAAAAAATATTGTGTATCAGTTTAATGATGATCAGAATAAATAAAGAGAAATGTCTGGGTACGTTCAGTTTTGCACAGCTGTTTGCAAATCAAATAATGTAAGATGTTTACCAGTACTGTCATTTATAAATTTTTGAAACGGCATGTTTCACAGTGATCAAGGTACCGACTTCAGTAATGCGCGATTTTGGGCTGTTTAGTCATAATGAAGGGAACGGTGGTGTTAACCTCAATGTGTGTAGCATAGATGAGAGTGACGACCAGGTACGGCAATCTACAGGACTCATCGAAATCGAGTTGATGAACTCATCAGACGAATTCGTCAGATAACACAGACAGAACTTTGAGAACTTTGCTCTGCGAACAAAGTACAGCCTTCAAGTGTGACAGAATCAAAGAACTGGTTTCTTGTTGGGAGGAATGTGTCTGTCACCAGGATGAGTATGATAAGAAATAAATACATGTACCGGAAGAAGAAGGATGCAGAATGTGAACAAAAAAGTTATTTTATTTAAAAGGTTTTAAGAGTTTCCACTGAAGAAAGTCGGAGGCAATATTTTTTCAGCACTTTCGCGTATTTCGCACTTGGGCGTTATGCGGCTGCAATGGTGCGGAGGGAGAAACGAACATTTGGAGTAACTATATTTGGCGGGTTCTACCTCACTTGGGTCAGTCCTGCCTGACGCCAGAACCGACCCATGTTACCTAGAACATTCCAGATATAGCTACCATAGTCCACAATTTTAGGCCTAACTATCTTAATTTCATTTAAAAATGTCTACTTTATTTTAAATTACTTAGAAACTTAATAAAAATGACTATTTTTCTTATCAAGTTCTCTTATCATTAAATAATAATTTTTTTCATACAAAAGGTAAACCTAAGAAAATAAATTAAATATTTTTGTTTGGTGCACATAACAAGAAAATTATTCATTTTCACAAAGAATAATTCATATTAAAATTTCACTAGCTCTTCATTTCAGTGTACTTTATTATTTAACTGGGCAGTTACAATGAGTTTAAAATAAAATTTCGTCCTCAAAAAGTCCAAAAACCTTGGGCATCAGAAGAATGAAACCAAGACAGTTTATTCTTGATGTTACTCTGTTTATTTCGTTTTACCCTCTGGGTTTTTTCGAAGTTCATCTAAATGCCCAGGTAGCTGTCCTTTGCACCTAGTCCCCTCAGCTTTAATTGAAGGGGCAGAACTCGAACAGCAGTGACTTAGTGATCAACAATCCCCATTGCATGGGTGTGCAGCCCACTCACAACCTGAGGCACTCTGGGAGCCAGTGTATTTGGTTGCAGTTTGTATACAAGGCATACATAAAGTACGGGAATGATGAATGTATTGATGAATAGTTAAAAGAAAAAATTAAATATCCATTGAATAGAAAAGTTATTATTAACATACATGCATTTAATTTTGATGAAGAGTAGTTAATATTATTTCTCAGCGTTTCTTGTGTGTAATCATTTAAAATGTTAAAATATTCATTCATATAAATTTACTCAATTAGGATTGTAATTAGCTCTTAGCATTTCTTCACAATTAGGATATCTATCTTCACTTCTATGTAACTGTTGTTTTTAACTGTTTGTACTCTAATCATATAATAAGTATGGTCACAGTTTTCACCAAATAATTTTAAAAGAATAAAATTTGCTTTAAAATTTTCATTAATTGTTTGGGCATAAAACGATGTAATAAACTAGTTATTGGTTCTTTTCTTCCGTTTATTATTTCTGAAGCATTATTAACTGCTTATCTGAAATTTTGTATTTATTCCTCCTCTAATTGGACGATTTCTTCATTTTTTGTCTACTTTTTCTAGTCGTTCCATACAACAATTTTTATTATTTATCTAATATTAATAAAATTTATTATTCGTTCTCTAATTTTATATTCTCCATGTTTTCTAACTGCTGGCAAAACTTCTTCGTAAACCCAATTTTAGAAATTTACAGCAAAACGCATTTTGAATCTCATAACATAAGAATATAGACGAGGTTCATTGACAAATGCTATTGAGTTTTTTATATTAAGTTAATACTAACTCAATACATCTGAAATTATCATAAGCTTTACTATATTTTTTGTTCGCATCGGCTGTAATAGTGTTCCTAGAACGTTCATATCCTAAAAGATCAACAACTTGATTGCACAAAACCAAGGATTTTCACCAGTAATCATGAAGAATCAGTTATTATTGCATCTAAGTTTGTTATCGAAAAGATCTATAATATCTATAATTGGCTTCTTTTAAGATAAAAGTTCTTTCGATTTTTTATTTTTATAAATAAAACTGTGTATATATAACACACAGATGCAGGTACATTGATAAATAACATTGATGCTTTGCGTTGCTAGGTGTATGTAAATGTAGTTAAATATGCTATGATTGTTTGTGAAAACAGTAATTAGTGATTACGCAGTAAAATATTTATTTGTTTCTTTTACTTGAATATTCCATACTGAGTGACGATTTACAAAGAGAATCATTAATGTATAAATGGAATAAAAAATATAAAATGGAATGATAAGGGAGCAAATAGAAAAATGTTAGAATAAATGATGGAGCATGTTGTTCATGACATTAATAATCCAGATATTTTCATTAAAAGTAAAGGATGAGTATATACACATTAAATATGTGTTCATGACTGTTGAAATGAAGTAATTTTCCTAGTATAAATAATGATTCTATGGAACATATATTGATAAAAGATGAGATCTGGTATATGGAAACTGATAAAAATGCATCAGATTATCAAACAAATGTGTTTGGAGTTTTAGTTCATGAAGTTGGTTACTTATTAGGTTTAAGTCACTCAGATGTTGATAGATCAATAATGTATCTACACTGTAATGGTTGCCATTTGGAGATTATTTCAAGATGCTATTTATGCTATTGAAAGCTTAGATGGTAAAAAATGTCAACAGAGTTGACTATGCCAGAATCTAAACCTGTTGTTGTAGCAGTTGAACCAACAGTTGCCTTAAATGAGTCAGTGAAAGCACTATGTGAAACTAATAAATCACTTATAACTGATGATTGAGTTAAATATATTTTTAATCAGAATTGGGTATGGGTAGGTGATGATATGTATTCGCAATTAATATTTGATTGGTTAAAATTGTTTCCATAAAATTTGCAAAAAGTGGATGGTATATACTAGAGACCAAACTGTGAGGTTCTATTACTTGTTGGCAATAAGATATATATGACAAATTTACAATTATTACAATGAATTCCCGTAATTCCAAAGACAATATATAGAATAGAATTAATTAAAAAATTTTGTTTAAATGTTGCAGTCAACACTTATTTTGGTACAACATTTTTATTCTTTAATGAACTTGTAGATGGCAGTACTTTAACAGAGGTGTTGTAACTAGAGAATTTCGAGGGTTGCCTAGAAGAATGAATCAGATACATTAATGAATTCCTCAAATTTTCCAAGGACAATACTTTTTATAAATATGATGAATTTACAAAGAAGGATTTAGTCATTGCACAATTGATTTATATTCCTTTTGTTTTAAGTATACTACATTAGTGCTTGTGGAAATAAATATATGAATATATACATTAGAACAATTTTAAAATTTCATATTTTTACAAAGGTCAGTTTGAACAATAAGCAGTGCAGTCATGTGTCGAATGAAAATTTTGTATTTATTGCAACACTGAGAAGTTAACTGAAAAGTTTATTTCACAGAAATACATAAAATGCTGGTATAGAACGACATGTAGACAATGTGTAAATGAATGTGATGAAAATATCTGTAACAGTAAATGAATACATTAAGTGTATATGTAAAAAATACTTCTAAACATTATAATAAATATCAGTTACCACGAATTATGAGTGAAGAACATTCGAAAATATTCTTCTTGATGAATAATGATGAAAAACATAAAGGAAATACAAAATCATAAAAATGTAAACTTTGTTGAGAGATTAAAATTTAAATTCTTTCTATATTAATCCATCACATTAACATAAACATGATAACAAATGTAAAAACTGTACTTCTAATTATGTGAAAAATAAGAAAAGAAATTATCTCATAATTTATATTTAAATATCTATGATATTTACTAGTCGAAATCTGAGTTATTATTTACAACTGTAATCAATTTTCATTTCTATGAATAGGAAGGCCAAACAGAAATTCGTTGTTGTTCAACTTCATGGCAACAAAAATAGTTTACTATGTAATAGTAAGTTAAATAAAGCTGATCTAATCAGATTTATCAGCAGACATCACCTGACATTTTAAAATTGGAAACAATTGTAAATTTTTTCAAAATAATGAAACAAAACCAAGAAATAAATATTTTCATGTATTACCGATATGTTTGTGAAACAAGAAATTAGAAATAATGTTGAAAAATTATTTCCTTTTTGTACTGATTTATTTCAGAAACTAACAGACAGAAGAACATTAGAGAATATCTATTTGATAAAGTATTTACAAATATGTTATAAATCATAAATTTTGAAAACAATATAAACTCAGTTGAACCTCATCTTTTCTTGACTGCAGTAAAACCTAGATTTACGAAAACTGTAAAAGACAATCTAGGTACACATCGTGGTTTGAAAGTAACTTTTAAACATTTTGATGAGTGCCAACTGCCAAAAATAGAAATATTATGGAACATAATTTCCACACACAAAACTATAGGAGAGTTAATTAAAAAATTAATATTGTTAAGCAAAATATTTAATCAAGAATGGGTGATTTTCAAGCATTTAGACCACTATGGATATTAAACAGATTTATTGGATTACAGTTGGAATTAATATATATTCTCCATTAGGAGAATCTCTTTACATTGAATTACCAGATAAAACAAGAATCAAAAATGCTTCTATTAATGGATAAGATAAACATAAAAAGTTTTCTGTGGACTATAAAATCTGTATTATAACCTGTAGATAAAAATTCGGAAAGAGTTACACAATATAAAAACGGGACCAACAATAACTGAAGAGAGTCATACAACATGACAGAAGTGCTAAGATTCCGCAAACTGCTAAAGATTTCAATGCTGGGATATCAACAAGTGTCAGCATGCAAAGCAGTCAATGAAATATCATCGATATGGGCCTTCGGAGCCACAGGCCTACTTGTGTTCCCTTTGTGACTGCACCACACTAGGCTTTACACCTCGCCTGGGCCCATCAACACCGATATTGAACTGCTGATGATTGGATATATGTTGTCTGGTCAGACTAGACTCATTTGAAATTGTATTGAGTGGATGGATGTGTACAGATATGGAGAAAGCCTCATGAATGCATGCACTCTGCGTGCCAGTATAAATCTCTTCAAGCTGGTGGAAGCTCTGTAAGGGTATGGGGTGTGTGCAGTAGGACTAATATGAGACCTGTGATGTGTCCATATACAATTCTGACAGGTGTCACATACCTAGGCATCCTGTCTGATCACTTGCATCCATTCATGTGCACAGTGCATTCTGATGCACTTGGTCAGTTCTGTCAGGATAATGTGACAACCCACATATCAGTAATTGCTACAGAGTGGGTTCAAGAACACTCTTCTGATTTAACACACTTCCATTGACCACCAGACTCCATAGACATTAATTTCATTGAGCATATGTGAATAGCATTGAAACGTGATGTTGAGAAGAGATTTCAACCCCCATGTACTCTTACAGGTTTATGGCAGCCCTGCAGGATGCATGGTGCCAGTTAACTCCAGCACTACTTTATACAGTAGTTGAGTCCATCTCACGTTGTGTTGCATGACTTCTGCGAGTTTGTGGGCACCTTACACAATATTAGGCATGTGTACCAATTTCTTTGGCTCTTCAGTGTATTAGTTTGGGTAAGAGGACAGAAAATATAAGAACTGAGATGTAGCGTTCAGTTTCTGGGTTCTGCTTTGAAAGACTTTCACCCAATTTGAAAGAGATTAAAATGACATTATTAGGAAATTTTTCTTAGAAGAGTTATTCAATCTAGTGATCAGAAAATGTGTATAAGAAATATGATTACAAGGATTCTTGGAAGATAATTGTTGAGACACAATTATCAGTAAAAGAAGAACTTTATAATAAACTGAATGACTGTAAATTAAGTGATGAAGATTAGAAACATGCAAAAAAATTGGGAATAATTTACTATCTAAAATCCTGGTGAATATCATGATCTGTATCTTAAAACTGATGTGTTGCTACTGTCTAATGTTTTTGAAAATTTTAGAAAAAATTGTAGAAAAGCATATGATGTTGAACTATCTTGCTATTTTACTGCACCACGATTACCTTTGGACAGAATATGACTAAAAAAACCACTTGATTTATAACATGATTTTGGTATTATTTTAAGGGTTGAAGAGAGGATAAGAGGAAGATACCACAATGTTGTAACAGATATGTGAAAGCAATCAATAAATATATGAAGTGTTTTGATAGTAAGAAGGTATCAAATTACGTTGGTTACTTAGATCTGAATATTTTATATTGTTTGTTATGAGTCAATATTTTCTGTTTGGTGGATTTTAATTTGATGAACCAAGCAATTTTGATTATACAAAATAAGTATATAACTACGGAAGCGCATTATGGGAGCCACTCAACTCTAAACACAACACTGTCCTATGTCTGGTTTGAACAGTTATGTTTTGAGACGATAAGAAAATGGTAGGTTGTACTTTCTACACACTAGGTTGTAGGTGTTGATGCCGGTCGACATTTTTGCTAATTTTGATGAGAGTCAAAATATTCCCTTATTGCTGTACAGTATTCTTGACGATGTCAATGTCTGTCAGGCCGTCACACATATTTCACTCTATTCGAACCTTCAGTGATAGATACATAGGCAATGATGATGATTATGCGTCCACGTTTATCACTCGGACGAGCGTTAGCATAACTAACATGCCACAGGTGATTGTTGATCATGAGGAAGCACAGTGGTCGAAAGAAAGTTCTTACACTTTTTATGTGCAAATCGATATCTAGTACCAGTCCTTCTTGGCACTTGTAATAAAATATCACTGTTCATGAAAGCGAATTAACAGTACACAGTTCTCACTTGTACGAGCATTTGTGTAACTGTCATGACGTGGCTGATTATTGATGATGATGAAATGCGATGACCAAGCGCATGTTTTATGCTCACTACAAGACACTGGCACTTGATTGCTCTCCTTTGTGGTAAATTATTTTACTGATTCTCATTAGTTTCACTCTGGGGTGGGGGGTGGGGGGGCTGAACACGCCACGGATGATTTATGTTGTATGGTACGACACGTAAACGGGCAGATACTCAAATACATCATTGGTGGCACCGCTCATACTTAACTGCTTCTTTATGCACTTTTCACTGAATCCTCTTCCATATCTCATTACTTCACAATAAAAGTACTTGCAGCCACACTTGACCTTCCATAAGCATGCCTTTCCCATGCAGAGCTACCCACAACACAACATAGCACCTCTGCGTCCCATGCTCGTCTGTACAATGCAGCCGTTCGTGAAGATACTCTGCTACCAAACCAGCAGTATGGCAATACGCTTACATTCCCGCACGAAAATGTTTTCGAATTGCTTAAGACAATATCTAAATCTAGATAAATCCCTCCTGCAGGAGATTAAAGAGTTGGCACAAGTAGGGGGGGGGGGGGGGGAGGAAGTATACTGCCCCTCCCCCCGGGTATAGACCGGTTGCCACATAGTGGACCAGACATGAGTTACTCACAGTCACAAAAACATAAATAACAGTAAGTAAACAGTTGTCAAACAGAGAAGAAACATGACAAAGGAACCCTACCTACAGTGCAACCTGTATAGCAAACACAGTTACAATGCAGTAGATAAACAAAGAGTTAAAACAATAAGTTGCAAAAATATTAAGTCGCTGAAACAGAAAGCTTTACAAATACAGCTGCAAAAGGTTAGACATGATTTACAGGTCCCTGAAAGAAAGAGTTAAGAAAAATAGTAGAAAAACACTTGTGTACACTGCTACTCCTGGTAGACAATTTTACTGATGACACTATATGGCATATAAAAAACAAGAGAACCTCCATTAGCACTTGCCCATAAAAAATTATTTCACTACTCACAACATTGCATCACAAGGGAGCATTCTTTGCACTGAACGGGGGCGGTGAGTAGTAGTAGCGTCAATGCTGCGCCTACAGGCAGATGTGCAGTATAGTCGTCTCCTCGCCGCTCTCACCTCATGGTAATCTGTTCACTGGCGTACATGAAACAGCTTAATGACGCTCTCAGTTTTGTCCTAAAACTGTCCAGTCAACCTACTTATATTCTGTTACTACTATGGTGAACATTACAGTGTTCTATCTGACATAGTAAACACATAAGCTAATAAGAAAGAGGTAAATAAGAAACTCGTCTAAGCTGAATTCAGTTACTAAGTGAATAATGGAAAAAAATAACAGTTAGACCATCATTAAGCAGGAGTAATAAGAAATTTTTAAATGAAAACCCTTTTGCATAGCACAACCTATAGATACTAGTGTTCACTCAACCATATAACTGTATGTGAAAGGAGGAACATATTACCCTTAGTCTAGATTGAACAGATAGTTAGTAAATAAAATTATAATTTAGTATATGGTGCTAACACATCCTAGTTGGGTGGTGTGTGGGTTTTGATTAACAGAAGTTCATTAATCGGTGGCACAATCTTATCATGTCTTTCCTTCCACCATTGTGACTCATCACATAAATGCTCCATTCCCAATTCAATTTTGCTGTCCTACAATTGATCCACAGCCGGAAAATCGCTCAAGATGCTGGAGAATGTACTTTCAGGACATTGGTTCAGCAGGATTTCACATGGTGCAATAGCTGTCGAGGCATGAGGTAGGCTATTGATTACACCCAGAAAATCTGTTACATACACTTTCCACTTGTTATGTCTCTGACTATAATATGTTCTGCATATGTAGTTCACCTCTTTCATGACTCTCACAGCTGGATTTGAGGTAGGCCTATATATAGCTATCAGAACCCGTTCCTCACCATTCCTTTGCAACCTCTCCTTTTACTCCTTTGATATAAATTGCGGTCCATTATCTGATAGCACCTGCTTTGGTTTGCATACCTGCATAAATTAATGATTTTGCATTCTCGCTGATATTGCCATACCTGTTGCCCTCCTTATGGGGTAGAAATTTACATATATGCAACACACTTCTAACACCACCATGAGCTGTGTGAAATTGCCACAGGACTTAGGCAGTGTACCAACTAAATCGACAGCCATGTCTGTCATTCCGTCAGGAATTATTGCGTGCATAGATCCCTGATAGGTAACAGTAGTAGTCTTAGTCTTTCGGCACACATCACAGGTCTGTAATACCTCCATAATCTTTTTGCTCATGCCAAAGAAAATACACTCCTTCTTTAGCTTTTCTAGATATTTGTCTGCACCAAAGTCGGCATTACTGTAATGAGTGTACCACACCCGCTTCTCAGTAGCATATCAAACCTTCACACTCTCAATGTAGGATCTTCATTATGCTCTGGTTCGATATTCTTAAGTCAAATGAGTCATATTGAACGCCATTGATCAAATTACTGCCTAATTTCTGCCCTTGTGGCATATTAACATTTGTAGCATCAATGCCAGGTAGCATCCTCGAAAATACATCAGGTATGATGTTTTGGTTGCCAAAGGCCTTCCCGCAGTGGTAACACCAATTCCCGTCATATCACCAAAGTTAAGCACTGATGGGCTGGGCTAGCATTTGGATGGGTGGCCATCCGGACTGCCGAGCCCTGTTGCCAAGCGAGATGCACTCACCCCTTGTGAGGCAAACTGAGGAGCAACTTGTTTGAGAAGTAGCGGCTCTGGTCTCGTAAACTGGTATAAGGCCGGGAGATCGATGTGCTGACCACATGCCCCTCCATATCTGCATCCATTGACGCCTGTGGGCTGAGGATGGCACGACGACCAGGCGGTACCGCTGGGCCTTACAAGGACTGTTCGGACGGAGTTTAGTTGTGATGTTTTGGTTCCCAGGTCGGTAGACAACACAAAATTGATACTCTTCTAAGGGAAGCGCCTATCTGGTGTGACGACTATGGTATAATTTACCAACAAGTAGGAAAGTCAGTGGGCTATGTTCTGTGATTCCTTGGTCGTTCTACCTGCCAGGTAATATCTGTATTTTATGAAACCCCACAGGACAGCAAGTGCCTCCCTCTCTGTTACTGTATATTGCCATTCCTATTTACTCAGAGCCTTGCTTGTAAAGGCGTTTGTTTTAACATTATTCGAGTCAATTTCACCCTGCTGGTATAAGTGCTCTCCAAATCGATAGCCTGACCTGTGACAAGTCAAGTAAAATTCTTTGCTCAAATCTGGGTGCGAAAGCAGCTAAGGATCGCGCAGCTGTTACAGTATTTCCTCGAAAGAACCTTGGCATTCATCTGTCCAATACCATAAGACTTTGTTCTTCAACAGATTCAACAAATGTCGGATACTAAGTGACTGCCCACTTATGATCTTCCTATACCATCCACATAAGCCACACTGGACTCCCATTCGGGAGGACGATGGTTGAATCCCGCGTCCAGGCATCCTGATTTAGGTTCAAAATGGTTCAAATGGCTCTGAGGACTATGGGACTTAACTTATGAGGTCATCAGTCCCCTAGAACTTAGAACTACTTAAATCTAACTAACCTAAGAACATCACACACATTCAAGCCCGAGGCAGGATTCGAACCTGCGACCTTAGCTGCCACGCAGTTCCAGACTGTAGCGCCTAGGACCGCACAGCCACCCCGGTCGCTCTTATTTAGGTTTTCCGTGATTTCCCTAAATCACTCCAGGCAAATGCCAGGACGGCTCCTTTGAAAGGGCACAGCCGACTTCCTTCCCCATCCTTCCCTAACCCGATGAGACCAATGACCTCGCTGTTTGGTCTCTTCCACAAAAACAACCCAACCACATAAGCTAAGGAAACCTCATAATTGCTTCTTACAGAGTGGTGCAGGAAAATCCTTGACCGCTTGTAGTTTGTACTCATACAGTTTGATCCCCTGCGCATTGACGATATGGCGAAGAAACTTAACCTCATTCCTTCCAAAATCTGATCTCTTCAAATTCGCTGTCACTCCTGCCTTCTTATAGGCCATGAGTACCTATTGTAGCGTTTTAACATGCTCTTCCGAGCCTGTTGTTGCTGTTAAGATATCGTCAACATTCACAGTCACCTACTTACTCAACTGCTAAACCAATAAGTTATCCATTTCTCTCTCAAAAGAAAACATCCAAATACTGAGGCCAAACGGTAGTACACGATACACGATACCGGTTGCTTCTTCCTCCATACAAGAATGCAGTGCAGGGTCTTGAATCCTTATTTAGAGGGACCTGTCAGTACCCCGATCTGAGATCTATACTACTGAATACTCTTGCCTCATGAAACGTTTGGAGTAACTATTACAAATTCTCTGGAGTGTCTCTTTCTGGAATAATAATTTTATTCAATGGACGTGCATCCAATACTGCTCTGGCATCGCCATTCCTTATTTCCACAACGAACAATGGGTTGTTCTGCTGGCTAGATGACCTTTCTATTATTTCCATCCGCAACATTCTCTGAAGCTTTTCTTCCACTGCCTACACGTTTACATTGACGTAACGCATAAGGCCATACATAAAATGGTTCACGCTCCTTCGCTTATAATTTGCACTCAGTGGTCTTGATTATAACAGGTTCACTGGAAAAAACCTGCCTGTACCTTCGCAGGACCCTCATCAGTTCTTCATAATCTTACAGTCTTGATGTTCCAGTGACTGCAGTTCCCGCTCAACAACAGGTTCAATGTCTTCTGTGCTGGCCTTGCCTTCCCATTTCCACTGCTTCTTGTTCAGAGATCCCAAATCTTCTTTCACAGTGCCTTGTGGTGTTAATCACAGAACGATATCACAGCATATATTAGTCGTTTCCACTACTTATTTGACATTGATCCTCTCTTTAAAGGTATAACAGCCCCCGTATCTCCTTTCTGCACCTCCACACATCCTTTTCTAAAGTTTAATAGAGTCTTTTGTTCACTTAACCAGTTGACTCCCAAAGTTACTGGCAGCGCCAACCTGGCCACAACAAGCGCCGACATGTCATAATCTTCATCACCGAGCTTCATTGTGAGTGAGATATGTTCCTTGATAACTTTGCTCTTTGCACCCACGGCATCTGCGATACGTATTCCACGTGCAGGGAAATTGGGTATCCTCTTTCCTTGTTCCAACCACTTTGTATAGAGCTTCTGGCATGCTGCACTGAACTGGTTACCAAAATCCACTTAAACATCGATAAGAGTACCAAATATTTCTACTTCAATGATAGGCTGTGTAACTTCCTCCTGACTTTCACCAATTTCTTCCAATAGATCTTCCACAATCTCTGTCACATTATCCGTATTGTGTATAGACATTATTATGGGCCCTACGTCGTCCAATCCTGACCGGACCGCATCAAGAACCTCCTCTAACTCTCCGGTGCTTATTCCCTATGATGCCCGTCTGGCCTATGGTTTGAGTTTCGCACCTGGTCATCCGATGCGTCGTCCCTGATTTCTGATATCCGTAGTTGCCACCGTGCCCTCTGTGACCACCATGGCCATAGAAACCACCGCCATGTCTCCTGCCATTATTATTATTCCAGGGTCGCCCACTATGCCTATTCTTATGGTTTGAGTGGGTATCTGTATTGGGTTCTTTGTTCCCTGACTCTCTTCTATCATCTTCTCCTCCTCCTGTTCCTCGTGACTCATGGAACCTGTCTAATTGTCCTAAGGCTGACTTCATTGCCTCTACGTTATTTCTAGGGATTGCTAGCAACTTATCCTGAACTACAGTTGGTAGTTTACTTATGATGAGGGACACAATTGCTACTGTCGTCATTGGTTCATCTAAATACAAGTGCCTCACTTAATAATCATGAAAAAATTTCTTTGAAGTTCTGATCACGCCCTCTCTCAAACCTTCTGCCTTGGTATAGACTGTTACGTACTTCGTTTTGCTTCTGTCGCGAAAAATATTGTTGCAAAAATTCCTTTACAAAATCATCAGTGGTTTTACCCTTATGTCCTATCCTCATGCCCTAGGTACCAGCTTAACCCTCCAGTCTTGCTGTAACAAAGCATACCTTTCTCTGCTCATCCCATGATTCAGTTAACACGCTATACCAACACAGACCGGATCATTTTCTGTACCATTAAGCTACCTCCCGCAATGCTTCCATTGCGTAATAGTGATTTCTCTTCACTCTTCTCCTACTGACCGACCTGTTCTTTAGTCTTGCCTACCTCACTGTACATCTCTTCTACTCGCCGTGCAGATGTATCTTGGTGTAGCGCAACAAATGATATACTAGTTTTACGGTGTTTCACTTCCTCATCCAGTTGTTCGAAATGCTCGTCGTAAACCTCAATCTCTTTAGTTAGTTTTTCCTTCAGTTCTTCGACATCCGATTCTACCTTTTCAAGAAGTTTAGTATTGTCTATAATGTTCTTCTCAAACCGAATGTTAAGTTCATCTGTCCTTTGATGACCTGACTCAGCCAGCTTCGTTAGATTCTCACTAGTCTTATCGATCTTTTCACAGGTTCTTTCATATACCTACTCTACTGATCGGTTATTATCTTCCTTTAATTGTTTGTTATCCTGCATTAATATTTTTTGGTTGTCTACTGATCACCTAATATCATGCCGGCCGGAGTGGCTGAGCGGTTCTAGGCACTATAGTCTGGAACCGCGCGACCGCTGCGGTCGCAGGTTCGAATCCTGCCTGGGGCATGGATGTGTGTGATGTCACTGGGTTAGTTAGCTTTAAGTAGTTCTAAGTCCTATGGGACTGATGACCTCAGAAGTTAAGTCCCTTAGTGTTCAGAGCCATTTTTTTAACCTAATAGTTTCTTTCTGGCACATAATATCTCCCTTTAACTGTTTGTTATCATGCAATAATTTTTTTAGCATGTCAACGACGGGCACTCATCTCTTTTGGGTGTCTTCATGATTGGTGAAGACACCGCATTCGGACATCCCATCTCTGTTGATAAACTACTGTCCCCTATACCGGAATCCTTCGACATTTCATTACTACTTGATTCTGTTTCGTCTCCACCTGATTACTTTCACCTAGAGAGTCTGCTTTCACCTCCCTGTCTACTGCGGTTGCACCAACCTTATTATTTGCCATATTGAGCCACAGATAAGTCACCCAAGCAAGAAATAAACAAATCACAATAACACTCGTAGCACAGAGTGGATGGCAGTAACCATAAACAAACTACAATGCCCTATGTATTCAAAACCGTAATTTGTGCTCAGGAACACGCATAACATACAAGATCTCATAATAGAAGAAAAAGAATGAAACATAAGCTAAGGTATATACAGTTCTGCAGTTGTAATAACTGTTGCTAAAAAGTTAGACTACTAAGTAAGCAGGGTGTGGCAGTGAAATTTACTTTACTGAATGATCTGCAAAGTAAGTAATGTCTTGTAATTTAATGATACAAAAGAATTTTAAACATCACTATTTGTAATTACGTAATTATAGAACGCAATCTGCACTACCAATTAATTACGCTCGCTGCTTCAGTTGCGTGAGGTAACAGTGTGATGCGCTACTTATTTGGCGTTGTCTTCTGCCACTTTAGTCGCGGCTGTTCGTAGCGCCGACTCATTGTCAGTTGACGCTGTGCCACTGCACCGTCCCTGCAAAGCGCGGTAATGTTCACAGCGTCGTTCCTAGGCGCTACTCACGTCTCGTGCAGTAATGGCCGCCAGATAGTTACTCACTTTTGTACATAGGTGTCGCAAGCGTCGTCTACCATAATGGCTGCCAAATAGTTATTCACTTTTACACCCAGGTGCCGCTAGCGTGGTCATGAGCATAACACGATGGAGAATGTAATTCTTCATGCTTTGCCGGCGATCTGTTGACATCTTGGATATTCGGGAATCCAGCCGGATGATCGCGTCGTTCTCGCACGATATTTCAACAGCGTGCCTCGCTGTCTTCTTCAGGTGCTACCTGAGACTGGTCCTTGGGTCGATCGAGTCCAGTATTTATGCCAGGGAGGAGCTGGGCGTTCCCTAATCGGTCCGCGCCGAACAAACAGAAGGGGTGGCGATGGGCAGCCCTCTATCACCAGTGGTGGCCAACCTATTTAAGGAAAGGCTTGAAGAGGAGGCACTCTCTTCAGCCACATATCAACCCAAGTGCTTTTTTAGGTATGTGGATGATACCTTTGTCATCTGGCCCCATGGTAGAGAGAAGTTAGATGAGTTCCTGCTACATCTGAACTCTTGCCATCTGAACATTCAGTTCACAATGGAAATGGAGAAGGATGGACTACTTCCGTTCTTGGATATTCTGGTGAAGAGAAAGGCAGATGGCACATTTGGGCACAGTGTGTACCGCAAACCTACGCGCACTGACTTATACCTACAAGCCAGCAGTTGCCCCCATCCGGCACAGAGGAATGGAGTGCTCAAAACACTGGTCCACAGAGCACAAACTTTGTCAGATCCTGATAGTTTGACCACAGAAATAGAACACTTACGATCAGTGTTCAGCAGGAATGGGTACTCCTCTAGAGATATCCAGAAGGCACTTCAACCGGCCAACCAGCCAAAGGATCCAGAAGAAGAACCAGAAGATGCAAAGAAGATGGCATACGTGCCATACGCTGGACCTATCTCTGCCAAGATCAGCAGGATTCTCCAGAAATATGATATCAAGAGCATATTTTGCCCACCCACCAAAATTGGGGCTATGCTGGGCAATGTGAAAGATGACCTGAGGCTATGCAAGCCAGGTATTTACAACATACCATGCCAGTGTGGGATGTCATACATTGGCCAGACCACCAGAACTGTGAACATCAGGTCTAAAGAACACCAGAGACATACCAGACTCAGGCAGGCAACTACATCAGCCGTAGGAGAGCATTGTATGGAACTTAATCATTCAATGGATTATAATGACACCAAGATTGTGACACAGACCTCAAGATTTTGGGACAGTGTCATTAAAGAAGCCATTGAGATTAAGGTCACAGACAATCTAATCAACCGTGACTCGGGATGCCAAATGAGCACTGCCTGGAATCCAGCGCTTGAGCTTGCGAAAGCTCAACGCAGGACCCTCCGGGATTTTACAAGAAATAGAAGTGGAGACCGAGAGAACAGCCGTGAGACAAGGTGTCGGACATTAGAGACTAGATCTGACACACCCCAGATCATGAACTCGACTTCAGAAGACGGCCAGGCCGGACGCGGACGGCGGAGGGAACACCGGCGACCAGAGAGGGACAATGTAGCCGCGTCTGGCGGGCGCGGACCACAGATGGAACATTCGACCCGGCGCGGACCGATTAGGGAACGCCCAGCTCCTCCCAGGCATTAATACTGGACTCGATCGACCCAAGGACCAGTGTCAGGTAGCACCTGAAGAAGACAGCGAGGCACGCTGTTGAAATATCGTGCGAGAACGACGCGAACATCCGGCTGGATTCCCGAATATCCAAGATGTCACGATGGAGAATGTTTACTTCACAACATACACTAAGTGATCGAAAGTATCCAGGCATCCCCAAAAACATACGTATTTCATATTAGGTGCATTGTGCTGCCACCTGCTGCCACTAGACATCGTGAGAGAGGAGAATGAGGCGCTCTGCGGAACTCACGGACTTCGAACGTGGTCAGGTGATTGGGTGTCACTTGTGACATACGTCTGTACGCGGGATTTCCACACTCCTAAACATCGCTGGGTCCGCTGTTTCCGAAATAATAGTGCAGTGGGAACGTGAAGGGACAGATATAGCACAAGAGACCGCAGACAGTTGAAGAGGGCTGTCATGTGTTATAGGCAGACCAAGACCATCATACAGGAATTCCAAACTGCATCAGGATCCACTGCAAATACTTTGAAAGTTGGATAGGAGGTGAGAAAACTAGGATTTCATATTCGAGCGACTGCCCATAAGCCACACATCCTGCCAGCAAATGCCAAACGACGCCTCGCTTGGTGTAAGGAGCGTAAACATTGGACGATTGATCAGTGGAAAAACGTTGTGTGGAGTGACGAATCACGGTACACAATGTGGCGATCCGATGGCAGGGTGTGGGTATTGCGAATGCCCGGTGAATGCTGGGCCAGTGTATGTAGTGCCAACCATAAAATTCGGAGGCGATGGTGTTATGGTGTGGTCGTTTTTTTCATGGAGGGGAGTGTATACTAGCATGTGATGCATTGAATCAAGCATGGGGTGTGTTCTTAGTCAGGAAATTGATGGGAAAGAACGTCGTGTAGCCTATGCATCTAGGCAGTTGAATGCAGTAGAGAGGAATTACTCAACCACTGAGAGGGAGATGCTCAGCGTAATCGATGGAATCACATATTTTAAATGTTATTTATATGGGAGATGATTTCGTGTAGTGACAGATCATGCTGTGTTGAAGTGGTTGTTGGGGTTGGGATCCGTCCACTGGACTCGCTAGATGGGCTGTGAGGCCCAGTGAATTCTACTTCGAGGTAGTCCACAAGCCTGGGAAGAAAGCACGGTAATGTGGATGCACTAAATAGGAAGGTGGCAAAAGCAGAGGTCACAGGTTTTGACCTAGCAGTATGGCAAGAATTACAGGACGCGTACGATTGAAAATTGTATCGGACACAGCCACAATTTAATATGTTCAATGTTCTTCTGTGCAGGGAAATGAAGTGAGGGCTAAGGGTAGTAGCGCCAGCGAAGTTGAGAGATGAGGTTTTAAAGGAAGCACATGATCATGTGTTATCTGGTCATGGAGGGAGCAGAGTGACGAATGGGAGAGTCGCGGAGAGGTTTTGGTGGAGTAGTAGGAAATCAGATGTGGATCAGTATGTCAAGAATTGTATACCATGTGCGCAGAGAGCAGATTTGAGTCAGAAACAGATACAGCAGCAACTATTGCCAGAAACGACATTTCCATTCTCTATTCTGGGAATCGATGTCTTAGGACCTTTCATGCAGACACCATAGGGGAGCAGATTCACTCTGACAATAATAGACCATTTTTTGAGGTATGCGGAGATGGTGGCTACGCCAAATCAACAGGCAGCAACGGTCGCGCAAGCGTTAGTAAACAACTGGATTTAGAAGTTTGGTGTACCAGAAAGCTCGGAAGAGTCTTAATACGGTGCCTCATACCTCTTTCCACTACAATTCTATGGCGTTAATATGACGTGACGTCATTATTTCTACCAACGTATCCAGTTCTAGCACTTGCACTATAACGTCACACACGGACCAGTAATGTAGTGGTGCCTTAGAAATGGTAAAGAATACGACACGTGATGCATTCTGATTAGGTAAGAACATCATGACATCGACGCAACGCGATGTTGATGTGACGTGGAGAAGAACTCACATAATTTCATAAAAAGCATAAACTCGTGGAAGAATGACAGTAATTATATATTTACCTAGGTTTGTTCTCTGCTAGTGCATCGAATGCCAAAAAGCAAAGTAATATTAAACAGTTGTTAATAATCTACTTCACCTGAAATGGCTTAACGTAACTTGTTCTTAGCAAATTCACACATCCTGATCCTCTCCCTATTCTACGCAGCTTCAGAGTGAAACTCATATCCACTCAAGTGTCCCAGTTATAAAATATGAATATGGGGTTTATTTAGCAATGGCAAATGATTTGGGAGCATGCTGCATTGCGACTAGTTGAGAACATCATGATGTAGGGGAAATCTCTGGTACAGCAGGATGGAGCTCTAGTAATTAGATAAAATACAAAATAAGGGCAGATAAATGCGTAAATTGACAGAAACACAGGAATAATTCGAAAATGTGTGACAAAATCGTAAAATTGGTAAAAATACGAGAAAATGTTGAAAATACGGATACGTACAAAAAATTGTGGGAGAATGGAAGTACTTATATATCTGGCAGTGAGTGGACTCTTCTGGTGCCTCCACATGACCGAATATCAAATTTTAATGCTGTAATGTAACATAATTGGTTATTAACAGATAGACACTGCTTACAAACTTTCTTTCTGGTTGGGTTGGGTAATTTGGGGGATGAGACCAAACTGCGAGGTCATTGGTCTCATTGGATTAGCGAAGGATGGGGAAGGAAGTCGGCCGTGCCCTTTCAAAGGAACGATCCCGGCATTCGCCTGGAGCGATTTAGGGAAATTATGGAAAACCTAAATCAGGATGGCCAGGTACAGGATTGAACCGTCGTCCTCCCAAATGCGAGTCAAGTGTGCTAACCTCTGCGCCACCTGGCTGATCATTGTGGAGGGGGTGCTTTAATTCCATTAGTCCTGAGGGAATGGGAAGTGAGAAGGTGACAGGGGGGAGGGGAGGGAACAGGGGTTTTCCTGGATGACCTTGATCAGTTCCCAGTGGGTCCCCTTAGGGGGGGGGGGAGGGAGGTGGGTGTTGCTGTACTTACAACGAGCCGAAGTTGGTAACCTGACATCAGATGTGTAACCTGACACTGTATATGCTAAAATCGATATTTGTCCCAGAAAGAAACTAGTCCTGCTACTCAGTGGGGAGGAACGAGATACGAAAGAGATGGAGGTAGAACAGAAATAGAATGAAGCTAGTTGAGTACAGAAGTAGGCTGGCAAGAAAAGAGAGAACTATTTGGAAAGGGTCGAGAAGGAATGCAAGAGAAAGGAAGAGAAGGAATAAAGGAAGTAGAGGTTGGACGATCTATCCAAGCAGTTCAGATTAGGGCAGGAAGCACACAAAAGGGAACTGATGGAATAAGTATGACGGAAAACAGCAGAAGTTGAAGATGGAAACCCAGCTTCTCCATATGGAAAGGATATTCTTAACTATGAGTGAAATCGTGATGAACTTTCACAAAATAATCTGGAGAATGATAATGCACATAATATGCCTCTAATATTCAGTGTAAGGAAACTGATAAAGAGAGAGATCCACCGGATTTAGTGGACGAATTTAAAGAGGTTAAGTCAGATTTAAAAATTTTTGTTGCAAACTCATTTGCTCCGTAAGCGCAGGAAGTGCTAGACAGTAATGTCCCGACACAAAGCAATCTCATCAGTGCCGAAGCTAGAAGAAAAGAATTCGGCATCATGCGATCGGAAATATGATTATGTCACAAAACCTAAAAATCTTTCCTAAAACAACGCGAGAAGAATTACATTTTGTATCTGATATTAAACGGGTGGAAGTTGGAGATATGGGAGTTTCGCCTGAAACCAAAGGTGAATAGGAGATCAGTTGTGAAAAAACTGCTAACCTGTTATCAAATGTGAAAGGCTGTTGCAAAATGTTCCAGAATGAAACGAAAATAGGAAGAAGAAACAAAGGAAGATGATGATACGGATTTGAAAGACGTCGAAAGTGATGGGGCAGACATTCAGCAAAATGCTGCTCTGAAATCGGCACAGTATCTTTGCTCCGGGACTACTGACAAGATGAGAACATCTGGTATCACTTGCACTTGCAGGCACCAGAGCGAATTTCTCACATTTTACCATGGTTTCTGTGGTGCCACCGCCAGACAGCACACTTGCTAGGTGGTAGCCTTTAAATCGGCGCGGTCCGTTAGTATACGTCGGACCCGCGTGTCAGCACTATCAGTGATCGCAGACCGAGCGCCGCCACACGGCAGGTCTAGAGAGACTTCCTAGCACTCGCCCAGTTGTACAACCGAATTTGCTAGCGATGGTTCACTGACAAAATACGCTATTTGCCGAGACGATAGTTAGCATAGCCTTCAGCTGCGTCATTTGCTACGACCTAGCAAGGCGCCATTATCAGTTGCTATTGATATTGTAAATAATGTACAGACAAGAGCTACGTTCAACATTAATGGATCAAAGTTAAGTATTCCACCATATGCGTCCATTTTTTCTAAGTTTTAATTTCCTTGTCCTGTTCCAGACCTCACGCCAGCCTGCGTGAGCTTAAACGCGTGCCTTTCGGCTTCCTCTAAATTTGGTGGGTTGATCTCCTGCCAATCCACAACAGTTTCGATACAGGAGATCTGCGGTGCGAAGACGGCGGCCAAAAGTGGTTGTGAAACACAGATAAACCTAGGGACAGATACTGTTTCCACTGGGTTTCGATCGGACGTAGATACAGTGGGATAAAGATGTAAGCCGATATATCAGGTTTTCACTGTGTGATTGATCAACAATGAGCTTCCGGCCGCTATTTATAGCCAAGTCTGTTTCCAACACCGGGAAACGTACTAGACTTTAAAATGATAAAACGGGTCAGACTAAGAACAGCTCACAGAATGGTTGGAGTCAAGGAAGGCAGTGTACCTGACAGAAAAACTCGCGGCACCTGAGGTTGATGGCTGGTTCGTTCGTCGAAATATTGTGCAGAAAATGGATACAACAACTCGGATGAACAGCCGGAAGCTCACTATTAAGATGTAGACCCTCCCTGACGACCTCTCTTCCGTTCATTAAAACAGACGCAGCACCCATCCAAAATCCCTCAGTCATCAATCTTACTGACTTAGGTGTTCATCGAATTTGTACTGATGGCGTCAGTGATATGATCGTCTGTGTGCGCGGATCAGTAGCATGCTCGTGCCCCTGTGTTCTTTCTGAAATGCAACTTGGTAAGTGCTGTTCACCAATGCTGTATGTGTTAGCAGCATAGATACACGTTGTTATGCTTATGGAGATGTGATTCTTCTAACATGAAGGAGAGACACTTAATCAATTCTCACGAAGACAGCTACGCTGTAAAAGTAGCTATAATGGTTTCGTAGTAATAATTGTTATTTACCGACGAATAAAGTTTCGGACTCAACCTCGAGAGAATATGGAAAGAATCAGTGAAAATGTTCTGAATATATTTCAGATCATCTAGATCATTTAAACACATCTTTCTACAAAGATTATAAATGTTGATTACGAAAATATTAGCGGCATTGAGTATAAAGTGGCCAACGATTTCGGAGGAGAGAGGATCAAGTCACCAACTGACCTTCCCGTGCTTTTGCCTAATCGCTTTGAGGTACTTTTGGAATGGATTTTCCATTACAACGACCGCCGGTTAATTGTCTGTAGTTGAGATATAGCTCCACTTCTGAGGACTTACATACCAACTGGACGTTAAGCTTTAGCTCCCTGCTCACAAACCGCTCAAACATTACATGCCCCATAAAGAGCACTCAACGACCAGTTTATTACAAACTGCCCCTCATAACGTGTTCCTACCCTTTTGATGTCGATTAGGACTTCCAGAGAACGAAAGGCTGCTTCGACAAACGAAGCTGGCGTTGTAGGAGAGTAGCAACACCTTTTGCAGTCAGAGCCAGCCTGTATCAGATATGTTCTACGTATTTACAGTCTATTTAGTCTATAGTACGTCGCAGAGTGAAGGGTTCATTATTATTTTCTCATACCCCTCTGTAGTGATAGCAGGTATCATTCGTCAGACTGAAGCACGAAAGTGTTGTCGGGGGAAACAAATGGCATCTGTATATTGAAACCTACCAGATATGCTTCAGAAATTAACATACCTCAGTGTTTTAACATTCTATCCAAATGTAGCTGGTGGTGGAAGAATTCGGCTAAGTAGGAGATGAGTGTGAGCCTACTGCTGATTACTGTATTGTGTACCAATGTGCTGGAAGAAATTACAAACATCTGTGTAAGGTGTCGCGGACAGAGAACTTCTAATGCTGATGGTGGTGACGCCCCTGATGAAAGCGTGAAACACCTGTATCTACACTGAAACATACTCTGCGCCTTAACTAACTGTGTCCGATAGAGGATACTTCTGGTACCGCTGTAATTTGTCTGTTTCCTATGCGTATCGAAAATGGTCCGTAAGAGGGATAGCTATCTATGAGCTTCTGTATGAATTCGGACATCTCTAACTCTACCTTCATGCTGTTTTCGCGACATGCATGTAGGAGGAAGTGTTATGTTGGTTGACTCCCCTAGATTCGTACACTCTCGGAATTTAAACAAAGAAAGAAGCCCTTTCGTGAAATACCAGGTCTCTCTTTTAGCTTATGCCACTGGGGCTGAGTGTGCTTTTGCGGTTACTGCACGATACCTTGACGAATCGCACCGTCTCTTTTCTGTATCGTGAAGCTATCCTACCCGGTATCAAATAGTGTCAAACTATGTATCGTAGCCAAGGTTCCTGCTCTGCAACCTATATTTCCTTCCCTAATCACCAATATAAATACAAAATGAGATCGTAGATTCACTGCTCAAAGTTCTGTACATTATAGATATGCATTGAAGGCAGGAATGATGAATATAAAGTATGACAATAAAATCGTATGAAGACACCCGTCACAAATATGTTTGTTAAAAACTTGCAGTTTTATCTGACCGGATTAAGCTGCATGAAACAGTTACCTTAAGATTTAAAAAAATAACATGTGAGCTTGTTCATCATTCCAGATGTAATATAAAATATACTTACTATTACCAAAGAATCAATTCTTCATTCCAGTACGATGTATATGTTGAGGTCCATTAAGATAAGTTGTTATCTAGACCTTCTACAGCAAAGCCGAAAGAATAAGACATTCACTATCATCACATGACAGTAGTTACAATGCAGTAGATGAAACAAAGATATTTTAATGTGTTATACACTGAAGCACCAAAGAAACTCATATCGGCACACGTATTCAAATACAGAAATATGTAAACAGGCAGAATACGGCGCTGTGTTTGGCAGCGCTTATATATGACAAAAATGTCTGTCGCAGTTGTTAGACCGATTACTGCTGCTACAATGGCAGGTTATCAAGATTTAAGTGAATTTGAAAGTGGTGTTATAGTCGGTGCATGAGCGATGAGACACAGCATCTCCAAGGTAGCGATGATGTGGATATTATCCCGTACGACTATTTCACGACTGTACTGTGAATATCAGGAATCCGGTAAAACATCAAATCGCTGACATCGCTGAGGCGGGAAAAAGATCCAGCAGGAACGGAACCAACGACGACTGAAGAGAATCGTTCAACGTGACAGAAGTGTAACCCTTCCTTAAATTGCTGCAGATATCAACGCTGGGCCTTCAAGAAGCGTCAGCGTGCGAATCATTCAACGAAACATCATCGATATGGGCTTTCAGAGTCGAAGCCCGACGTCTGTACACTTGATGACTGCAGTACACAAAGCCTTACGCCTCCCCTGGGCCCGTCAACACGGACATTGGGCTTTAATGACTGGAAACATGTGGCCTCGTCAGACGAGTCTCGTTTGAAATTGTATCCAGCCGATGGACGTCTACGGGTATGGAGACAGCCTCGTGAATCCATGGACCCTGCATGTCAGCAGGGGTCTGTTCAAGCTGGTGGAGGCTTTTAAAGGTGTGGACCATGTGCATTTGGAGTGATGTGGGACGCCTTTTACGTCTAGATACGACTCAGACAGGTGACACGTACGTTAGCATCCTGTCTGATCACCTGCATCCATTCACGTCCACTGTGCATTACGACGAACTTTGGTAATTACCGCAGAACAATGCGACACCCCACACGTCCCAAATTGCTACACAGTGGCTCGAGGAACACTCTTCTGAGTTTAAACACTTTCGATGGCCACCAATCTCACCAGACAACAACATTACTGAGCATATCTGGGATGCCTTTACAACGTTCTTTTCAGAAGAGGTCACTACCCCCTGGTACTCTAGTGGATTTATGGACAGCTCTGCAGGACTCATGGTGTCAGTTCCCTCCAGCACTACTTCAGACATTAGTTGAGTCCAAGTGATGTTGTGTTGTTGCACTTCTGCGTGCTCACTGCGGCCCTACACGATATCAGGCAGGTGTACCAGTTCATTTGGCTCTTCGGTCTAAAATATGCGTCTGTAAGACCTGTGGACAAATTATTAGACATGAGTAGCAAAAGAAAGAAATTAATGCTATGAAAGCAGGCACTAAATTGTTTCATTAAAGTAATCTTTAGTAATAAAAATCCGAAAAAGAAGAGGCTGATGCCTCGTGATGACTGGCTGTTGTGTGACGTCCTTAGGTTAGTTAGGTTGAAGTAGTTCTAAGTTCTAGGGGACTGATGACCATAGATGTTAAGTCCCATAGTGCTCAGAGCCATTTGAACCATTTTGAAGAGGCTGACATTTTTATTAAAACTGGCTATAGCTTCCGCTTCTGCTACGTGGGACTGATGACCAAGCAGTTTGGTCCCTTTCTCCCTTTAAGCCAACCAGTCGGCTACGTCGTTATTTATACTGTGGTCAGTCGATTCTATCAGGCACCGTCTTTCCCATCGTGCAAGTGACTTTCACACCAACGAATAGTGCACACCACTCACATGACACCTCCGCCTGTTCCACTCACGGTGAATGTGATGTCACCGCCAGACACCACACTTGCTGGGTGGTAGCCTTTAAATCGGCCGCGGTCCGTTAGTATACGTCGGACCCGCGTGTCGCCACTATCAGTGATCGCAGACCGAGCGCCGCCACACGGCAGGTCTAGAGAGACTTCCTAGCACTCGCCCAGTTGTACAACCGACTTTGCTAGCGATGGTTCAATGACAAAATACGCTCTCATTTGCCGAGACGATAGTTAGCATAGCCTTCAGCTACTTCATTTGCTACGACCTAGCAAGGCGCCATAATCAGTTGCTATTGATCTTGTAATTCATGTACCGTCAGACCGACGTTCACCATTAATGGATTAAAGTTAAGTATTCCACCAGCTACGTCCGTTTTTTCTAAAGTCTAAATTCCTTGTCCTGTTCCAGACCTCACGCCAGCCTGCGTGAGCTAAAACGCGTGCCTTTCGTCTTCCTCTAGTATTCCTGGGTTGGCTCTCCTGCCAATGCGCAACAGTGACGACACCAGCGCAGAAACATATCTAGAATTGCTAATATTCGGTGTAAAATTTACTTTGCCTTTGTAACTTTTCCTGTCTTTACTTCCCTGCTACGTTAAGTGTTTTGAAATTCGACTTTGAATAGTTCTTGATTGCCTCTAACGTTTTTAGATTTGGACAGGTTGTGGTTGAGCATTTAGGGAAAGCATTCTGCTATTTAAGGATCATTACACCGCAAAACATTTAGTTACATGTATCTAACTAATGTTGCTTTCACATTAGCCGTCTTCCCTTAGGTACACTTATTTCCGTCGGGCAAGACTATAGGATGACAAATGAGGCTCAAACGGTTTAGCGACCATCTGGAAAGTCAATTTCCTTACCTCCGCGATCGGGTGGAAAAATCTACTGCACTTCTTAATTTGTCAAGTGTGCACTATACAAAGGAAGTTGTTACTCGGTTTTTGGTTAGAGGAACACCTCTTTCGGGTGAAGTGTCTGCCGACTTTCATGATGGATCAGCCACATTGCTCTCAGAGAAGGACTTTCGCCCTCCTAGATGGGAAAAAGAAAATATTAATGTGTCATTAATTACACTGTAGGAGCATCTACTGCAAGGTCCTAGAATAACTCTCTGTTATTTTTACGTGAGAGAGCCCATACAGGATTAGAAAAAGGACATAAGCTGAAATATAAGTGAACAGCAGCGAGCTCCTAAATTCAGATTGAAATATACGAGCATTTGGCAAGGATAGAATGGATGTCAGTGATGCTGGCGTACTTACAGCCGTAAATAAATCTATAATACAAAGCGAGGTTATAACAGATTCTGAATGTCAAATAATTTGGGTGATGTTAATTACCAAATGTGGATCGGGTCAGACATTGTAATTGGACGCTGTTAAATACCATGTGCGTCAGGAGCTGGAGTAACAGAAAGTTTCAGAGATAATTTTGAGGATATTGCGACTAAGTTTCCTTACTGTGATAGAGGTGGACTTCACCATACCATTTACAGAATGGAAGAGTCATGCAATTACAATTGGTGCTATAGAAAGACATTCGACTGAGATTATCCTGAATGTCATGTCTGATAATGAATTCGAGCAGAAAATTAAATAAAACGACACATAATGGCAACATATTAGACCTTCAAGAAAATAACATACACGAACTGTTCATATCAGTTAAAGTCGAGGATGGAATAATTATTCATGAGGATGGATAGCATCAGTGACTACGGGTATCACAAACAATGTTAACATAGGAAGGCAACTATTTTTGATCAGCACTCTTGAGTGACGCGATATAACTTGCGGCGTATCTAATTAGTCAACTTCAAATATTCAGAACTGAGGGCGATAATGCAGAGCACAGACGGTTACAGCAAAAAAGCATTTTACACCATGAAAAAAAACAAGTGTGTGTCAAACAGAGTAGAGTAGACAAAAGAAAGAAGAAAAAAAAGAACTGAGTGAATCCAAAATGAGAGTAGTAGAGCAATGCGAGAAATATTTAATGAATTTGAAAGTAAAATTTTTTCAAACGCCCTTACTAAAGTACCTGAATAGGTTTGGTCTGGTGTAAAGTCACTAAACTGATTTAAATCATCTATTCAGTCGCCCAGTGACCACGCTGCCAGCGAAAGAGAAGATGACGGAGAGAGGGCCGACGACACAGTGTAATTCGATATTGCAGTACCTGTGTTATGCTGATGACAATGCACTGCGGTGACCACAGCCGTTACGAAACAAGTCAGATGAATTCGCAATAGCGAATAATGGCTACCATCAGCCGTAGAATGGAATGACAACAATGAAAACTTGTACCGGACCGAGACTCGAACCCAGATTTCCCGTTTATCGCGAGTGGACACCATACCGTGGCACGGATAGCCAAACGGTAAGGCACAGTCCGCCTTTAGCCGCGGAGCTGCTCGGACTTGTTTACGTCCCGGCTGCGAACGTTCGCGGAAGAAGCGGTGTTTACACCGTCGTCACTCGCGTGTGTTACTGTTTGAATCGAACGCAATGGCACACAATTTCCGAAAAACCACGATACAGTTCACGTTCTGTAACGAGTATGCACTACCGAAGGCTTTCGAAATCGAATGTTTCTTGAGGGACGAAGTGCAACTTAATTACACGGAGATTATTGGAATTCATTTATCTATCGAGAGCAGCACTCTTTACGTGAAGATGATTGACGACGCAGCATGCGATAGGATCACTAAAGCCGCCAAACGAGGATTCCAGTTCCGACACTCCGATGGTCATATTGGCGAAGTTTTAGTCGCTCATTCGGGCCTGGGCGTGCGTACGATTCGAGTCTTCGAGCTGCCTTTCGAGGTACCAGAATCATTGGTCACTGAATCGCTGCAGCCGTATGGCAGAGTTATCAGTCATACGGCCGATCGTTGGGCAAGTTTTAGCACGTATCCAGTGCTCAATGGTGTCTGACAGGTGCGAATTGCCCTTACGAACCATGTGCCATCGTACATCAACATCGGCGGCTGTCGAGCTATTGTCATCTATGATGGACAGCCCCGGACATGCTCCGGGTGTGGCGGTGAAGGACATCTTCGATCTGCGTGTATGCAGAGGAGAATCGTGCAACTCCCCAGCGGAGACCTCCAGAATCCGCCTACACCAACGTCACTGCCGATGACTTACGCGGCGGCGCTTCGCGGGGAGGTGACACCGAGATCGGAGCGCACTATCGAACCAATGCCGCAGTTGATTGAGGCGCCTTTGGACCCCACTGAAGAAGGAATGGCTCCGACCAACCTCCACTCCCAGACATTACAGGTGGTGCAGAAAGAGGATGACAGCATCACAACAGTCATGGAAGCTAAAGTGGAACGGCCCCATGGCGTTGTGGCGGCGGCGAGAAAGCAGGTGATGCAAGATTCGCCAACACCAGAGGCCGAGGTTAGGGCCCGCAAACAACGCTCGCCAAAGCGCCGCAAGAGGCGCCGACTAAACTCTGCGGAGACGCTCCCTTCTTTTCTTGGGAACCCAGATGAGTCTAACACTATGGATCTGTCTGACTTGGAACCACAAGCTTCGGATGTCGCAGACCATGTGAATTCGGACAGTGAAAAGATGTCATGTCGTTCAGACGACGCATCCGCTCAGGGGCCTGCTACCCCTTCTGCGGTGGAGTCTAAAGCTGCGAAAGAACAACAGATGTCACACATCAATGCCGCACAGGAAAATTTGGAGCACCCCAATAATATCAGCTGGTATGAGCAGGACGACGAAATCACCGATGCGGACCATTCTACTGGTGGGGACTCGCATCCGTCCGCATCTCAAGAAACCTAATGCCGCAGGGACACGTCCGTCGGACGACCCTCTGCGGATGTGCAAAGGGACTATCGATACGGTGAAACTTTGTCATTTTAACATCATGTGGAGATGACAGCTACTCGACCCCAGGCATACAGAACAGGGACAGTGAATGTAAATACCATTAGATCGCCCGTGAAACAGCAGTTGTTTAGGGACATGATATACGCGTCGGATGTGGATTTACTGATGGTGCAGGAAATTTACATTCCTCAGTTCCAGGAAGTCCATGGATACATCTCCTACACCTCGCCGCACTCGAACAACGACAGTGGAACGGCGATATTGGTCCGGGACGGGATTCCGGTTCGCGACCTGGCTTATCCACCTTCGGCACGAGGCCTGGCGATAACTGTTAATGGAATTCGCATTCTCAATGTTTATGCCCCTTCCGGCACAGAAAACAGACGGGCGCGTGCGAGATATTATTCGGAAGAGATTGTGCCCTTATTTACCGGCAGATTCGATCATTTCATTATAGGTGGTGACTTCAATTGTGTTTTAGCCCAAAAAGACCAGACTCCACATTACAATACCTGTCGTGAATTGCATGTGCTACGCCGGGATCTAGAGTTAAGCGACACCTGCGACACGATTCATAGGAACCGTGAGGGATATACTTTTTATACCAGTCACTCGGCGAGCAGACTCGATCGAACATATGTTTCGGTTGGCCTACAGGATAAGGTGGTCGACGCGGAACGATGGTCTGCGGCATTTACTGATCATCTGGCTTACATTTGTACCATATCACTCCCTAGGCAAAGTGTGTGGAGAAGCCGCGGGACATGGAAGCTCAATTCGTCACTTTTGGCGGACCACGAATGTCGTCGGAGAGTCGAGGAGGTATGGGCCACATGTCAACGCCTTCTACCAACATATACCTCCGTGCTTCAATGGTGGCTCGAGTGTACTAAGCCGGCAATAAGAAGAGCTCTCATACAGTATGGTCGGGATAAGACTAGATGGCAAAGAGACACTCTTTATTATTATTACACCATGCTTCGTGAGCTGTCCTTCCAGGTGCCGTCTGCAGAACATCATGCGGAAGTTCATCGTGTCAAGGCACAAATCCTATCGATCACGCGACGACGACTGGGTTGCATCCCAACACGGGCAAGATGTCTCGACACCATCACTGGGGAACGTACCTCGATGCACCATGTGTCGCGGGAACATGAAAGTTACCGCCGGGCGTTGGTAACAGTGCTCCACGGTTTAGATGGCCGTCAACTGACAACACAACAGGACATTGCAAATGAATTTTTAGAGCATTTCCACCACCTCTATGCCGGTACACCGACGGACCGTCTGGTGGGGGAAGAGATACTGCAACATCTGCAAACGACACTGACAGAGACGGATAAGGCAGAGCTTATGGAGCCACTCACGGAAGACGATATAAAGGTGGCACTCACAAAAGGAGCGGCCCATAAATCACCAGGGCCAGATGGGATTACGCTAGAGTTTTATCGAGAATTCGTGGATATGATGATGCCACAGTTGGTGTCGATGTACAATGAGGCGATGCGTCCGGACATGCGCCTACCGTCGGATTTTGTGACGGGCTTTCTTCTTCCCATCCCGAAGATGGCGGGGAGTCGCAGTGTTAATCAATATCGGCCTCTCACTATGCTAAACACCGACTATAAAATCTTTGCACAACTACTAACGTCTCGTCTCAAGCTGGCGATATCCAGGACAATATCCCCTGATCAGGCTTGCCTAGGGGTGCGAAGCAACATCTCCTCGGCGTTAAGTGAATACCGTGACGTTATCGCCCTTGCGGAAACGTGTAAAATGCGAGCAGCGATGATATCTGTGGACTTCGATCGTGCATTCGACAGGATAAACCATGACTTCTTGGCGTCAGTCATGAGCCTCATGGCGATTCCACCTGTTCTCATCTGCATCGTTATGAGGCTAATACGAGGGGCTACATAGAAGGTGATTTTAAACGGTCGGGAAGCGGGCTCGATTCCTATTAACAGCTCAGTCCGACAAGGGTGCCCACTATCCATGATGCTGTTTGTGATAGCGCTTGAGCCGCTGATGTGTGTTATAAGGCGACCACTTGCTGGGATAGTGCTTAATGAGAACTCTTTCGTTTGTCACGCATATGCGGACGACCTGATCCTTCTTGTCAGATCAGGACATGAAGTGCGTCAGGCTGTTGAACATCTAGACTCTTACGGGAGGGCGGCAGGCAGTGTCGTTAACATGACGAAATCCAAAATTATGCACATAGGACGGGGTCTGGAAGACGTACCGGGACCGTTTCAGACGGTGGAATCGCTGAGATGTCTGGGGATTACATTTACCCGTTCACTACGGCGGTCAGCGGCGGCGAGTTCTCGGCGGCTTCTGCAGAATGTTCGTCTGACGATACGCAACACCTCACTGAGAGCCTTTGACATGATCCAGCGTGTGGCATACATCAACGTTCACATAGTGTCACGACTGCCCCATTTAGGGTAGATCCTACCAATACCGAAGGGTATTGCAGACCTCCTCATGGCTGCCTTTGGTTACTATGTTAGTACTAGAATGTTATTTAAGATCAAATATGATACGTTAACGCTACAGTTCCGGAACGGTGGCCTCAACCTCACAAACGTGGGAAACAAAGCTCTGGCGCTTTACATGCGAGCGATGATACGAAATTGGCAACAAAGGAAGCATACCATAACGTCAGCTCTGATAGAAGTACTTGTTCCGCTTTCGTACGAACCCCCTATTGCGATGGGCAATATTTCGCCTTCTCTTGCACACATTGCCTCATTTCTTGTTGATTACAGCTATGTTCGTCTGACGGTCCTTCGACGAGAATACCCATGACTCGGGAGATCTATAGATGCTTGATGGATCACCATGGCCGCAACATAATGGAATTCAAATACCAGTCGAGAACGTGGAGCCACATTTGGTGTGCAGTGCATACTCCATTACCGTGAACAGCAGCGAGATCGATGTGGTATATTCTTATAAACCGTAAACTTGTGACCAGGAGTCGATTACATACAATTCATATGGTCGATTCTCCTCTTTGCACAAACTGTGGACTGTTAGCAACGGAAGAACATGGTTTAGTGTGTGGCGCAGCGAGGGACGTCTGGATGCGGACGCGTCGAATACTGGCCTTCCTTCGGCGCACTAATTACACAGAAATCACATCGGATGTACTTTTTCTGTCGGACAAGACCTTTTCTTCCAAACAAAAGACGTATGCGGTCAATTGGATCGCTGGACTTGTGACGAAATATTTGTATTCGCGCGATATTAAGTCCGTGATGGATTATTGGATGTATTTACAAGAACAACACGAGCTCATACGGAGTCATACGAAATACAGGGTTTACTTTTCCAACTTTTTAGGAAGTGTTTTTCACAATCCGCCCGACAGCTGGGGTGTCCCAGAACTGAGAAGCCTCCTGCAGCAGAACGACTAGAGACAGTACTGCGCGGTTCAATTGTATCGGCATATAGCACACTGAGAAGAAAACTGGCCCCTACCTGTTGGCGCCAGTTATGACTGGATTATGTGAACGTGAAAAAAAAAAACACACACACACACAACGATGGTAAACACCGGAACTGCCTCAGCTAATGGTCCTTCGAATGGTCGACGCAGGAGAAATACATACCGCCCACACTGGCAGAAATGGTCAAGATTATATGGCTTTCTGCCAGGTTTATGATGCGACACCGCGTGCTGCAGGGGTTGTGATGCAGATGATAACTGCATTTTCACTCCCGCCCGTGACTAGGATTCTCATTTACTTTATTCCCGTTACAAAAAAGGAAGAAAGAAAAGGAAAAAAAAGAGGGCGGCTTTTGCGTTGATTTTATGGTTTCCAAATTGTTTTTGCTGTCTCGATACTTTTCTTATTCCTAGGACAGCACAATTGTACGAATAAAGATTGTTTGTTTACCCTGCCTTCCTGTTCCCAAAAAAAAAAAAAAAAAAAAAAAAAAAATGGTCGCGTTGTTGGACCATAAAGCGCAGGAACCGCGCTTTTATTTTTACTTTATTTTTTCTTAAAAAAAGTCGAGAAAAAAAAGGGGAGTGATGTACGATTCCCGGCTGGATCGGAGATTTTCTTCGCTCAGAGACTGGTTTAAAAAAAAGAAAAAAAAGATAGCCAAACGGTAAGGCGACCGCTCGCGATAAGCGGGAAATCCGGGTTACCGGTCCGGCACAAATTTTCACTGTTGTTATTCTATCCTACTGCTTGTGGTAGTCATTATTTGCAATTACGAATTCATCTGACACTGTAATGCGTCTTCTGAAATGCACATCGAAAGATAGTAATACGGTTCCTTTTCAGTCACCGCATTAATGGTGAAATGGTGCTCACTGAGATAAGCTATCGCGGAATAAAAAATGAACTGAAACTGCTCAATAGTGGACAGTAAAATGAACCGGATGAAATAACTCTGAGACACTACAGAGATTGCACATTATAGCTTCCTCCTCATGCATCAGCTGTATATCATAGGTCGCTAGGTAGCCATTACTTGGAATAGAAATGCAGGTCATTCTCACTTCGAAACAGTTGCGTCCTGTCGTAAAGGAACAAAATGCGAGCTTAAAGACTATTGGACCAGATTTGTAACTGGAATCAGAGATTCCTTGCAGATAGAACTTAGCACGACGTTCGTAACTGGATGAGCTGACAGATGTCACAGTAATTTCGATATTACACCAGATGAGTGTAAGAGGGCCTTTACTGTTTTAAATGTATGTTAATGGTTTAGTGGATAGCGTTGGAAGTTCTGTACAGCCATTCGTAGACAATGATGTCGTCGAGACAAAGATTTCAGTGCCAGATGACAACAGCGAAACACAGGAAGAACTAAACTACAGACGATCGGTGCAAGAGGTGGCAAATGAGCATAAATAGCCGAATGGAGCCACTGAGGCGATCAGCCACTGCAAACAGTTGCAACCGTAAAGCCATAGCTAGGAGTAACCGTCGGGAGTGATCTAAAGTGGAATGATCACATAAAACAAATACTAGCAAAGGAAGATATCAGGCTGAGATACATTGGGAGAATTTTAAAGAAATATAGACGTGCTTTACAAAACACCAAATCGACTGATTCTCGATTACTGCTCATAACTCTAGAACTCTTACAAGCAGGACTAATAGACGAGACAGAGAAGTTCCGGCGAAGAGCGGCACGTTTCGTCTCGAGATTGTTTAGTCATCACGAGAGCATTGGGAAAATGTAAAGCACGTCTGGCACTTGGGTTTTCTTGAGCATCACGGCGAGGTTTACTCTTTAAATACCCAAAGAGTGCACTGAGTCAAGAGTCGGACAACATATTACTCTCTACCTCTTATGCATGACGATATGATCGCGGAAAGAAAATTAGAGCTCATACGAATACTTAACCGACTATCATTTTTCCAACACGCCATTTCTGAATGCAAAAGGAAATAGAAATGGGTGGTGGTGGGGGAGGGGCTAAGGTAGCGGGCGGAGATGGTGCTACTAGAAGTACCCTCCGCCAGGTACCGTAAGACGCTTTGGAGTCTATACCTGTATATGTATTAACACCCGTGTAGGAACAGTAGCCTGCTACGGTTGTGCAAGCATACTTCTTAATCTGGACGGTACAGCAGAAAAATACAACTGTTTACCATCGTACCAAAGTACACTGACCATGTTCCAGGAGCATCTGACGGATTGGGACACCAACTTGCCGTGAAACTGAAGGGAGAAAAAGTGATGTTCTTGTTGAAGTTCTAGGCGCTCAGTCCGGAACCGCGGGACAGCTGCGGTCGCAGGTTCGAATCCTGCCTCGGGCATGGATGTGTGTGATGTCCTTAGGTTAGTTAGGTTTAATTAGTTCTAAGTTCTAGGCTACTGTGACCTCAGAAGTTAAGTCGCATAGTGCTCAGAGCCCTTTGAACCATTTTTGTTGAAGTAATTACTCATGAGTTTCATTGTGAAGATGCTCCTACACTGCTCAATCGGTCGTCGTGGAACGCAGCTTCACTTTCCACACAATGTCTGTTTACTGATCTTACTCTCTTCATGTGTCTTCGATACTTGGCACAGTGACATAAAACAAATTCTTGCCTCGCGAATCTCATTTCTTGGTATCCAAGTCGCTTAAATCATTTGCTTACCCTTAACTGACCGATTGTAGTATCACATGAGTGTTCAAATGTATCCGTTAAACTTCAGTTACACCATAAATCAATCAAATCCCATGGCCATAAATTCAACTAAATACCTAGGAATTACAATTACGAAAAACTTAAAATGAAACGAAGACACAGAAAATGTGGCGGGGAACGAGAACCAAAGACACGCTTGTCCGTCCTCTTTTGGAGTATTTCTGCGCGGAAAGTTAAAAAGAGCGGCAGCACGTTTTGTATCATCGAGAAATAGGAGAGACAGTGTCACGGACATCATACAGTGTTTGGGGTGGATATCAATAAAACATAGGGGTTTCCCGTTGTGACGGGATCTTTACACAAAATTTAACTCACCAACTTTCTCCACCGAATGCGAAAATATTATGTTGACGTGAGTCTATATGGGGAGAAACGATGATCATATTAAAATAAGGGAAATCAGAGCTCGCACGGAAAGGTATAGGGTTGTCTTTTCCCACGCGCTGTTCGAGAGTGGAATAATAGAAAATTGTCGTCAAGGTAGTTCGATGAACCCTCTGCCAGGCACTTGTGTGATTTGGAGAGTATCCACGTAGATGACGATAACGTATTTGTGTATCATTTGTCAGCCAGGTACTGCGCGGCGCCCTAGCATTGCTTACGCAGCGTAACGTTTCACGTTGTTTCGAATACCATGATCTCTTGGACTTACGTCTCTAAGATCCCACCGTTCCAGCGACATGGAAACCGGTTCTGAGTGTGGCGGCAATTGCATCTGCTAGCAGGCAGTTTCGTCGAAGTTAGCCGTGCCATCAGATGGGGATGGCAGTTGTTCCGCTACAAGAAACAAATACTCGGCCCTACCCAATTACCGCTGTTACCTAGTTATATGCACCTGATCTTTAATTCAGTACTTCTAATTGTGCGTGTCATCCTTTAAAATGATTGTGGTTTTGTTCAACAGTACTGATGTTAGCCCACGTTACTTGTAGTCGTGGTGCAATCTCAGCCATCGACGTAGCGTCGGTTTAGGTTTGACACGCAGTGACGTGCCCATTGTTTATCATATCACCAGACAAAAATGTCGCTGACTCACAATTAATGAATAAACATAAATGGACCGAATTTTGGGTGACTTCTTTCAAAAGTGTGGATGATGCAACTCTTCGGCAATATAATCTTATATTGGAGTCGACCTATCAGGAATCATTATCAGAGGATGCTAAAGGCAACCTTTTTAGCGAAAAGACGGCAAGGTCTGAAGAAACCTAAAACATTACCTACGGTTTTTGCAAGACAGTAGGGAACCTGAAAGCGGATTCTGTCGAACGTACAATATACCTGAAGGAAGGCCATTTTTTTTAAAAAAATAAATGGAGATATTCTGATTCATATACTAGTACAGCATTACATTACTTATTTGAAATTTAATTTATAACAGAGTAACACGAGTGATTGGGAGGGATTTGGCTTAAATTGGTATAGTAAAGGATGTAACGCTGTATGCAAATATTCGTCTGGTGTCGTAGCTACTTATAGCTGTAATTGGTGATGTGTGTGATAATAGACATTATAGATCTAAAATTATTTCAGAATTTCAAATGCACACAAACACTAATGCGGAGTGTTAGAGCTGTGTAAGTTATTTTACTGTAACAAGAAAACTGCAAGTAAAAGTGGCATGTAGTGTGTCACAAATAATTTAAGGTGGCACCTTTTTTTTATGTGATCAATGTTGTAGCAGAGTAAGCAGAGTTCCACCGTGACCTTCTCGCCATCGCTGCAACGTTCGGTTCATCAGCAGCACTAGCATCGCTAACCATAGGCAATTTGCCTATTGGTCTACCAGAGCATCCCGTCTCTATGACAGTTATCTCTCATTGTCCCATCAAAATAATGACCTCCACTCGACTGCAGCAACCCAGCACGTGCGTTAACGGCGATGGCGCTTTATTTGCAAGCTCTTGCTCCTTGCTCCTGGCACGTCTCAGGCTACGTCGCAATGTTGCTCAGGAAGTTTCGGTCATAATATTCACCGTAATTCTTTGATACACGTGGTATAGAATTCGCTGGATTTGGCTGTTGATATCGCTGTATGTTGCTACGTGATTTCACTACCTGCCGTGTGGCTGCCAAATTTGGCGTGCTGTGTTACCACGACGCTCGGTCATTTAATTTGGTCTTATTGGTAAAGTATAATCTTTACAGGCCGTGACATGGCACTGTAGCAGCCACATTTCATATGATAGTAATTTCCTAAACCCATGAATTGTATTACAGTCTGAATCGACGACTCAGTATCTATCACACTGCTTATTATTAACTTTTTCATTAGTTTAAGGTGAGAAGGGGAGCGGATGAATGTATTCACAATATTAATTTCAAATCATGCACAGGCTATGATCCTTATCGTGCAAGGAGGACACATTCATGATAGTAACAGGTCACTCCTTCACTTTGATTACACATATTATGCACAATATATCGTGTGAATTCAAAGGGCAATATCTGTTCAAACAAAAGTATAAGAAAGTAGTTAGAATATACTGAGAAACCGCATAATACCTAAAGTGGCTGATTATTAATTTTTTAATGGTACTTGTTTAACAAAAGGTAAACTGAAATATGTGGAATAGCGAAACTACTCGTGTTTCATCCCAGTAATGCTTATCAACGATTTCAATACAAAAAATAAGAAAAACCCACAGTAATCGGCAATTTACGTTCGTTACGGCAATACCTTGTTGCGTGAAAATTAAATAATACTGTAGTCTCAAAAATTAAAAAAAGAACTGTAAAAGAAATGGATTAGCACTTGTTGCTGGCTAGTTGTGTTTCGTTAAAATTTTAACGCTTGATTTTGCTTCACTACAGTTAGAAATCTATACACTGTACAAATCATCAGTTACCTATTGTTGCACACGTAGAAGTTTCATCACTCCAATGCATACCGTAAGTTAAAACGGTCAGTATCCAGTTACAAGAATATGTACTATATCCAGCGGTAAATGCACAATTTAAATTCAAGAATATTAGATTCTTAACATGTGAAATTCTATATTTGTGTGCACTGAAAAACAACGTATTCTTGATAATGATTAGACATTAGTGGAATGAGTGCACCGAAATGCAAATAGAAATTCTCAGCTAATTATTATTGCAATAAAACTCACTAAATGAGAGAGAATTCGGATTTACACATTATGAATTGACTTAGCCTCGGATTTACGGTACGCTATATCCAAGGATCTTACTCAACACGCAAAACAATCTAAGTAAATGATATTTCACGTAATTTCATCGGCGTAGCTTCCAAAACATTAAGCAAACTTTTAAAACCCATTCTTCTTCGTTCCGTACCGATTCTCCAATTAACAAATGTAATTATTACTCGGGCTTTAGACTACATTCTCGTGCCAGTGCTCTCAGTGAAATATAACTGTACGTACGTTAGCAACCAACCATGACGTCGACCACTCTTGAACTCTCTTTCATACCTTGTAAATAGGAGGGGCAAAACACAGTTATTTTAGAATGTGTTTCTGTTATAACATTTTCCTCATGTACATGTACAGCGTGCTGAATTGATCTCACAACGTGTCAAGTCAACTTCTCTAGCTCGATTCTCGCAGAATTACTAAAGTCTGATTTAAAAATCTTCTCCGATTAAACAGCGTCATACACTCAACTTATTAAAAAGTAATAAATATTATACCAAGTAAAACAGTCTGATCAAGGTTTAACCAAAGGATGAAATGAATGTGTGCACTGAATATTCGTGAAGTAGTAGTTGCAGAGAATATTATTAGAGGTGGCGTCAGCTTTCAGATCCTAACTTAGTCGTCAGTTTTTACATATTAGAGCCTTTCCGCAGATGGCGTTAGCATTATTAAGCTAAGTTTGTTCCGCACTGAAAATGGATACATTGAAAGACTTGAACATTTAAGTCACATCAATGAAAGAAAACTTGAAAAATGTCATTGCCAGTATGCTCGTGCTATTACTGTGTTGTTTCAGATTTTAACTTGGTGAATAATTGGATGTGAGAAAAAATTATTTAATGAGATTCCATTTTCACATCACAAGGACACTAGAGCACATTTACTGGCAAATCTGAGCTCTGTGTTTGGCTATTTATTTTTATTCCCCATCGTTATACTGCGAACACTATGAAGATTCGTCGCTCATACACTGGTATTCTAAAACATAACTTCCATTGTAGCTGAAGTCATTAACACGCACTGTTGTGTCAGTGAGTAGTTCTTTGGAATGCTAGTAGCTGCGTAAATTGCCATAGCAAATATTTTGTCATTAAGAGTGGGATAATTGGTGGCGAAGAGTTGTTGGTTAAGCACCTGTACCCTGGTTAAGATTCTAAGCATTTGTGCAGTGTTGCATGGAATGTGGGCGAGCGACATTTTTGGTGCTGATGAAGATCTCTAATAGCAACCTCGATGGCGTTGTTATAACATAGTTTGTTATGCAGCAAAGCAGGTTTCTCCCTCTCCGTTTCCTTTCATTCATCATCAATACAAACACTGTTGTATATTCTACATGGACGCCTAAAATTCATCGACAGCGTACAGCTATAGTTCTGATGGGCTGGACGAGTGTGTAGTTGAAATATTGTTCGCTTGGAGAGTGGAAGACTTGCAGTGTGCAATGAACCACGACAAAACTAAGACAACATACATTTGAAAATCTGCTTCCCTGAAGACTTTTGAGATTATGTCTCAAGAAGAGCACCGTACACGTTACGAGATGGAGATTAGCTGTCTTACTTTTATACCGAGTGTCAGCTGCCAGTCATTGTACGAAGCGTTGAACCTGTACAGATCTTTCCTTTTGTCCAAAGTCGTGTCCTGTCTCACATCACATAGTTGTTTATTAAAGAATTTGACCACATGAGGTGTTGGTGGTCACCCTGTGAACTGACCATCATTATACACTCATCACCCTACTCCACTGACCCTCTTTCTCTGCTGGACATCATTCTCTTCTGGCCTTAATTCTCCACTAACCATCACTCCCATCCATTTTTAATGTGTTACCCAGTTTTCCGGTTTTACCCGTTTACTTCTTTACCATCTGTCTCTCTCTAATGTTTACTTTAATGGCACAAAAAAGTTGTAATATGTTACCGACAGAATTAGAGGAATCTAGTTTTCTCCCAGTAGATGTCAACAGTAGAAGTTGATAAGACTCAATTTTGTTTTGCTTGCCAGAAATCGCTGGAAAAAGTCTCAACTTGCTTAGCTGGTATCACGACTAAATTTGCTAGTTTCTGTACGTCCACAACGATGCATGTGCCAGACATGTCATATATTAAGCAGAGTTGAGATAAATGTACATTGGTATAATGACAATCACCTTGTCAGTTGGTCATCATCGTCCCACCCATTAGATTCAATGGATAATGGCATTCACTGACCGTATTTTTCCACAATTTAAATGACCTTCACCCTTTACTAACGATTATTCTCCATCCACTAGTATGGAGGATAGAGGTGGTCTCGTATTTCCATCTGTACCAAGTCTACTGTACTGCATAATCATTAAATGTCATCTGACATACGTACACACATAATCAAAAAATTACATACATTGACCCTCAAAGTCCACTGATCATTCTCCATTGATCAACATCGTCCACTAATCATCAATCTCCATTGACCATCATTCTCCACTCATCATCATTCTCCAGTGAACGTCATTATCAACTGAACATCATTCTCGGACGACATTCATCTTCCACTCACCATCGTTCTCCATTGACCACAACTTACTGTTTGTTCTTGATATACATAAATGATTTGGCAGGAAGAGTGAGCAGCAATCTGCGGTGTTTTGCTGATGATGCCGTGGTGTACAGTAAGGTGCCGAAGATGAGTGACTGTAGGAAGTTACAAGACGACTTAGACAAAATTTCTATTTGGTGTAATGAATGACAGCTAGCACTAAATGTAGAAAAAAATAAGCTAATGAGGATGAGTATGAAGAACAAACTTATAACGTTCGGATACAGCATTTGTAGTGTCCTGCATGACACAGTCAACTCGTTTCAATATCTGAGTGTAACGTCGCAGAGATGTATCAAATGGAACGTGCATGTGAGGATAGCGGATGGAAGACGAATAATTGAGTTCGGTTACTTGGGAGAATTCTAGGACAATGTGGTTCATCAGTAAAAGACAAAGCATATAGGACGCTAGTGCGCCCTATTCTTGAGTGCTGTTCAAGTGTTTGGGATCCGTACCAAGTCGGATCGAAGAAAGACGTTAAAGCGGTTCAGAGACGGACTGCTAGATTCGTTACTGGTAAGTTCAAACAACAGGGAAGTGTTACGGAGGTGCTTTAGGAACTCAAATGGCTATCCCTGGAGGAAATATGACGTTCTTTACGAGAAACACTAATGAGAAAGAGAACCGTCATTTAAAGCTTACTGCCGATCTATTCTACTGCCGCCAACACACGTACACATTACGCGTAAGGACCACGAAGATAAGATACGAGAAATTAGGATTCATCCAGAGGCACACAGACCGTCGTTACCCCTCGCCCTGTGTGCGAGTGGACTGGGAAAGGAAATGACTAGCAGTGGTACAGGGTACCCTACGCCACGCACCGTACGGTGGTTTGTGGAGTATCTATGTAGACGTAGATGTAGATGTAGGTGCCCCATTTTCCACTGACCAACATTTTCCACCTACCATCATGCTACACTGACCATTCACCATTTTACAACATCCTCCACTAACCATGATTTTCCAGTGTCCATCATCTTCCATTGAACGTCGTTCTCCACTGTCCACCACTGACCCACACAGTGGTATGCAACGAAATGGTGATCAGAAATGTCCAACATCTTCCTCAGTTACGGTAATATATTGTTATTTAACTTCGACTTACACATGTACGCGTAACATCAAAAATTATGAACAGTACATCCACGTCTGGCTCATTTTCATCATCATCTTCATCGTTATCTCTCTGATTTACACACCACAGTAAATTCTCGAATTCTCGCCCCCCCCCCTCCCCTCTCTCTCTCTCTCTGTCAGTAATGCTTACTTTACTGAAGCGAGAAAATTATAGCATATTTAGAGTGAATTACAGTTTTCCGCTAGTACCTGACACCTGCTGTATGTACTATTTAAGATGCTGTGGTTGACATCCTCTCTGTAATTTATTCATCTCTGCAAATTTATTTTCCCTATATATATATATATATATATATATATATATATATATATATATATATAAATATACATATAATGCTTACTTTAATGCAACAACATCAGAATCTATTAGGAAAGGAATGAGAGGAATGTAGTTTTCCAGTGTGTGGTAGTAGAAAATTACAGTGGTTTAAACTGAGAGAAGATGATAGTACACTAATATGTAGTTACGATTATGGTGGCCCTACTTTGATATCAGAGGAGTCTTTCACTTGGAAATAGCATTGTTCGCTTAGCTAATTCTCGTTGAAATTTTGGCTGCACTGCCAAATAATTGCCCATGTTTGTGTTTTGCAACCAATTTTAATATATTTAGGATAATTCAACGCGTAGTACAAAGGTCGAACTATGATCATATATTAAATTATAATTTATTTTGGTAGTATTTTAGTAAGATGCGGATGTCCATAAGTCGAGAGTTCATTGTCCCTCCAAAATATGACACAGTAATCGAACCTTCATTATTAACAAGTGCTGCTCACAGAGAAAGCTTTTATCAGTAGTGCCAGTATGCTAGATGTTTGTGTTTTAATAAGTAACAATCACACAAGATGCGGATATATTTAACTTGAATGTGCACTGAACACGCACGGTGTGTCCTGAATGTAATGCAAGTTCATTTTACTGTAACTTTAGGATCTTTGAGATGTACAATTATTTTTGCATGAGCTTTGAAAAATTATTTTATTTTTGAGGTAACGACTGTGTCATCATCTTTGGCGATATTTCATTTCTGCCCCTTCTTTGACAGTGCTGTACATAAACAAAGCAGATACTCTCTAGTTTTGGTGATGAATTTAAATTAAAATATCTTCTTCCTTCACGTCATGCACTTTTATTAGATGTTAGCGTTACCTAGTAGCTGATTCCATGATTAGAGCACAGTATTCCCGAACAGTAAATATTGCAAGACTGCGTTTAACGTAACCTCGACTAGGCCCAATCATTTATCACATAAACAATTAATTGTCAATCAATTTCGTGAATGAAATTTTTCTACTATTGCATTATTTTTGTCCTAACTAAATCGGTTATGAAACATCAATGAAATATTGTAGATGATGCTCTATAACGTTGCCTCAGACTTAAACATCAACACTTGTTACATATGTCGATAACGTTATGAACCTAGCGATTGCGAAATACTTAATGTGACGGTCTGTAAATAGTTACGCAAAGCGTAAACCTAAATACCTGCATTTAGAATGCTATTTATTTAGTTGTTTGCGTAGCGTTTCAACCGACACATATTTTCCACGTGGTCAGGTCAGTTTTACAAAGTCAACCTTTTATACCAAACATTAAATTTCAAATGTTATTTGTAGCTATTTAGGTATGGGAATAGCATTGGGGTTAATCAGAATAATGTTTCAGAATTATAAGCATTTACAGGGTGGCTATTACTAAACTATACGAAATATAATCATCATAACTTCTGAACGGTTTGCGTTAGGATGTCCAAACTGCTCGGTTGGCCACGGGCATTGTGGGAATTCATATGTGCATGCGTGGTTTGGTTTAGCGATGAACCCCACTTAGATTTGGATGGGTTCGCCCACAAGCAAAATTCCCGCATTTCGGGGTGTAAGAATCCGCATTTCGCGATCGAGAAGACTTTTCACGCTCAACAGGTGACTGTGTGGTCTGCAATGCCAGTCACGGAATAATCGGTGCGGTATTTCTTGACGCCACGGTGACTATCGAACGGTACGTGAAGTTTTTGGAAGATGATTTCATCCCCATTATCCAAAGTGACCCTGATTTCGGCAAGATGTGGTTCATGCAAGACGGAGCTCGACGTCATCGAATCAGGAGAGTGATGGCCCGCCATATTCTCCGGATCTGAATACATGTGACTACTTTTTGCGGGGCTGTATTAAGGACAAAGTGTACAGCAATTACCGCAACGCCATTGCCGGGCAGAAAACAGCTCTTCAGGAGGTCATCGACAGCATCGATGTTCCGATACTTCAGTTGATGATTCAGAATTTCGCTATTCATCTGAGCCACATCATTGCCAGTGATGGCAGGCATATTTAAGATGTCATATCTAAATCCGAACATCTGCTGTGACGTACAGACGTTGAATAAAATGTGTGCACGCCGTAGTTTGTAAATAATTTACGTTTTTTTCATATGGTTCAATAATTGTCACCTCGTATAAGTGCAGCCATCTGTTGATAAGTACAAACAACTGGAGCGTAAAACAGCAGTTGATTTCTTTCACATCTTTGAAATTTTACATTATAGTATTTAAAGTAAAACTTACCTTTAGCAACTACATATTACTAAGTTCGTAACTGCATTGTACAAGCAGATGTTGGATTTAAATTGCTTAAGGATTATGTATTTCACACTCACTCCCAGAATACAAACTGGATGCTATAGAGTTTAAAATGAAATTTACAGCTGTGACGGGAGTGAGAGGCCATAAATAACCAGAGATCATATTAGTGAATGTGAAAATACTGCAAAAATCATGTTTCGATAGATGATTAAGGTTATTGTTTGTTATTGAACACAGACCAGATGGGGTTACATTACGATTGGTTGTTTCATTTTAATGGTTGCTAAAATATTGTTCTGTAACTGGTTCTTTTATTTTAGAGGTGGTTAAAGCATTAGGTTTTGATCGAGCTAAGGGGAAAGGGTTACAAACGGCAAGTTTGTTAGTTCCTCCGTCTCGGAATTCATCATTTTCCCAGTAGCACATATAGACCAGTTCCACCAACTGAGGTTTTCATTACCTGTTTCATTTCAGTGTCTTCTAAAATAATTTTTTCTGACTCACTTGAGAGAGGGAGTCTCTCTGACTGCATTCAAAACAAACACGAAATCTATGGAGCACTATTACTAGCACTCGAAAATTATAGCCTCCTAAAAGCAAAAACACACGGAAAAAGAAGTGACAAGTAAGAAAAACACAGTTAATACTTAAATTTACGTAGCTTGCTGCACAGCAGATGTGAAGCAGACGGCAGTTACGACGACACACGCAGTTACATAGAAGAATGGGGCTATTTTTGCTGTTTTAAATTTTTTTCCTGCCCTCATAACTAGGCAGGTTACATCATCTTGAATTCTGATGTGCTGTGGTTAGGGTCGAGTGGAGGGGTGCGGCTTCATAGTATCATTGACGAGGACGATGATACCACAGGTAATAGCGTTGACGCCGCTGATGAGAATTGCGACATCACTGATAACCTAGTGTAAATCGATTAAAGGTATTTGATTCAAAAACAAACCCTCATAGATATGCTACTAATGACCACTTGAGCACAAACAGCCAATGCGCCTATGGTATTATTAAAAGGACTGTAAGACCATCGTCACTTGAGACTTGGCAGTTAGGATTAATATGGGTGAAGATAGGACATGCAGTGTTGTGAGACACAATACCATTGGCCCATGCAACAAGCTGGTTAACGTGAAGCTGGTTAACTGCTCTCGAGAGGCAGTTGTTGGCTTTATTTTATTTCACAAATTGATACCCTTGATTTGAAGCTATGAATCATCTGCCATTGAATACTGGAACCAGCAGATAGCATGTTTCTCTGTAAATAATTAAAAACCAACATTGCCATATAAAATATAAATAATAAAACAGGAATCTTTATGTGTTGAAAATTAGCTTTTTTACCATAAATACTGTGCAAAACCTTTAAAAACAAAAGTAACGTAAGTCCCCTTTCACATCCTACTTGATAAGACCAGCAGATGGCTGCACTGAAAAAAACGATAGATCTCTACAGATAATTAAAAACCAACATTTGCTTCAAAAACATAAAATTCTAATTAGGAATTAAGGATTTAAAAAAGTTCTGAAGCACCATTTTACGACGGGCAAGAATAAATATCATGTTATTCACTAGATGTATTATAAACAAAGCTGTTCATTATCCAATACTGTTATGATTAGAAATGGCCAAGTCCTACTAAAAGCCACTTAAATAACAGCAGTTTGGAATCTGAAAGCTGTGTAAAAACCTTTTAGATATTATTTGTCCGATATTATTGCTCACAACGTTCTAAATAAATATGTGAGCAGCACTGTTTGCGTATATAAATACATAAAGTGAATATTCATTCCCTGCAGTTGCATTACCATAAATTATGGCTTTAGAAAATAAAAACCTGCAGCACCACAAACACCCGCACACACTAGAATTGTCGTATTGGGAAAGTAATAAAAGAGGCAGGAGTTTTGTATTACCAAAAATATTACTTAGACCACAATAGCATGTGTACAGCTTGTAAACACACGACCAAAGACGGTAAGAGTTAGAGAGCATTGCTGTATTTAGCTCTCTGTTTAACTCATAAAAATACATGTTTATCGTAATATAAAAGATTCGCTACGAAAATCCGATTTTGTAGTCTCTGTAGACACAAAGAGCTATCATTATACGCCTAACACCGACTTTGTATGACTATCCTTCATTACTATAAATGCTAACTCACGCTATCGTTTAAACTGCAGACTTCATTTGTAATAATGTGGCATCAAACAGCGTCTCTCATGTGTTAACCTCAGTCAGTAAAGTAAACATCGAACATTTTTGCGCTGCTGCTATGTTTTGCAGATATTTTAGAATTTTTGCAACGTCTCAGATGCAGAAAATAATTGTTTCACCACTCTGTCACGTTTTTTAAATACTGTTGGAGCTATCTATTGGTGTCACACAAAAATTAATCTATGGTCGCGGATCTACAGTGGAATCATCAGCAGGTGACAGGAGGAACTAGGATATATTACTATTTAACGTTTTCTGGGTTTATGGGGGTGGGGGGTGGGAGGTGGGTACTGCAGGGGAAACTCATTTTCAGCAAATACAAATTCCTAACTGATTATATATATTACCAAGCAAATAATGGCTTTTAATTATTTGTAGAAAAATATTGATTTTTCAGTTAACCATCTCCTGGTGTTAGCAGCCCGTAGAATATGACAGTGGACCTACTTTTAAATACATTTTCAGGGATTGTGGGATAGTATTTGAGATAAAAAAGCTCATTTCAACTCATAAGACTTCTTATTTCATTACTATATTTTACGTTAGATTTAATGATTTATAAGTAAATATGCTATCTACTCCTTCCAATATTCAATGGCGAATTATATACACACTATGTGATCAAAAGTATGCCAACGCCTCCGAAAACATGCGTTTTTTATGTTCAGGTGAGTGGGTGTCACTTGTGACATACGTCTCTACGCGAGATTTCCACACTCCTAAACATCTCTAGGTCCACTGTTTCCGATGTGATAGTCTAGTGGAAACGTGAAGGGATACCTATAGCACGAAAGCTTAAAGACTGACCTCGTCTGTTGACTGACAGAGACCGCCGGCAGTTGAAGAAGTTCGTAATGTGTAATAGGCAGCCATCTACCTAGACCATCACACAGGAATTCAAAACTGTATCGGGATCCACTGCAAGTACCGTGACAGTTAGGCGGGAGGTGAGGAAACTTCGATTTCATGGTCGATCGGCTGCTCAAAGCCACACATCACGGCGGTAAATGACAAACTAAGCCTCGCTTGGTGTAAGGAGCGTAAACATTGGGCGATTGAACTGTGTACAAAATTGTGTTCAGTGAAGAATCACGGTACACAATGTGGCGATTCGATGGCAGGGTATGGTTATGGAGAATGCCCAGTGAATATCATCTGCCAGCGAGTGTGGTGCCAACAGTAAAATTAGGAGGCGGTGGTGTCATGGTGTGGTCGTGTTTCAGGCCTATATTGATGTCTTAAGCACCTTCTTTCTTCCCACTATTGAAGAGCAATTTGGGGATGGCGATTGTCTCTTTCAACACGATCGAACACCTGTTCATAATGAACGACCTGTGGCAGAGTCGTTACACGACAATAACATTCCTGTAATGGACTGGCCTGTACAGAGTCCTTACCTGAATCCTAGAGAACACCTTTGGGATGTTTTGGAATGCCGACGTGGTGCCACTCCTCACCGACCGACGTCGATACCTCTCATCAGTGCAGCTCTCCGTGGAGAATGGACTGCCATTCTCCAAGAAACCCTCTAGGACCTGAATGAACGTATACCTTCGAGAATGGAAGCTGTCATAAAGGCTAAGGGTGGGCCAACACCATATTGAGTTCCAGCATTACCGATGGAGGGCGCCACAAAATTGTAAGTCATTTTCAGCCAGGTGTCCGGATACTTGTGATCACATAGTTAGCTTCAAATGAAAGTTACCAATGTGTGGAATGGTGAGCCAGTCCTTAAATGAATTATTGGCAGTTAGCAATGCAGTCATAACTGCAGAGTGTTTGGGTGTGTATCATGGGAGTGTGGGAGCTTGTGGAATGGAGTGCGGGGTGCTTCAAGCAAAATTTGCAGAAGCCCACATCCTTCCCTCCTCTCGCTTTTTGATCTTTGCATGGAGCAGGATGTCAATATCCCTGGAATGACATTGGAGGTAAGGAAGTGCTAATGCTGATGTCAGCGAAATATGACATATGTAACTGCCTCAGCTGTAATATGACACCAAAACAAAAAAGAGACATGTCAAGGTCCATGTAATCATCAGCTTTTCGAAAAAGCAGCAGTTTTCAGCACGACGTAACCTCCGTTTCTGGCGATGCATGGGACCCAATGGCAGAGAGACGGTCTCTGGCCGTCAGTGACGTAGAAGAGCGCTCCGCGGGCTTTCTCAGGTAGTATATCAGCTTTATCTACACTATACAGGTAACGAGAAACCATGGATGGAAGTCAGGGAAGGTTGTTGCGATGTTTAGCACACCAGACTCGAATACCTGACGCATCAATTGTAGGGCAGAGTCGCTCCGAGCCGAAAACACTGACTCATTATGTCCTCAGTATCTAGTGACATCGACGTCGAAGGAACGTTACACCGAATCTTCTTCCTACTCTAAACGTTTCTCGATATGCACAACATGATAATATTTGAATGAATACAAGTTTTCACGAAAATGACTAATTTGGTGCGGAGCTGCTAAGCAAACTTTTTAAGTCTATTAAGGGTCCGAATGAGACTCCCATTCTTATAGTACCTCTACCTCATCAGAAATGGTTCATTTCGAATGGATCCCATATCTTAAACACTGTCTTGACGTAATAATTCTTTTCCATCTGAATATTTTATATTTAAATTATAACAGAATTTATTCGAAATAGTGGTGCTTATTGACGAGGACATGGTTCTCATTGCTCATGTTATTGCCGTTGTTACCAATTGTTTTTAAGGTATGTAAGAAACCCCATAGGCACCGGTGATTTTATTTAGGATTTCAGAACTTTTTCTGTTTTGTCACGATGAGAGTCACATAAAAATGAACGGGATTCACAAGTACTATTTTGGTTTTATTGGATCTGGCGTTTATTACCAAGCTATGAATAACTGCTGCCTTTGAAATAGTAGTAAACAAGGAAACAGAAAAACAAATGGAAAAAATGTTGAAATGAACACGAGCCGTACATTGAAAGTCACGTAATACATGTCTTGTAGTTAGTGCGGGGTATAAGTCTATTTTTTGTGAAAGAAGTGAGTTGTCTCTTCCACGCACACACACACTTAATCGGCCGTGTGGAAGAGGCAGTGCATTACTTTTTGTGACCGTTGGTGATACTGAACAGCCAATCTGTTGCAGCGACCGGAATCCGACGTCCGTTGCCCATAAAAGAAGACGCACGGAATCTCGGGCCAGGGTAAATGTTTCGGAAGCTGATGCGACCCAACCTGAAAGCGGCTTTAGACGTTGCGGGATGAAATATAGCGGCCCGCCGGCCACTCGCCGAAGCGCCGTATTTATGTATTCGGCCGATGGCCGGCACGACACCGCAACTCTCTATCTTCTAAACACGTCACGTTTGTCCTCCACGTGGCGTTTTTTAAAATTATTTTTTCAGTTGCAATACAAATCTTTTGTGTGATGTAAATGTCAGTTTTGTGAAACTTTCGAATGATTTAAGTAGCGCTTCATGTTTAGCCACGTATAGTAATAGTGAACTCCCTTGACATTTGAAAGTGTGTAAAGTCACACTTTTTAAATCAAGAGGGCAATAAAGAGGTGATGCAATTAGGTCCCGTCTTATATGGTTCCTATGGATGATCCCTTATCTCGGTCCTGAAAACAAGCTCTCTGTCTTGGTATCTAAAAAAACCGTAACTGGGCTCATGAATTACAATACACTTCGAAAGGTAGGTAACCAGTACGATCTGTGTTAGTTCATTGTCAATTCATTAGCTATCGATTAGACTTCATGTACTTGAAAGTGTCCATTCTTATGTACATATTTGAAACCGGGGACAGAGACGGCTAATGTCAGCATACTTACCCACCACAGTTCACATTCATTGCAGTCAACATATATTCTAGAGAGTAGTTGGAGTACATGCTTTATCAGACAGCATACCACCAATCACCTTACTTCGAATGTCTTTGTAATGACGTCAGAGAAGTACACCTATCCACAATGTAGGGCAAAGATTCTTCATTTTATCGGTACTTGAAAGAGAAAGTATTACACGTGTAGGAAACGACTCACTTCCATGCATACTATCATGTGTGAGAGACCTAGTTTCGATGCATTCAAGAGCATATGAAATATTATAAGCGTCCTTATTTTGGAGAAACCTATGGAAATGCAAATGAAACTGAATGATTTGCTATTCAACACGGCTCTCACAAATGTAAATCGAGCTTCTTTTCTCTACGATATTTTACTTGGTTTCCATATTAGTTTGGCATGATGGGTAAAATGTTGCATACCGCACATGCCAATGTTTACACATTATTCTGGCAGCGGGCTATCGAAGAATGAAACTTCGTTTTGAATAACACTGACACTGTATTTGACTTCTCTACTACTTGTTACTGAGACGAAAACAAGAATACATCTTCTTACGACTTCCTTCCTACGGAGTAGTGAACATTTCACTACAGTGAGATGAAAAGAGAGAAACACTGGAGTGATGGATAATACGATAGAGAAGAAATTAAAAGTAAATTTCAAACTGGATACCTACACTTGTATTTCATGTTTATTACTATGACGAAGTCTTCGTGAGTAAACCTTTGTCACTTAGATATACTTCATCTTTGAAAAACGAACGGTTAGGGATTTTCAAAAGCGAAAGCACTTCAGCTTTACGAGAATAGTTTAAATTTCAGGGATAAATCAGGTTTTCGTAATGCAAAGCAAGTGCTTTACTAGTGACGCATTGTCCTTTTAAAACTGAGTTTCTAGGTACTAAACAAAAACGTCATTAAGATATCATTGACTGACGAACTTATTCATGATACAGTTTTCTTCTCTCTGTCGCCTTTAACTAACACGTTAGCAGTCACAATCTTATCTGTTAGGTTTAAAATGGCTATAACTCATAGGGAAGGGATTCGGCCTTAAAGTATCCCATCACACGATTATACGGAGGTATGGCGCATGGCCAAAAATGCACAAAAATGCACCGAAATGCCGCCCTTGCGTTGCCATCTCGGCTTTCTTCGCTTCTACAGGCGAATGCTGTGACAAAGGCTGCGGCTGCGTCCCGACAGGGAAGCCATTGTACCAGATGCATGGCCACCAAAAGGGCCTGTGGAAGCTCACTAAATCGTCCGACGACGCTTAAGAGAGAAGGAGGGCACCAGTGCTTCTGAGTAGGGTGTGGCGCATATCTAACTTGTTGGGAGCGGTCACATTTCGTTCTCTGAATCTGGCTGCGACTCTATGGGAACCTCACAATCTCTATTTCCTTTCAGCGATCAAGGATTAGTAATTAAATGCTGCTTCATGGCTTTCTTAATTAATTCTGAATGTGTGCACTTGTCTTTCCAGTCACGAGTCACTCTGCACGCAACGCGCTGTCGCAGAGGTTAGCACACTGGATTTGCAATTACAATAGGCAGGGTTCAAATTCCGGTACAACATTACTCATTTACGTAAACAGTGATTTGGCTAGAACACCTTAGGCTAAAGTACCACGGCTTATTCCTTCCCACATCAGTCTTTTCCTCAGTCAGTGCACTCTGTTTAATGCACAGAAGTTGACTGCCCGTTATACTCTCATGCTCCCTCTTCTTAGGAGCTCTTTAGTGTATACTCACCATTGGTGCTTCTGACCTTACAGTACGTTTATGTTCTTCTCCATCAACGTCTGCTCTCCAGGCGCTTAGGAGTAGGTACTTCACAATGCACTGTTGCGTCTACTATTTCTGGTCAGTTAGGGAGTCTTACATGGCGGAAAGTGCCTATAAACTTCCACTTGTGATAGACATCTTTGGCTTGTACGTTCGTGATCATACTGCGCAGTGAATGTGAGGTAAGCATGAATGTCGCGAGAATATTCGAGGAAGGTGAGTTTCCGAATTTTCATAAAAAAGTTCTCTGTGATACATTACACCCCTCTTGTCGCATCAGGCTCTGGAGATTGATGAGCGTTATCGCTAGGCTTCCAAACTTACTACACAAAACCATCATGAAATTAGTGACCACTGTTTGAATCATCTCTGTAATAAGTCATTCTTGGAACGGTCACTAACTTAGTAACGACCAATAGTCACGTATCTTCGTGAATGAAGTACATTTCCTTACCATTGTTAAACCGAATTAGGATCTGCCTTTCTTTACATTGATTTTGTGTTGTCCTTTCACATTAAGTCTCTGCGGACACACATTCAAAAATGCCTCTGAGCACTATGGGACTTAACATCTGAGGTCATCAGTCACCTAGAACTTAGAACTACTTAAGCCTAACTAACCTAAGGAGATCACACACAACCATGCCCGAGGCAGGATTCGAACCTGCGACCGTAGCAGTCGCGCGGTTCCGGACTGAAGCGCCTAGAACCGCTCGGCCACCGCGGCCGGCGCGGACAAACATTCTTAGGTATTTTACGGTTAGGTTACCAATGATTGATTACTAATCAAACATTAACTGGCTCTGTCGTCAATGTATACGCAATTAGTCGCATTTGCTGTAGGCATCCTCCTTGTTTACAGGGGCGCGGGGTTACTGGTTTCCTGTCCCTGCCGAATCCATAGACAGGAAACCGGTTTTGACAGGTGAGCCGTTTTCCTGAACGTCACGTCAGGCGCATTACAAACATTATGCAAGAGCCTATACAATTTCGAGAGAGGGATAACTGCACTGGATCACAATTCCGAAAAGGCAGCCACTATTGGGTTTATTCACTGATCAGGGATAGGCCTCGCCGCTGCTGCATCGCACCAACTACACAGCACTGTACAGGAGGTGGGAGTACTGAATAACGTTCCACAAGTTAGTACCACATCTGCGTAACCATATTTAGAGATACTGAATATAAAATGGGATTTCTAAATGTAAATTACACGTTTTTGTGGAAATCGAAGTAACTTTTATAGAATGCTGTACTACATCTCAAAAGACAGTTTTTTATCAACATAGTCACCAAATCTATGGCAACCACGGCCGGAAAATTCTACCGATGGTTACATTCCTTAACGACAGTAGTCCGCTCGTCGGTCATGAAGATCTTCGAGAGCTAGAGCGTGTGAATGTCTTCATTGTTGGGAAACCTTGTTACCCCCCTACATTCTTTCATCTTGCCAAAAGTATGGGAATAGCGTAGTGCAAGATTTGGACTATACGGTGGATGCTTCCAAACCCATCACCAGTAAAGTTCAAGGAAAGTTTCTGGTGTTCCTGCCGTGTTCTCCGTTCCCACGCCCGGGTTCCCGGGTTAGATTCCCGGCGGTGTCAGGGATTTTCACTGCCTCTTGATGACTGGGTGTTGTGTGCTGTCCTTACGTTAATTAGGTTTAAGTAGTTCTAAGTTCTATGGGACTGAAGACCATAGATGTAAAGTCCCATAGTGCACAGAGCCATTTGAGCTCCTGCCGTGTGCGTTGTTGCATTATTGTGCAAGAGAACAATGCCTTTGCTTAATTATCAATACCTCTCATACGTCACAATGTTGCACAGCGATGTCAGCGTTGCGTAGTACGAATCAGCATTAATGGTTGTCCGTTTGCCATAGACTCTATGTACACAACACATCCAGAGTCAAATAAAACGATGCCCATGACTTTCCCTGCCGACGATGCCACTCATCATTTCTTCCGTGGAGGCGAGTGGTTGTATCTCCATTCACAGAATTTACCTTCTTGGAAGCGTGAAATCATGGACCCATGTCTCATCGCCCGTAATGATGAGATTTAGGAAATCATTGCCTTCCACGGAGTAATTCTCAAAATGGCTCTGAGTAGTATGGGACTTAACATCTTAGGTCATCAGTCCCCTAGAACTTAGAACTACTTAAACCTAACTAACCTAAGGACATCACACACATCCATGCCCGAGGCAGGATTTCAAACCTGCGACCGTAGCGGTCACGCGGTTCCAGACTGAAGCGCCTATAACCGCTCGGCCACTCCGGCCGGCGGAGTAATTCTCAAGGACGTCCAGGGACGCCTCCAACGCTGCACCTTTGTGTGCAGGTAACAGCATTCGCGGAACGCACCGTGAGCACGAATTCCGATACTGCAGACGATCTCTGGCGATACACTGACTGTTGATATGAGCATCTGCTGCGAAATGTCTGTGACAGGCACTTTGCGATAGCTGCGAATCAGTTCCTCGACTGACTGGACGCCTGTGGTAGATGTCGAAGGCCTTGCCTCCCGGTCAGCATCACCCACTTCCGTGCGGCGTTGCTCGAATTATTGCCATCATTTGATTACGGACTGAAACGACAATGGACTTGGTCCATTACCACCAGAATATCATGATGAATCTGTGTGCAGTGTAGACGTTTCGCCTTTGAGATTTGTAATGTCCGTGAACTTCAACTTTGGACTACGTTTTCAGTTGTCACGCCATTTCGCTCGCACACTGTGACGCACCTGTTATCCGTACCGCAGCAGAATTGTGTATGCTGGAAATCCGAAACGTGTACTCTCCTCTGATAATACGCCAATTTCGTTATGCAGTAATCTTAGCCTGAAATGAAATTTTCTACTTATTTCCCAACGTATGTTAATCAACTCACTCTGCTCTTAATATTTCAGCAGACGAAGTGAGTGGAAACAGAGATACACTACCGACACACCTGAAGTATGAAGGTCGATGAGCCTGGACCACACGTGAGCTAGACTGCGTTTTCGTCGAAGAAGTTTCTCATTGAGAGGGACCTAACTGCAGAAATATGTGACGGGGCCATCTTACGCTTGTATTCGTGTGTTAAGGAACTATCACATGTACAACACATGGGCTGCTGTGTGAACTGTCGATCTGGTAAAGAGAATTGTCATTGTGTTTATGCATAATGTGACAAGCCTTCGGTTTTTCTCTCATTTAACATCGGAACATAAATCTTACGTTTTCTTATGATATTAAGTTCCTATCACTAAAGACTTATTGCAATAGCTGCACATCATGCACTTGGAGCTATAGTACAGATGTAGTGCTTGTTTTGTGTGCGTGCTTTGTGCTAATATTTGGTGGATCTAATGCCACAATTTGGCCAAATTATAGTTGTGGATTTGTACTTAGTTGATGATGGCGGAAACTGAACTGGAATCGTAACGTGTCTAATGGTTAATTATTATGCTCTGGATGTCGATGCCGTTCTTTCTCCAGTTCTTTCTTTATATTATCGGTAGTTTGGAGCTCCAACCTTAGGCGCGTTATGTAACCACTTCGGAAAATGGCCGGCAAGTAGGGGAAGGAATCCAGTGTACATACCGGGAGGATTCATTCCGGATGTGGAACGGGTGCTTCCGGACACTGTGAAGAGCACAGGGTGATGACAACTGCAGGTGCTGGCCTGAAGTCGGTACTAACGATGTGTGCTGCTCTGGATCGGGAGATAATCTCTTTGGTTTCGGACAACTATCTGAAGTGGTGACGACTGCTGGACTTGCTAGTGAGATGAAGGCGGAGCTCACCAGCTGTAACATCATTAAGGGAACCAACTGTGGTCCTTTGGTACAGACGCGAGTGGGGAGTCTGAATCAGAGACTCAGGCTGCTATGCGACCGTGTAGGCTGCAGATACCTTGACTTGTGCCATACAGTGGTGGGTTTCTGTGTACCGCTTGGCAGGTCAGGTGCAACTACACACAGGAAGCGGCTACACGGGAACTGGTCAATTTTTTGGTTAGGGGGGTTCAGGAATCTACAGAAAGCGTGTCAGTCCGATGGGGTGCAGAGCAAAGACAGGTCGAAACTTTATCTAGCAGCAATCAGTAGTGTAACTGTAAATTGTTGTTGCTGTGTTGTGAGAGAACCAGATCTCCAAGTTCTAATTGCAAGCACTGAACCTCAACTCGTTATAAGAACGTAAAGCTGTCTAAAGCCAAAAATATGTTCAGCGGTAACTTTTCAAAGGACATTAACGTGTTCAGAAAGATTAAAGAGAGATGGTGGTGGAGTGTGTATTGTTGTCAGAACTAGTTTACCTTGTACTGAAATTGAAATAGATAGTTCTGTGATTTAGTGTGAGTAGAGGTTGTACTTCACAACTGAAATATACTGATAAATGGTTCTTTTTATCGACCCCGGCTCAGATGATTACAGCTGCAGAACAGTTCAAAGAGAATTTGAGTACCATTTCAATTAGGTACCCCAATCACACAATTATAGTTGGTGGCGACTTCAATATATCCTCGATTTTTTGGCGAAAATACATGATTAAAGCTGATGGTATGCATAAAAAATCGTAAGCAATTGTACTGAATGCTTCTGCAGAAAATTTATTTGGTCAGTTCATTCAATAGCCCACTTGAAGTGTAAACGGTTTCCAATACATGTTTGACCTCTCATCAAGAAAAAATACTAAGAAAATAGGGAACTTCTTGACGGATTCAGGGATTAGTGACCACAAGGTTGTTGTAGGGAGACTGAATACCTAATCATCCAATCCAACAAAAAACGAACGCAAAGTATATCTGTTTGCGAAGGTAGATAAAATTTCACTAGACCCCTGCCCATGAGACAGTCTGCACTACTTCCAATCTGACTATGTAAGCTTAGACCAGATGTGGTTTGAGTTTGAAGAAATGTTATCGACGAAAATTGACAGATGTATACCAAATAAATTAGTAAGAGATGGTACTGATGCCCGATGGTACACAAAATAAGTCAGAACAAGGTGGCAGAAGTAACGGAAAATGGCGCTAAAATTAAAAGAACGCAAAATCGCCAAGATTGTCGAAGTTTTACACAAGTTCGGTATTTAACACGAACTTCATTGCGAGATGCTTTTAATAGTATCCATAACGTAAATCTGTCTCGGAATCCGGCCCAAAACCGAATGAGATTCTGGTCGTATGTAAAGTATACGAGTGGCAAGACGAAATCACTGCTTTCACTGTGCCATAAATGAAAACGTTACTGATGGCGATGTCACTACGAGAGAGTTACAAAACACGGTTTTCCGAAATTCATTCACAAAGTAAGACAAAGTAGATATCCCAGACTTCGAATCAAGAACAACTGTCAGCGTAAGTTAGAAGTACATGTCCTCCGTGTAGCGAAGCTGCTTAAATAATCGAATGAAGGCAAGGCCTCCAATTGAGATTGTATATCAGAGTGGCTCTTTCAGAGTATGCTGGTACAGTACCTCTTTTCTTAACAATAATGTACAACCGCTCGCTGAAGATCTGTACAAAAAGATTGTAAAGTTGCAGAAGTAACTCCATTACCCAAGAAAGAAAATAGGAGTAATCTGCTGAATTACAGACCCCTATCACTAACGTCGATCTGCTGTAGGTTTTTGTAAACTATACTGTATTCGATCATTATTAATTACCGCGAATAAAACGGTTTCTTGACAAATAATCTACTCCGACATAGAAAATATCGTTGTTGTGAAGCACGACTAGCTGTTTACCCTCGCGAAGTAATGAGTGCTACCGACAGGGGTTATCAAATTGATTCCATATTCTTAGATTTCCAGAAAGCTTTTGACACCGTTCGTCACAAGCGACTTGTAATCAAATTTCGTGTCTGTTGCATATCGTATCAGTTCTGCGACTAGATTCGTGATTACCTGTCAGAGCGGTGACAGTTCGTATCATTGACGGAATGTCATCGAGTAAAAAAGAAGTAATATCTGGCGTTTCCCAATGAAGACACTCTGCTGTTCTTGATCTACATAAACGATTTAGGTGACAAATTGTGCAACTCTCTTATATTGTTTGTAGATCAAGCTGTCATTTACCCTCTTGTAAAGTCTCCAGGTGATCAAAAACAGTTCCAAAATGATTTAGACAAGTAATCTGTATGGTGCGAAAAGTATCAATCGACTCCAAAAATGAAAATTGAGTTGTCATGTTTATGAGTACTACAAGGAATCCGATAAATTTCGGTTACACGATGAGTCACACAAATTTGAAAGCTGTAAATTCAACTCCACACCAAGGGACGATAGTTACGAATAATCTGAACTGGAGCGATCTCATAGATAATGTTATGTAGAAAGAAAATCAAAGACAGAGATTAATTGTCAGAACACTCAGAAAACGTAATAAATCTGCTAAACAGACTGCTTACACTGCACTTTTCCGCATTCTTCTGGAGTACTGCTGTGTGGTGCGGAATGCGCATCGGATAGGATTGATGAAGAAGGTCGAAAAATTTTAAAATAGGGCAGCTCGTTTGTTGCTTCTTTTTACATGTAACTGTTACGACTGATATGGGTTTATTTATGTATTGTAATTTTTTATTTGTAGTTCACTGTTGTTATTTGCCTTTACATATTGTCATTTGGTCGTTTGAAGATAGTATGGAAACAACGCCATTGGTCAGAGCGCAGCAAGAAGATGGTTTCCTCGGTGTAAGGAGGATCGTTTTGATATTCTGGAAGAGATTCATTCCACGTTCATGAAGACCTTAGACGTTTGATGAAGACCGTTTAGACTCATTAATCCACAATGATCCACGTCAGTGTGCTCGTTAACTGGCAAGTGTCATTTACTGTGATCATTCCACAATAGCGCGACATTCGCACGCGACGGGGAAGGCTCAGGAATCGAGTGTATGGTAGCACATACTCTAAGGCAAACTCACAAAAATCAGCGGGGGCCCATGTGTGCATCTCCGTTTCCTCGTCATGTGTTAGTTCGTGAACAGCGCCCATTATTCCAATCCTGTATCGTTAATAATGCCGCTAATTGGTGCCTTTATGCCAATATAAGGAAAAGAAAGGAATGGTAGGCCCCAAACAAAGCTGCAACCCCTCTTACATAGACTTATGTGCATCCACAAAAGGTAATGTCATGCATCTGGTGGAACAGCGGCGGTATGATGTACAACGAATTGCTTCTCCGAGATGTAGCCATCACTGCTGACATTTGTTAATAACAACTGAAACGTGTTGCAGAAGCAGTCTAAGAACAATGACCAAGCTGACCAAACAAACTACACAGGAGTGGAGCTGGGAATCCATTCCGCACCCACCTTCTCCATCTGACCTTGCAACATCCGACTTTCAAATTTTCCATTCTTGTCGAAAAGTCCTCAAGGAATTTTCTTTCCAGATGATGTTCTCCGAGGATGGCTCTATGTATTCTTCGCCTCAAAACTACGTTATTTCTACAGTAGAGATATCGGAAAGGTATCTCTGGCCGGCCGGTGTGGCCGTGCGGTTCTAGGCGCTTCAGTCTGGAACAGCGTGACCGCTACGGTCGCAGGTTCGAGTCCTGCCTCGGGCATGGATGTGTGTGATGCCTTTTGGTTAGTTAGGCTGAAGTAGTTCTAAGTTCTAGGGGACTGATGACCACAGATGTTAAGTCCCATAGTGCTCAGAGCCATTTGAACCAGTTATCTCTGCGTTGACAGACTGTTGTAAATACTGAAGAAGAATATGTTACTAATGACTAAAGTCTCTGTTTGTTAAATATATAGAAAAGCTATGTGTAAAGGTGGAGCAACTCGGGGGGGGGGGGAGGGGCGAGAAAGGAATGGAAAGGAAGGGGAAGGGATTACTGATGTCAGCTGCATCGGGGCACCACACATTGATGTATATGGAAAAACGCTACGAACTTATATACCAACCTAATTATATCGCGAAACAGGGGAGAGAGTGCCACGAATTGATACGTGAAGTAGTGTGGCAATCATTAAAACAAAGGCTTAAATCAATGCGGCAGAATCTTCTGTTAATATTCCAGTCGCCAACTTCCCACTCAGAGTGTGCAAACATGTTTTTGGCATACACATACATAGGGAGAAATGATCGTGCCATTAAAATGAGAGAAATAAGAGCGCGCACGGAAAGATTCGAATATTCGTTTCTTCCGCGCTCTCTTCGAGAGTGAAATGGCAGAGATATGGCTTGAATGTCGTTCGATGAATCATGGTATTGTATTATCAATTGTAATTAATATTTAAATAACATTACCTTCAAAATAGTAAACTGATCATTAAAGAAATACAGAGGAATGGCGAAATGTAATCTATTAATGCTGTTTTAATTTTCTGGGTAATTGTGAAAGATATGATTCTCTGCGAAATATTTACGTTCTTAAAATATATAAGAAACAAAACACATACTGATATGTAGCTTTCAGAGTTGATAGCTATCGTGCAATGCTATCTTCTGAGATATTGTATGTGGAAATCACATGAAACATTGAAATGGGGTTAATTCAGAGGTTCATTCTGAAAATGTTTATGCACTGTGAAATGTTAATGTGTATAGATGTAAAGATACTGAAAACATTGTTGTGTCACTGCATGCTCTTCATTTTTCTTAGATTTCAGATGTATTCGGATTTACTTCAGTATCTGACTGTAAATTGTTATACATTCTTAAACTGCTTTTTGTCTCAAAGCCAGCCATTGCTGATCATTCTGCATACTGTTAACCGAGATATCTGTCGTCAGAACTCCCAGTTTTGGGATGTACCCATATCTGGCCACGCTGCTCACTGGCCAGTGCCAGACTTGACGTTTCTCGACCCTGGGGCTGCACAGCTAGTATTCAGCTCCAGTCCGTCAAATCCATCGCCTACATAATGGTCATGTTAGGAACGGTACTGTCATCAGCTCAGAAGCTGTTTTCTTTTTTCTGTCTTTCACTGGGTGACATTTGCAAATTCCACATTTCATGCCCTCGACACAGTGTGTGCTCCAAATGCCGAAACGAGTTAGACAAAGCGACATCTTAAATAAGCTGGTTTTCTCTTAACGACCTGTACAAATATTTTGAAAAGTTTGTTGTTTAAATTCAGGCAGTTATTACGTAACGTATAGCTATCAGTTTTTTCGTATTTCCAAATCAATCATTTTTGCGTCTTACCTTTGATTATAAATTTACTGCTTCTCTTATAACGAATAAAACAATTAATCAGTATGAAACGTAACACGTGTTTGTAAGTATTATTCTACCTAGCAATATGAGGTGTTATTATCAAGTGGATTCTTAAAAGCTTTAGATGAGTGTTATCGAAATTTAACATTTATAAATAAAAGACAATTGTATGAATCGTCATTTCAGCCAACTGTTAATTTTACCATTAAAGCAATCTTACGGCTATATCTACAAACTTTCGACACATGAAGATGGACAATTTGTGTACCAATATTGTGTCGTCTTACTACGCATGACCGATTTATGACTTACTGGCTGCATTTGCTTAGTATGTAATGCACGTCTCTAGGCATATGGATGCAAAATAAATTACAGTTTCACTGATTACTGTTATAATGTATTTAGTTTACTGATCGTGACTTTGCGGAATGCCATCATATAGTCTGTTGTGAAGTGTCGATGAGGTAGTCTCATTGAAACGAATAAAAATGTTTGCTCATATTTGTCATAAGGCTCATACAAAATTTCATTCTCATGGGATATGATGGCCAGCCCTTTCACAATCTGCAGTCATCAGCGGTAGAAGTTACCTAAGAATTTTTCCGTGGACCATGGGTACAGATCTGCGTGGTTCTTGGTCGTCCTGTTAGACATCACAGCCTGGCACGCAGATGTCAAATTCGGAGTAAGCTAAAGTTTTCATTTGCAGTAAGCTCGCTTGACTGTTATGCTACAGATGTGCCTCAAATACAGTAATCTGGCAGGAATTTATACCAAGATTACAAAATTGCATTTTATGCAATCTACCTCTAATTCCTCTCTGTATTAAAAATTGTAAATTATTATAAATTTTCGTCTTTTGCATAATTCTGGAATGTAGGACTGTACCCAGGATAATTTCACGAAATGATACTACGAGTGGAGGAGGAGGAGGAGATTAGTGTTTAAAGGCACCTCGACAACGCGTTCCTTAGAGACAGAGCATGTGCTCGGATTAAGGAAGGATGGGAAACCGAATAGGAAGTGCCCTTTCATAGGAACCATCCCAGCATTTGCCTGAAGCGATTTAGGGATACCATGGAAAGCGTAACTCAGGATGGCCGGACGCAGGTTTGAACCGTCGTCCTCTCGAATGCAGGTTCAGTGTGCTAACCATTGCGCTACCTCGCTCGGTATTACTACGAGTGGAGACCGATGCAAATGATTTACTTCAGTCATTGAAACTATTGATTGCAAAACCCCATTTGTTTCAGGTTTCTGGGATGAAAACAGACACACATGTCCATTGCCCGCATCTCGTGGTTGTGCGGTAGCGTTCTCGCTTCCCACGCCCGGGTTCCCGGGTTCGATTCCCGGCGGGGTCAGGGATTTTCTCTGCCTCGTGATGGCTGGGTGTTGTGTGCTGTCCTTAGGTTAGTTAGGTTTAAGTACTTCTAAGTTCTAGGGGACTGATGACCATAGATGTTAAGTCCCATAGTGCTCAGAGCCATTTGAACCATGTCCATTCACAAACATTTTCATTAATAACTGTTTCTTGAGACTCATTAAGTCGCCCGAGTAGTCTAAAGCAAGGAACTCTCCACCTACGCATATCTTCTCTTGATTTCTACATTTTCTTAACTCTGACCATTAGCTTCTTCTGCCTACTATCCAATACTTTCATCTCGAACATTTCTATTCAAACATTTTAACATTTCTTCCAATTGCTTATTTTGTTGTTGCATTGCTAGACACACTTAACATATGTCGTGAAAGAAACACATGCCGATTTTACGCAGTTTGTTCTAATGAATTATTAATGTGTTGTCTAAAAAGGATTACCATTCATTCACCCACCTAATAATTATTTGAACTTACTTTCGTTTACAATTTATAAGACAAACGGTCTATTTTAACACTGCTATACACCTAACAAAAAGAAAAGTAACTGGAATCCGGAGCCTTATGATATATTACCTACTGTATAAATTACAGAGTGAAGGAAAATGTACTGACAAGATTTGCAACTTAATACTGGTCAGTCATCAACATGAAGGTATGAACTTCCTCTTTCAACGGGATTTCGCGTTAGAGGTGCAAAGAAACTAGTGTAAATACGAGTTAATTGTCCTCATAGGCACTTTAATACTACCGATATCTTAGGAGACTCACAAATAAATTCCAGATGATCTACAGTATGACATAAAAATACCTCTTTAACGCTTCTGGTAGTTTGCTATTTCATTCGGATACTGTTTCTTTCACTTGTCTCTTTATTTATTGCAGAATATATAACTAACCTAGAATTTATTTACGTAATTATGTGCACATGGGTAGCAAATATCTATTACAGGTCTTGGTTCTACAACAGTTTTAATATTTTCTTCATTTGATAATATTTCTACACATATGCACAATGTAATGTACATGTGTGCATAATGTAATGTAAACTGCATTCTTACAGTGGTATGCTCGTCATACCAATAGCTCTGTATCATTCAGTCTAAAATATTTCCTCCTGCAAATTATCTACACAAACTTCTTCATGTTCGCCTACTTGTGAGTAACGTGGATAACTTCAGCTCTCCTACGAAAACCGCACATCAGTATTAGATCTGTTTTGGTATAAAAATGTATGTGGTCATGGATACTAAATTTGGTGAAAAGGAAATCACAGTGACGTTTAACGTCATTTAGCGCTCAAACCCCACTATGGCCACGTAGGGAGACCCCGCCCAGGAAAGTGTGACCCTGTTTTCTAAGCTTAGGCAACGAACCTCATTGTAAATTTAACGCCACATAATTTTCGGAGACCTCACTCTGAGCACATACACTCCTGGAAATGGAAAAAAGAACACATTGACACTGGTGTGTCAGACCCACCATACTTGCTCCGGACACTGCGAGAGGGCTGTACAAGCAATGATCACACGCACGGCACAGCGGACACACCAGGAACCGCGGTGTTGGCCGTCGAATGGCGCTAGCTGCGCAGCATTTGTGCACCGCCGCCGTCAGTGTCAGCCAGTTTGCCGTGGCATACGGAGCTCCATCGCAGTCTTTAACACTGGTAGCAGCGTGGACGTGAACCGTATGTGCAGTTGACGGACTTTGAGCGAGGGCGTATAGTGGGCATGCGGCAGGCCGGGTGGACGTACCGCCGAATTGCTCAACACGTGGGGCGTGAGGTCTCCACAGTACATCGATGTTGTCGCCAGTGGTCGGCGGAAGGTGCACGTGCCCGTCGACCTGGGACCGGACCGCAGCGACGCACGGATGCACGCCAAGACCGTAGGATCCTACGCAGTGCCGTAGTGGACCGCACCGCCACTTCCCAGCAAATTAGGGACAATGTTGCTCCTGGGGTATCGGCGAGGACCATTCGCAACCGTCTCCATGAAGCTGGGCTACGGTCCCGCACACCGTTAGGTCGTCTTCCGCTCACGCCCCAACATCGTGCAGCCCGCCTCCAGTGGTGTCGCGACAGGCGTGAATGGAGGGACGAATGGAGACGTGTCGTAATCAGCGATGAGAGTCGCTTCTGCCTTGGTGCCAATGATGGTCGTATGCGTGTTTGGCGCCGTGCAGGTGAGCGCCACAATCAGGACTGCATACGACCGAGGCACACAGGGCCAACACCCGGCATCATGGTGTGGGGAGCGATCTCCTACACTGGCCGTACACCACTGGTGATCGTCGAGGGGACACTGAATAGTGCACGGTACATCCAAACCGTCATCGAACCCATCGTTCTACCATTCCTAGACCGGCAAGGGAACTTGCTGTTCCAACAGGACAATGCACGTCCGCATGTATCCCGTGCCACCCAACGTGCTCTAGAAGGTGTAAGTCAACTACCCTGGCCAGCAAGATCTCCGGATCTGTCCCCGATTGAGCATGTTTGGGACTGGATGAAGCGTCGTCTCACGCGGTCTGCACGTCCAGCACGAACGCTGGTCCAACTGAGGCGCCAGGTGGAAATGGCATGGCAAGCTGTTCCACAGGACTACATCCAGCATCTCTACGATCGTCTCCATGGGAGAATAGCAGCCTGCATTGCTGCGAAAGGTGGATATACACTGTACTAGTGCCGACATTGTGCATGCTCTGTTGCCTGTGTCTATGTGCCTGTGGCTCTGTCAGTGTGGTCATGTGATGTATCTGACCCCAGGAATGTGTCAATAAAGTTTCCCCTTCCTGGGACAATGAATTCACAGTGTTCTTATTTCAATTTCCAGGATTGTACACGGATCTCACCTAGCATTAATGCAAGTCCTTTGCGCCATCTGGCATGGTCTTTGAAAATGCTAGGATTGATAAAACAAGAAACCAATTTTGCTGATGATGTCCACTGTAGTTGTCAGCTCTGTATATACAGCTTCAATCAACTGAAGAGACACTGGACTCGCATTCGGGAGGAAGACGGTTCAATCTCGCTTCCGGCCATCCTGATTGAGGTTTTCCGTGATTTCCCTAAATCGCTCCAGGCAAATGTTAGGATGGTTCCTTTGAAAGGGCACGGCCGACTTCCTTCCTCGTCCTTCCCTAATCCGATGAGACCGATGACCTCGCTGTCTGGTCTCCTCCCTCAAAACAACTCAACCCAACCCACCTGAAGAGACTGATAATTTAAGATCGGCAGACAAACTACTAAAAGAATAACTTGGAAATGGTTTTTGTGGCAGCAGAGCAGAGTTGAATCAGACGGTGAACGCCATGTTTTCCACCGGCGCCCTCTGTAGTTTTTCTTTAATTGCTTTTCTATGCAGATTGTCGAAAGTCTAAATCATCTGCTCACATTTGCAACAGACAACTGCTGTAGAAAGTAGTAAAGCAACCAGTGAGAGCATACACGATCATCGTTTATTCTTCGTGCGTCGAGGACCAAAGCACCTGTCTGAAAAATGGTACATATAATTCGATAACGTGTGTGTTATATGAGAAGAACCTGCAATTACATCCACGGAATTCTACTAGCAATCAAACGGCAGGTCGTACTCAAACTATATATCGTGCTTTGGAAGACTACACTGTTGTTCCAGATTAACCTAACCGTTAGTACTATTTATTCATGTAAGAATGTAGAAACTCTTTAAAATGTAGCTTCGTCAACAGCCTGACTGTTCAGAAGGACTAAAGCTATAAGGTAATAAATTAAATTATAACAAGGTGGCAGATACAGATTCGATCTAATATAGATACAACTTCGCAATATGTCGCTAGTATCGGTTTCCAAGTGAGATAGTCCTGTTTGATGAGGCAACAGAACTATTATTAACATGAGAAAATCCGTGTAGTGTACCATTTAGTAGAGGTCAACTATACACAATTTGTTAATTACAACGGAAAATGGATATGTAAACGAATGATGTAGCTATCTATACGTTTAAGTCAGATTCTTAATGTGCTAATCGGGTGACTGGTTCACCTACATTTTTTTGTAAGAGGTCAGCCAGTCACATTTCCCTGTGCTTTTCATTAAGTTCCTTTGTGGTTTTACTTCTGTTTTAATCCAAGGCGTAGCAACTTGCACCCTTCTTCCTTGTAAGGCCTGTGGAATAGAGTGAATGTGTGGGTCAATGCGAGGGGGATGGGTTTGAGTGAAGGAGCGTAATTATATATGTTTCCTCCCCACTACGTGACAACAGTTTTAGATACTTTTTTTATTTTTTTGGGACGTAGCGTTGCTCACGTCCGTAGGTTTAACCTTAAAATACCCTACACGTGCCTCCTGGGTGGTGCTAACTGAACAACAACGATTACAGGCAGCCAGACTATGCATAGGATCTACTGGAAATGACATATCAACTAATTAGCAGAAACAGTTCTTTTCAGAGCCCATTAACAAGTAACATTGGACCATCTATCAGACTCCTTCTACTGAATATCGAAAGTACTGGAACGGGAAAATTTTTGCTGAACAACAATATGGACCTCGTCGACATTCAGGAAACTCGTGTTTCCAGCGAAGAAATATTCCGAAGCCGAGGTCGAATTCCTGGATATTCTGCACTTGGTGTAACTTACCACGAGGTGTATGGAATTGCTACGTATGTACGTAACAATATATACGAAGCTTCACGATTTCTGTAAGTGTGGAGGCAGATATACATACATTTGTCATACAATTGCACGGTATTACTATTACAAATGTATACAAACCACCCAAAACAACATGGTCCGAGTTTGTCTTACACACAGCAGAACATCCTGCAATTTACACTACTGGTCATTAAAATTGCTACACCAAGAAGAAATGCAGATGATAAAGGGGTACTCATTGGAAAAATATATTATACTAGAACTGACATGTGATCACATTTTCACGCAATTTGGGTGCATATATCCTGAGAAATCAGTACCCAGAACAACCAGCCCTAGCCGTAATAACGGCCTTGATGCGCCTGGGCATTGAGTCAAACAGAGCTTGGATGGCGTGTACAGGTACAACTGCCCATGCAGCTTCAACATACACGATACCACAGTTAATCAAGAGTAGTGACTGGCGTATTGTGACGAGCCAGTTGCTCGGCCGGCATTGACCAGACGTTTTCAATTGGTGATAGATCTGGAGAATGTGCTGGCCAGGGCAGCAGTCGAACATTTTCTGTATCCAGAGAGGCCCGTATTGGACCTGGAACATGCGGTCGTGCATTATCCTGCTGAAATGTAGGGTTTCGCAGGGATCGAATGAAGGGTAGAGCCACGGACGTAACACATCTGAAATGTAACGTCAAAGTGCCATCAATGCGAATAAGAAGTAACCGAGACGTGTAACCAATGGCAACCCATACCATCACGCCGGTTGATACGCCAGTATGGCGATGACGAATACACGCTTCCAATGTGCGTTCACCGCGATGTCGCCAAACACGGATGCGACCATCATGATGCTGTAAACAGAACCTGGATTCATCCGAAAAAATGACGTTTTGCCATTCGTGCACCCAGGTTCGTCGTTGAGTGCAGCGTCAAGGGTAGCTGCCGCCATGGTCTCCGAGCTGATAGTACATGCTGCTGCAAACATCGTCGAACTGTTCGTGCAGATGGTTGTTGTCTGGCAAACGTCCCCATCTATTGACTTAGGGATCGAGACGTGGACACATAATCCGTTACAGCCATGCGGATAAGATGCCTGTCATCTCCACTGCTAGTGATACGAGGCCGTTGGGATCCAGCACGGCGTTCCGTATTACACTCCTGAACCCACCGATTCCATATTCTGCTGACAGTCATTGGATCTCGACCAACGAGAGCAGCAATGTTGCGATACGATAAACCGCAATCGCGATAGTCTACAATTAGACCTTTATCAAAGTCGGAAACGTGATGGTACGCATTTCTCCTCCTTACACAAGGCAACACAACAACGTTTCACCAGGCAACGCCGGTTAACTGCTGTTTGTGTATGAGAAATCGGTTGGAAACTTTCTTCATGTCAGCACGTTGTAGGTGTCGCCACCGGCGCCAACCTTGTGTGAATGCTCTGAAAGGCTAATCATTTGCATATCACAGCATCTTCTTCCTGTCGGTTAAATTTTGCGTCTGTAGCACGTCATCTTCATGGTGTAGCAATTTTAATGACCAGTAGTGTACATAGGAGACTTCAATAGTCACCATGAACTTCGGAAGTACTCTCAAAATGACGAAAATGGAAGCATGCTTGCAGAATGGATTGAAGAGAATGATCTTCATCAAGTGTTTGATGCCAAAGAACAAGGCACTTTCAGGTCAGCTGCTTGGGACAAGGATTCAAATCCTGACTTATGCTTTGTTAGCTGCAATGGAAGTGGCTTTCATATCAACGCCACAAGGAAAGTGATAGATGCCTTTCCTCACAGCCAACAGAGACCTGTAATAATAAAAATAGGCTGCACGGCTCCTGTCTTACGATCAACCCCGGATGCTCGATGGAATTTCCAGAAAGCTGACTGGACGAAGTTTTCAACTGAACTAGATATGACCATTCACTGGATACCTCCATCACATGATAACTATCAACGCTTCATTGGTGCAGTAACAGCAACATCTAAAAAGTATATGCCAAGAGGATACCGACAAGAATATGTTTCCCGATAGAATGATGAAAGTGAGACACTGTACACTTCCAGCAAAGTGGTGACCAAGAGATAGCTACGGAACTCTTGTCCAGCTTGGACATGTCTCGGAAGCAGGAATGGGCAGAAGCAGTCTAAAATATGGACTTTACCCACTCGAGCAGGAAAGCATGCAGTCTTCTGAGAAAACTGGGAGGAAGTGCACCAGCATGCCGAAAATATTCTGAAGTAAAACAAGACCAAATTGCATCCTACATCATTACTACCTCAAGAGTGCCGCCTCCTGACAAAAAACATACAAGACATATCAGACGACAGCTTCGTGACCTGAAAAAGATGGCATCTCCCTCATCTGAGTATACCCATCCCTTCACAGTTTCAGACATTGACTCTGGACTGAAGGACCTCAAACCTCTTAAGGCACCTGGATTCGATGGTATCCATCCAGAATTCCTGATCTATGTGGGAGGGAAAGCTAAGAAATGGCTGGCAGAATTCTTCACTGACATCCTGCTGATTGGTCAACTTCCATTGGAGTTCAAAAAGGCGAAGATAATATCTGTTCTGAAACCTGGCAAACCCAGCAACATGGTAGAAGCTATCGCCCCATTTCCCTACTTAGCTGCTGCTACAAGCTTTTTGAAAGGCTAATGTATAACAGAAGAAGTAGCACTATCCTAGAGAACGTTCCAGTTGATCAGGCAGGCTTCAGAACAGGGCGTAGCTAGTGCGACCAAGTATCATCTCTCACATCTTTCATAGAGTCAGGATACCACATGAAACAGAAAACATCTGTGGCGTTTGTTGATCTAACTGCCGCCTTCGACTCTGTGTGAAGGGAAGGCCTTATCTACAAATTTCTCCGCATCATACCCTGCAGAACAATAGCTCGACTGATTAACAGCATGCTAAGCGAACGTAAGTTCCAGGTAATCACTGGAAGCAAGGTAAGTAAGGAGGGGCAGCTGAACAACGGATTGCCTCAAGGATGAGTTCCCTCACCATTACTGTTCAACCCGTAGTTCTATAAGATTTGTCGGTTGACAAGATGTACGAATCACAGATTGTCCCATCAGATCCCACAGGGGCTCGACAGGGGATGAGGTCTGAGCTCTGAGCTCATGCTGCCCAGGGAAGTCTCTGCACGTGTTCCAGAGTATGCTGACTTTCGCAGACAGCGAGAGGGCGAACATTGTCTTGTTGGAACAACACGTCACCTTCTTGATGCAAGAGTGGCAAAAAAAAGGCGTCTAACAACATTCTGTACGAACCAAGTATTTTTTAGTGTCCCCTCTAGAAACGTACAAGAGTTGTACCATATCGCACCCTAGACCATAGGCCCTGGGGTGGGTCTAGAGTGTCTAGGACGAATGCAAGCTACGAGACAGCACTCATGAAATCTACTTCATACAGGCAAACGACATTCACTTGCGTGGAGGCACAATCTGCTTTCATTGCTGAAGACCACGGCGCCATTCCATCTTCCAAGTGACCCTCTGACGACGCCAGTCGAATTGCGCACGTCGATGCTGTCGCATGAGTGGAAGCGGATTAGAGGTGCCCGGGCCCGTAGTTACACTGTTAATAACCGGTTAGGAACAGTTCGTGTTAACACGTCTCAGCTCACAAGCTCTCTTACCTGCGCTGTGGTAGCTGTACAGTCGGGCACTGCTGCCTTAAGAATACTCCGAGCCTGATGGGCGTCTGTGCTGCGTGGACGTCCAGATCTTCGTTTACGGGTGTGAGAATTTTTACGTGACCACAGATACCAGCATAGTTGCACAATTGAGGCCCCAAGTCCAACTTGTGTGTAAATTTTCCGAAAGAACCACCCCACACTCGGAAAGCCACAATTTGACCTATTTCAAACATTCTCAATTTGCTGCAAGAAGCGCGAGTGCTTCTCCGTGGAACAACTGCCCACTTGCTTCACGTGTTTGCACTACACTTAGCCTCCTGGCTGTCAGCATTACCTATTATAGGGTAAACACAGAAGGCAACTACGCTCTCTGTTACCGGACAACTTTGAAACCATTATCAGTACATCTACTATCTCCCAGGTAGTATATGCAGTCATTAGACCAAACAATGTCATCTTCCTAGGTGAACAAATTTCTTTTTCCGGGAGTATAAAAAAAAGAAAATTGCACCAGCCGACCGGTCTACCCGACGACCGACCCTAGGCACACACACTGCTTCTACGATGAAAGTTGAATTTATGATTTATGTCAAAGGCACACAAAGAGATTATTCTTGGAGTGAATAAACATCCAAACAGGGAGTTTTCGCCTGCCAGGGTGGCCGAGCGGTTCTAGGCGCTACAGTGTGGAACCGCACGACCGCTACGATCGCAGGTTCGAATCCTGCCTCGGCCATGGATGTGTGTGATGTCCTTAGGTTAGTTAGGTTTAAGTAGTTCTAAGTTCTAGGGGACTGATGACCTCAGAAGTTAAGTCCCATAGCGCCCAGAGCCATTTTTGAGGGAGCTTTCGTTTTATTCAAGCTCTTAATAACTCCAGGACCATTAGTAATTTCAGATTAACGGAAGAAATTGTAGAGGCAACGCTGCCGAAGTTAAGTACCTGCAATTATTTATTGACTGTGCAACACTCCACCCTACGTCGAAATGAAAAATTCATTCTGCTTCCTCTAAAATACCTTCCTTATCTAACTGTTCTGGTTCAAATGGCTCTGAGCACTATGGGACTCAACTGCTGTGGTCATAAGTCCCCTAGAACTTAGAACTACTTAAACCTAACTAACCTAAGGACATCACACACATCCATGCCCGAGGCAGGCTTCGAACCTGCGACCGTAGCGGTCGTGCGGTTCCAGAACTAACTGTTCTCAATAATATAATTGTGAGAGCTGGGTACATTTCACCACGGAGTGTTGGAGGACATCTGAAGCACCGCGAACTATTAGCATGTCGACTGCTGTTATGGCTTCACTTGACGCAGCAGCAGAGAGACGTGATACGAAGGCGGTGCACCGAAAGACGACACGGCGCACAAAAGTGGCACCACTTCGACTTTCTGTGTCTCGGATCTGCGCCCAACACTGCGAGGATCATACCCGCGTATGTTGGTGCCGTATAGAAGTAATCTTTCCAGATCGCATTCGTCTTCGTAATATAGGCGTAAAGATGGTATGGTTGCCACTGATTACACACCACAATCACCTCTGTTGCGCAGAGCCATAATATGGACAGTATGAGACCCATTTCTGAGAGCTTAGGCCGAGACGTCATCTTTCAGAAAGATAACGCATGGCTCAATCTTACTCGCTGTCACGTCAGCTTTGTCGATACCGAGATTGTTAACCTGGCCCTCTAGAACCTCAGATCAATTACCCAATGAAAGCATCGTGTCGTGGATTCCCAACAGATAGGCACATCGGCATTATTCGCTAGCCACTGAACTCTGGCATAAAGTGGTGTCATTATGGAATGACGAACCTTAATCTCTCACGAAAGCTCTGTTCGACTCGACACACTGAGGCGTTAAAGCCACTGTTGCAGCCAGAGGTGGTAGTTCCATGTATTAATTTTCACAGAAGGTGTACGTCAGATCATGTACCAGTTCAATCACGTAAGCTGTCTACTTTAGTGCAGACAGTACGCAAATAACTACAATATCGTTACCTTCTACCCTTCCTGGTGTTGCTATTTTAATGATTAGCGGTATACTGTATGACGCAATTAGGTGGCCTCCCATTTTGTCGGAGTGGGTTTTGAAGTTTCTGTGTAACTATCATATCGATAAACTTAATTTGTTTATAGTTTATGAGACAACAGAGGTGCATCAGGCAATATTAAATTATCACGAACCTTTTTTGTAGAAAAAATTCGAGTTTTTGCCGCCTGTGATGTTGAAATCAATGACACAGCCTGATGGACCAAAGCAGGTAGCAATAAGGGTCGCGTTCGTGACACACAGTATCAGCTCATACATTTTATTAGTCTTTGTGCTGAAACATGTTTATCCACAATAGTATCTGCGGCAAAAGTAAGACGTAGATGTTGTGGGTGGACAGAATATTTAGAAATAATGACACGAAATCCGGTTAATACTTTCAGCTTCACTGTGTTCCTCTGTAGAACCATAAAGTTGGGTGTCTTTGCAGTGTCACTGAAGAGCAGGTTTTGGGAGTAAATACTTGGAATTCAGATTTTCACTTACTTGTCTTTGTGAGGAAGACCAAAGTGTTGTACAAGAATTCAAAATATTAATTAGATATCTGTTGCTGTCGTGCCGGTCCACACTCATGCTACATGACCTACACTCTAAGTTTGCTCCACCGAGTTACGCCTATATATCACCGTATAAGAGCGGAAGCCTGATATTATTTTTCGCTCATGTAATCTAGATGTCTCATAATTTACTAGCGTTTCATTGGAAAAGATGTTGACCATCTTGGAGTTATTATAGACAAAGCGCAAGTTTGGGTTGGCCAAGGACAAGAACCCAACCATGTTTGATCTTTCCAAAAGAATGTTCGTGGCCCAGACCGTAAGTGAGTTGACGGAGCTGTGAAAAGTAACTGTATCTACCGGCGGAATACATGAGAACTACCTCAGCCAAAGAGCCAATTGCTTTTTTTACCGTCGTAGATCGTTTTGTTCCTAGTGTACTGAATTGATGATCATGACTTCTTATGTAGCTTCACCAGAAAAACTCTCTATAGGTAAACTGAGTGATAGCAGTTTAGTGTGGTCGAATGTAGCAGCTCACACTCTTTAAAATATTGGCTTCATCAGATTGTGCGAACAGTGCACAAGTACAATATCTGGGCTATCATCTTTCTTCGTCGGGGACACATCTACAAAAAAGGGTTTACTGTTCAGTGCTAGTAACGGTTTCGTTACATTTCATTTCTACCGTTTCGCATTGTGAAACAAAATAACTACATTTGTATTCAATTTTCAAGTGCTTCGAACTCTACGAGCTTCCAACTGAGTTCTTCCTCGCTCTTGTAAAGTTACAATTTGATCGCCGTGTCATTAACGTCACCGTATCGTACATAGGTCTCTGCATTCCGTCTTTTCCAAGTTGCATCGTTAAGTTTTCGCCAAAATTGACTACATTCGGGTTTAATTGGAACTTTCAAAATTTTTACATACCGTGTGGAAAAAAAGATTGTGTACGTAGGTAGTGAAACAACTAGGCTCTAGTGGAAGCATGCCTGACACGATATCTTCAGAATTCTCCACAAAAATGTTCTTCATGGATGTTGCTTATGGACTGTACTTAATTATTCTTGCCGGCCAGAGTGGCCGAGCGGTTCTAGGCGCTACAGTCTGGAGCCGCGCGACCGCTACGGTCGCAGGTTCGAATCCTGCCTCGGGCATGGATGTGTGTGATGTCCTTAGGTTAGTTAGGTTTAAGTAGCTCTACGTTCTAGGGGACTGATGACCACATCAGTTAAGTCCCATAGTGCTCAGAGCCATTTGAACCATTTAATTATTTTTTGCAACTGGTCGTAAGACGGACCACCTCATGGACGTCAAAGTACCCATTTCACAACAGGTTGAAACTTACAGATCCTATCAGAGTGTGAAGTACAGTGAAAGTGTCTGAAAATTTTGTTACTCACTTAGTTAGTTAATTGCAATACTCGCTGTTAAATTTGAAACAAGTTGGAAGATAGCAAGTAATAAAATTTTACTTAATGCGCGTATAAAGTATAATGGGAAGAATACTGGACTGACATTGGAAGCGGTTTGTGGATATACAGATTACTAAATTTAATATACAGAGCTGCCAAGCCTGCAAGCAACAACGGCTCTAACTCGGCTGAACAGGAAGTGTAACAGAACTTGGGTGACATGTTTCATATTGCTTCAACTCTATGGCAGAGTTATTGTGTCGTAGTAAGTGGCGACTGATGGCGTCGCAGTCTCTCTCTTAGGGGCGTTGCACTGAAATTCTAATCGTATGCAAGCAAGTATTCCTGTTCATGTTAATTTGAAGTTCGTTGCATACCGCCTAGTGGAAGTTTTTATGGTCTGCAGTCCACTAAACAGGTAATGCACATCTCACTCTTGGGAAACTGGCACGAGGTTGTCTGTTAGTGGCAGCTCACCTACTTCATAATTTGGACTACACAGGCACTTGAGAAGAAAATTTCGGAGTTTCTTCTTCGGGCTACGACTACGCTGTTCCAATGAGACACAATCAATACTGCTTTTCGTCACTACTAATAAAACAAATTAGGAAACGTCCATTAATAATTAATGACACATCCATTTTTAGCATTCAGAAGCGCTAATTGGATGATTATTGTAGCTCCACTGAGGACAAATCTCTCAGTGAACTGACAAAAGACGTTTCTGTAGTTACTCATAAGGATTAAAACCTTAAGCAGATAGCCAAAAGAAAAACGATGATAATGTGACAGTGTGTAAGGCTCTGTACGGAAAATAATAACAAAAGAAACACTGTAGATACTTCTGTTCCCATATCAAAATGTTACTAACATTTTGAACCTACTACTGTATACTAATAAATACCGAACGTAGTGGGTTTTGGGTCTTAGAATCTGTTTTCAGGTGAGAAATGCAATAGATAATGTTATTTTCTTTATCATCAATCTTTTACGTACACTGGTCGAGAACGGTCCTTTACTCTTCGTCGTCCAGAAAGGCTCTTGAAATAATTGTAGAAATTAAGCCCGACAGCTTACTAGCTGAATAAATTTAATTTATTAAAGTAAATTCTACGGCGAGTTGTATTCAGTATTTTCCTCAATTCTGATTCTGTATAAGCACAAAAAGAGTGTTGAATTAGGGTGCAGTAAGCAATACGCAGCGAACCAGTGAGGAAAGCATAAAACTCTATACATTATTCGACACGTTGTGTGATTGGAACAAAATTAAATTCAGTTTCATCAGCGCCAGAATGAATGCTGTCACAATATTGGCAAAATTACTCGAATGATTCGACATTCTAAATTCGTCAATGCCGCTGTTTACCCTCCATTTACATTCTGATTGTACGTCGACTGATAACTTACGTAAACGTCAGTACGGCTTTTAAAAATATTGAGCAACATATTTTTTGCTCGTTATGAATTACAATTCCTGGATTTTAGAAAACTACTTTGAAACGTAATATGTAAGAAAATCTTTAAAGAACTCCTATACACAATGAAATAAGAAAAGCGTCGCAGAAAATTGGAAGAACTCTCTGACGGTTACAGTTTGACTGTTCGAAAACCCTAACATTTTCTTCACAGCACCTAAAAATAATAGTTTTTTTTCTTTCTTCCTTCAGCATTCGAAGAAGGGGAGCTATTTCTGGAGAATAACTAACGGAAAGCGATAAATTATTTTCGGTTGCCGGTCTCTAGAGGATACTACATGCAAATTATGGCTTAGATCCTTTGTTGTTTTTGTATTATCGTACTCATCAGTTAGGTATTTATATGAGAAGTAAATTGGTTATGTCACATCGCATTCTATACTGTTTATTACGTGGTTGAGTTCAGGAGCGGGATGATTTATGACCGTTGCGTCTTTTGACGATCATGTTAGTAGAAACGGCGCTCGTGAGAAAGCATCTATGATGAAAAAGAACGCACCTGTCTTTTGAAACCGATTTGAAAGACATATTAGAGATATTAAAATCTGATGAGGCTGTTAAATTCAAGTGGGGAAACAGTTACATATACTCCATCTGATAGGCGCAGCTTGTTCGGAACTTGTAAACTTACTTATTTCGTTTACCGTATTTCTCTATTGTAGTAGAAGCTCAGAAAGAAAATTTCACATCTTAATCACTGAGATGGGGGCGAATGTATCAGTGAACCACTTATTGAGTAATTAAACAGATACATTTATTATTCACAGAGTTGGGTAGACATGAAACATAAATTGATATCAAATATTACTACCAACAATGTCATTTCAGACGTAATTTATCTTAGCTACTTTAAGACTTTTGAATACCTTAACTACAAGGAACATATAGGTACAAGAAATGAAGCTTATACGAAAGAGTATGAGCAGTTAGCTGTACGGAGAGGTACACCCACGTGCTACAACTGGAGCGTCTATAATTTGTAAAATACATCTGGGAGGCAAGTGAGCGATTTAGAGCACATGGGCTTTATCAGCTTCCATGTACATATGGTGTTGTACAAGATAAGACATCTAAGACAGGAAATACATCGACATGCGGTAAACGCTATTTGTAATTGCCAATGTGGTGGCTTCTCTGACGAAAGAAATTTGTTTAACGCTGTTTATGGTGGCCAGTGTGGTGACTCTTCTGACGAAAGAAATTTATTCTTACGTTTTCTGCTACCGAATTATCACACGGACACTTTTCTTAATGGAACTGCATACTTCTTATGTGTCATTGTAATGAGATTTCTAAAAGGGCTTCAGCGACACAACATATGTATAATACCATCAAACAGTAACAAGATAACAGTACCACAAACCATTTCACAAAAAATGGCTCTGAGCACTGTAGGACTTAACATCTGAGGTCATCAGTCCCCTATAACTTAGAACTACTTAAACCTAGCTAACCTAAGGACATCACACACATGCATGCCCGAGGCAGGATTCGAACCTGCGACCGTAGCGGAGGCGCGGCTCCAGACTAGGCGCTGAGAACCGCTCGGCCACACTGGCCGGCAAAACATTTCACAACCGTCAGGAGAAGAGGTCGCATCAGTGCTGATCCGAGAACATCTTTCAATACAAGTGACTTTTCATTTGGCACCCATTTCAGCTGTATCAGTTTTCACTATTAATTGTGTTAGGCCCTGCATATAAATTTTGCACTTTGAACACCAGTACTCCACCTCAGCTTGGCGCCCCAAGTTGCGGCAAGTGTCACTTGGGCCTTAAACCGACTCTGGGTGAGACAAACTCCTCCCTTCTGAACCAAATGAAACACGCAATATTAGTACGGTTCACTATTAACTGTATTCGCGACACATTTCGCAGACAGTATCCACATACGCCACTGAATGTACCTCCAAGTTATATCATTGGACGACACATGTTTCATGTGATATGACTTCATTAGTACTGAGATGCGTGCATCATGAGTGACGATTTCATTTACTATTTCTTTGCTACAAACTCCACTCGCAATTCATTCCGCAGACACTGTCCAAATATACCACTGAATGTACCTAGTAATTATATCGTTCTACGACATACATTTCAGGAGACACGACCTAATAAAATTTTTCCTGCGTAAAAACGCCAGAGACCGAGGTGAAATATTTGTACATATATGTGTGATGTATATGAACTATATGTGATTTGTACATATGTGGACAAAGCTGCACATAAAAACCTCCACATCAACTCCTTTATTAATTTCAACCAAACTTGGCATACACATTACTTACTATTTGAATAGAAATAGTGTGGGGTAAGAACCAAACACCTCATATTAGAGTGGGGATGAAAACGTGGAGAGCGAAGGGGTGAAAAAGAGATGGACAGGCATAAAGGCAGAAGGAGTCGAAAATGGCTCAAATGGCTCTAAGCACTATGGGACTTAACATCTTAGTTCATCAGTCCCCTAGACTTAGAACTACTCAAACCTAACTAACCTAAGGACATCACACACATCCATGCCCTAGGCAGGATTCGAACCTGCGACCGTAGCAGCAGAGCAGTTCCGGACTGAAACGCCTAGAACCGCTCGGTCACAGCGGCCGGCCAGAGTACATTGACACAAATGCAAGGGAGTTAGTCATGGCTAAAATTGGAGGGACGAACAATAGGGAAATGGATAGGGAAAGGGCATAAGAGGAGATGGACAGAGGGTGGAGAGGAGGAGTTGAACAGAGGAAAGAAAGAGCGGGAAATCGACAGAGAGAGATGGGAGGAGCAGATGGACTGCGAGTATGTAGAAATGGAAAGAGAGAGAGGCAAGGAGGAGATGGAGAGAGTGAAGGAGGGGATGGATAGAGACTGTGGGAGGAGGAGATGAGCAGAGCGAGGGGGAAGGAGCAGTTGAACTGGGAGAGGGAGGAGGAGGTGATGTGCTGAGAAACGGGGAGGAGGAAACTTGAAGAGCAAGACAAGAAGAGATAGGCTGAGAGAGAGGCGAGGAGGAGGTAGAGAGAGGGGAAGAGGAGATGGGGAAAGAATGGGAAAGGAGGAGACGGACAGAGGGAGGGAGGAGGAGGAAAAGGACGAATGGAATTCGAATAAATACATACCTGGGCGACACTGGGCACTCAGCTAGTAATTATTAATAGAACACGTTAAACATGAGGGGCATCAGTTGTGTATCATCTGTGAACGAAAGATAAACTCGAAACTAGAGGAAAACAGTGTTCGAAACTATGTTTTTACACATCTTGTGCACACAGTGTTAAACCGAAAGACACCAGAATACATTCTGAGGTTTTTTCCGAGTATTTTGGAATAAAGTACCCGTGGTAACTGGCAGATTCCTAAATTATGTTTGATTTCATAGCGTCATTTGAGATATCACAGACAGGCGCGGTTAGACGCACGTTGGTTAGAGAGGCCGTAGGGCATGAGGCCTGACGCAGGGGAGCATAAGCAGTGAGGAGGTTGCGTTAGGAGTCGCCGTTTGGCCATCTGACGACACGTCAGCTTCTGCTATGGGTGGAGTTAGGGGGAGGGCGGGGAAGAAGTAAACCGGCTGTCTTAAGGGCAGCACGTTGGCTGAAACGTTAATGCGACTGGTTTTCCCCCGGCAAGTGGCCGTTGCTGGCCAGTGCGTTGTGTGGGGATGCCCCATGGCACATGCACAGAGCCCGCCAATTATTTCACGGCCTCCAAATAAGTAAAATCCCTAAAATGATACAAAATAGACAATGGCACTGCATGGAAGCGACAAATGAGATAACGAAGCACACACAAACACTCACACTGTAAGTATATAAGTATTTTAGATATTGGCGATGAAAAATATATGTCTGAACTTGTTGCCTTCAGAAATCAATTACTTGTAAACACGTTAAGCGAGCTTAAAGAATTAAGAATCAACTAATAGCACTTGAAAACCGCTATGGGGAAACAGCTTCATAATATTTATTACATTAGTCGAACGTTAGTTATGAACCGGAAGGTTGATTCCGAGGATTCAAAAACGATTTTTAATGTAAAATAAATTGCATAATCTTACATTGATAACGGTATGGGGCTTACAGTCCGTGATTTATAAGCATAGTGTAGTATCGTCATAGTACGGCCCCTGACATCAACCTTCCAGGTTGCCTACATGGCTGCGACGAGGAGATCAGCGTGAATGGAATAGCTCTCGCACCCGCGTACCGAAGATACACGGTTGGATTTCATTGTGACTTCGTACAAGTACACACGATCAGTGAGTATGTAAATGATTTACAGTTGTAATTCTCTCCGACAAGTAAACAGTCTCTATATTTGACACAGGAACTTTACCGTCGCCTAGCAGATTATGCACACGTCAAGAGGTTGTAATTGCTATAATTAAACATTAATCAACCTGCCACATCTTCGTTACACCGCTTAACTGCTAAGGACACGGCACAGAATCATCCATCACGCACAGATAAGCAACGTTACAGGTTCCGATCACCAAAACACTCTCCGCACGCAAACACTCTAAAAGCATTTCAAAATATTTCAAATGTAATTCCCTTCTCGTTTGCATCACCAAATACGTACTTTTCAATAAATGTAAATCCTTAGTGTCTAAATACAAGTATTCATGGCCTCGTTGTTAGCAATATCATTTTCCAGCCATTGAAGTTTCAAAATTGCAGTGCTAGTTATTCTTAAGTAAATTTATGTCAAAGCAAAAACCTTTGAAAAATGTTCCATTTTGCATCCACAGTATACATTTGGTATTATTCAGATTGTTGTATTATGTCTCAATAAATATTACGTAACTGCATACCATGAAGAGATACAAGTGATTTTCATCTTTGCCTGTTTTTACCATAACATGTATCTTCAGGTTTGTTTTGGGGGATGTACTCCGGAATATGTTAAGTCATGTTTGCAGGGAACTTTATGTGTGTAAATGCGCTATTTTGTGAGATGTGCACAAGCTGTGGTTTCCGCAATTATTATTATGATCCGAGTAATCGGTATAGCGTAGGTTATGTCCCATTGGTGCAAAGTAAAAAGAAAGTGGAAATTTCTAATCTGTAAGGAGTACGATGACACGATATTAGCCGGCCGGTATGGCCGTGGGGTTCTAGGCGCTTCAGTCTGGAACCGCGTGACCGCTACGGTCGCAGGTTCGAATCGTGCCTCGGGCATGGATGTGTGTGATGTCCTTAGGTTAGTTAGGTTTAAGTAGTTCTAAGTTCTAAGGGACTGATGACCACAGATGTTAAGTCTCATAGTGCTCAGAGCCATTTGAACCATTTTTTCACACGATCTTATATTTACGTTCTGGAACTCGTCATTTTGTAACATTCTCGAATTTGTGAGTGGGCTTACTTACGCCCTCAATTATCTTCGGACAATACTTCGATCTGTTGGACTTACTTAGGTATGGTGTTCTTGGGACTTCTGTAATTTATTTACTTTGTATTTGTTTGTTCATTATTTGCGACATTAAGGATCGAAACAGGTTTTTCAAACACTCACCTGATAATAAGTTAATTCAGTACTGTTCTGGGTTAATTACACTGACGAACTAAGAAGGAATTGTGCGATATAAACGAAAGTTGGTAGACGTGGTTCTACATCTGAAACATTATGTCTGTTCAGATTTCATGCCAGTCGTGTAAGAGTGACGCAAGTAACACCGCTATAAGGATACAAATCAGGTTTGCTCTCAATGCAGGCTGTAGCAATCGTGAGCCTTCGTTACCTTTGAGATTGGATGTGGTGAGCTGACGTTAATCAACAAAGCCGTTAAGAAACTTCCTGGCAGATTAAAACTGTGTGCCGAGTTCGAGTCCCGGTTCGGCACAAAGTTTTAATCTGCCAGGAAGTTTCATATCAGCGCACACTCCGCTGCAGAGTGAAAATTTCATTCTAGAAACAAAACCGTTAAGGTTACAAAGACACCATTATCAACACCTCACTGAGTTTGAACGAGGTAGTGTAATAGGACTACAGGGAGTTGGACGTTCTTTCTGCGTCATTGCAGAAATACGTGGCAGAAACGTAGTCACTGTACTTGATTGCTGATAGCGGTGGTCACGAGAATGTACGGTAGCAAGAAGACTGGTCTCTGGACAGCCACGTGGCACGACCTTCAAGGAGGACCATAGTGTCCGGCGTATGGCTCTGGTGCATCGTCTTGCGTCTGCAGCAGAAATTTGAACAGTATTTGGCACCACAATGACACAACTAACTGTTGCAAATCGTTTACTTCAAGACAGCTCCGAGCAAGACTCCCTGTAGCATGCATTCCTCTCACCCGAAACCACTACCATTAGCAACTTTAGTGGTGTCAAGAGAGAGCGCATTTGAAAGCAAGAAAGAGATCTGTCCTGTTTTCTGATGGAAGCTGATTCAGCTTTGTGTTGGTTAGAACGAGGCCAACTGAGCGCCTGCAACCAAGCTGTCTGCGTGCTAGACACACTAGACCTACACCTAGAGTTATGGTCTGGGGGGCGATTTTGCACGGCAGCCGGAACACTCTCGTGGTTATCCCACACACCTTGACTGCAAATATTTACGCCAGTTCCGGCCGCAGTGGCTGTGCGGTTCTAGGCGCTGCAGTCTGGAACCGCGAGACCCCTAGGGTCGCAGGTTCGAATCCTGCCTCTGGCATGGATGTTTGTGATGTCCTTAGGTTAGTTAGGTTTAACTAGTTCTAAGTTCTAGGGGACTAATGACCTGAGAAGTTAAGTCCCATAGTGCTCAGAGCCATTTTTTACGCCAGTCTAGTGATAGGACGTGTTGCGCTACCATTCATGAACAGCACACCAGAGAGTGTTTTCCAACAGGATAACGCTCACCCATATATCACTGTTGTAGCTCAACGTACTCTACAGAGAGTCGACAAGTGCTTTGACCTACTCGATCACCAGATCTACTTCCAGCCGAACACATATGGGCCGTCATCGAACTACAGCTCCAGTGTTTTCCACAAACAGCATTAACCGTCCCCGCATCGACCAGCCAAGTGGAACAGGCATGGAACTCTATCCCACGAACTGACATCCGGCACCTGTACAACAAACACATGCATTCTTGCATCTTGCATTCAACATTCTGGCAGCTGCACTGCTTATTAATCTACCAACTTATCACATTTGCAATGTCGTATCTCGCGCTTACGTTAACCTATGATATTGCAATGTTAATCTCTTAAATATGTTACCTACATAAATTTATTCCCTAAATTTGAACTATTTTTGTATGTTGCAATTTTTTGTCCGTCAGTGTATATAGACACATCCTTGGTCAAAATTCCAGAGTTTACTTAGCATACAGTTTTCTAGTGACAGAATCCTACTAGGAGTAGTTTCTATGGAAAATTCGTTACATAATGCTCTTGTGTGAAGAGGCTGAAATTTTTATTTCATCACAGCCAGTTTCATTATGAACCTCTTTCTAAACGTTAGGAGCTACGAACAAATTTCGAACAACTAAAATTGGAAGGAATACATAGAAAATGGGTTGGGGAAGGCTAACCAAAGACTGTGGTGTATTGGCAGGACACTTAGAAAATGCAACAGATCTACTAAGGAGACTGATTGCACTACGCTTGTCCGTCCTTCTTGAGAATACTGCCGCGCGGTGTGTGATCCTTACCAGATAGGACTGACGGAGTACATCGAAAATGTGCAAAGAAATGCATCATGATTTGTATTATCGCGAAATTGGGGAGTGAGTGTCACTGAAATGATACAGGATTTGGGGTTGACATCATTACAACTAAGGCGTTTTTCGTTACTGCGGAATCTTCCCAAGAAATTCCAATTAGCAACTTTCTCTTCTGAATGCGAAAATATTTTGTTGACACCGACCGACACAGGGAGGAACGATCACCATGATAGAATATGGGAAATCAGAGCTTGTACGGAAAGATATAGGCGTTCCATCTTTCCGTGCGCCGTACGAGATTGGAATAATAGGGACTTGTGAACGTGTTTCGATGAACCCTCTGCCAGGAACTTAAACTTGATTTGCAGAGTATCCACGGCGACGTAGACGTAGACTTTCCTTGTTGTACCTCATGGATTTACACTGTCATCAGCGGCTCACAAGATTTTTATTTCCTATCTTTTAACAGTAGCTCCAGTTCCAAATTTTTTTCTAGTTTCCTGCACCGACTACTTACAGGTAATGATTGAATAACACCGTCGGTAGTCTGAAATCCCTTCTCGCTTCCCTCTCAATAGCCACTTCTCCTTCATTTCATTAGACTCGATGCACTGTAAAGTCAAATGAATGGGACCATCGCCAATGTTAGACGTCAACGTGCAACAACCAACCGCAGACGGCAGGTGGCAGCGTTAGCAGTAGAGGATATATAATGCGTGCCAGGTAACAATGCAGTCGTGTCGTAATGCGGAAACAGGGCGATATATCTGATGACCAAACGGGCATGTTTATTGGTTTTCCGCTTAAGTGTGATACATTCCTGGAAGGATTCAGTTAATAAATTAGTCGTGTGCTGCCCTGGGTAATGTATACTGTGCATGGCAAAATGGCTCCTTACAAAGCCGACGCTGAGGCAGCGGCGCTGCTCCACGAGCTATGGAAGACAGGGGTGAATGACGGCTGCGAAGATAGCAGGCGCCTTCCATCCTGACTGCTGCTCGGCTGTAATCTGGAAGCCGATATCGCAGCTGTACATCCACTGAGTGGCGGCAGGTGGCTGTTCGAAATGAATCACGTTTTATGCTCCATCGGATAGAAGGCCGTCGTCATGTACGGCGTGAAACGCCTGAAAGTAAACAGCCTGGCCGGAGGAAAGAGCATTATGCTCAGGAGAATGTTTTCGTGGCAGTTCTAGGTGATCTCGTCATTTTGAAAGACACATTGAATTTACGCATCTCTCTTTTGGGACCATGTCCACCCTTATATTCAGTTTGTCTTACCTCGGCATGACGGCATTTACTACCCGGACAGCTGCGCGGAGTGGCGGAGCTGTTAGAGGCGCCATGCACGGATTGCGCGGCCCCTCCCGCCAGAAGTTCGAGCCCCCCCTCGGGCATGTGTGTGTGTGTTGTTATTAGCATAAGTCAGTTTAAGTAGTGTGTAAGTTCATTTCAACTACCTGGACCCGGCAACGTGTTACACAGCTCTCAGTGTACGTGCATGGTTCGAAAAGCAACTGGATGAGTTTATCGTACTACCTTGGCAGCTAAGCTCCCCGGACTTAAGCCCAGTCGACAATCTGTGGGACACCTCGATCGGGCTGTTCGCGCCATGGATCCTCAACCGAGAAACCTAGCGCAGCTGGCTACGACACTGATGTAGGCATGGCTCCTCATCCCTGACGGTGCCTTCCAGAAGATGATTATCTCTCTTCTTGTATGTCTCGCAGCTGTCCGCGCTGTAATAAGGTGGTTAGTCATGCTTTTGAAAGATGGTCACACTAACGTGACATGACAGTGTAACTTTAGTTTGGTTTCTGTACAAGTTGTAAATAGCCATCCGCTCCCTGTATTTTAGCTCTGAAACCTTCAGAATTTTGAAGAGTGTAGGGTGTATACATTATCAATCAGTTTTCTAATATACGCCATAGGTTCAACAGAGCCTCTCGTTTTCTTGTATTTCTAGGGGAACAGAAACTGAACTTCTACTAGATTTTGCATTCTTCTGTAACTAATTACTATTAGCATTTTGCAACCACTGCTTTTTAAACTGATAGTTCGGTAGCAATCGCTACTATCAGCACCTTTCGCTTTGGAATTGGAATTATTACAATCCTCTTGAAGTCTGGAGGTATTTCACCTGTCTGACATACATTATGTGATCAAACGTATCCGGAAACCTGGCGGAAAATGACTTACAAGTTCGTGACGTTCTCCATCGTTAATGCTGAAATTCAATATTATGTTGTCCCACCCTTAGCCCTGATGACAACTTCCACTCTCGCAGTCATATGTTCAGTCAGGTGCTGCAAGGTTTCTTGGGGAATGGCAACTCATTCCTCACGGAGTGTTGCACTTAGGAGAGGTATCGATGTCGGTCGGTGAGGCCGGCACGAAGTCAGCGTTCCAAAATATCCCAGAGGCGATCTATAGGATTCAGGCCAGTCAATTACAGGGATGTTATTGTCGTGTAACCACTCCGCCACAGGTCGTGCATTATGAACAGGTACTCGATCATGTTGAAAGATGCAATAGCCATCTCCGAATTGCTCTTCAACAGTGGGAACCAAGAAGGTGCATAAAACATAAGTGTAGGTCTGTGCTCTGCTAGTGCCACACAAAACAACAAGGGGTGCAACCCCTCCATGGAAAACACTACGACGCAATAACACCACCGCCTCCGAATTTTACTGTTCGCGCTACACAGGCTGGCAGATGACGTTCACTGGGCATTTACCATACCGACACTTTGCCATCGTATCGCCACATTGTGTACCGTGGTCGTCACTCCACACAACGTTTTTCCACTGTTCAGTTGTCCAATTTTTACGCTCCTTACCCCAAGCGAGGCGTCGTTTGGCATTTACCGGCGTGATGTGTGGTTTATGAGCAGCTGCTCGACCATGAAATCCATGTTTTCTCACCTCTCGCCTAACTGTCATAGTACTTGCAGTGGATTCTGATGCAGTCTGGAATTCCTGTGTGATGGTCTTGATAGATGTCTGCCTACTAAACATTACGAACCTTATCAATTGTCGGCGGCCTCTGTCAGTCAACAGAGGAGATCGGCTTGTACGCTTTTGTGCTGTAGGTGTCCCTTCACGTTTCCACTTCACTATCACATCGGAAACAGGGACCTAGGGATATTTAGGAGAGTGGACATATCGCGTAAAGACGTATGACAGAAGTGACACCCAATCTCTTGACCACCTTCAAAGTCCGTGAGTTCCGCGGAGCGCCCCATTCTGCTCTCTCACGCTGTCTAATGACCGCTGAGGTCGCTGGTATGGAGTACCTGGCAGTAGGTGGCAGTGCAATGCACTTAATATGAGAAACGTATGTTTCTGGGGGTTCAAAAAATGGTTCAAATGGCTCTGAGCACTATGGGACTCAACTGCTGATGTCATTAGTCCCCTAGAACTTAGAACTAGTTAAACCTAACTAACCTAAGGACATCACGAACATCCATGCCCGAGGCAGGATTCGAACCTGCGACCGTAGCGGTCTTGCGGTTCCAGACTGCAGCGCATTTAACCGCTCGGCCACTTATGCCGGCTTTCTGGGGGTGTCCAGATACTTTTGATCACATAGTGTATTATAAACACCAGGTTTAATAGTTTTGTATTCAAAGAAATTCATCAGTTATGAGAGAATTTTGTCCTCTCCGGGGGTTTTGTCTCCACTTTTGACTTTCAACGATCTCTCAAAATCTTCTCACAGTATGACACTTCCCATTTTGTATTCATTTACTTATTTTTTGTTTCAGTGAAACTATCTACAAGTTCTTTTATCTTGTAAAACCCTTGTACATACCCATTTTGATCCCTAAGTTTACGTTCTTTCCTTAGTACTGGCTTTCCACCGGAGCTTAACTATTAATACTGCTGCTTTTCATTGGTTCCAATGATGTCTCTAATTTTACTATAGGCTAAACTAGTGTTTCGTTCTGTCATCCGTTCTTCTACAGTACATCGTTTATTATCTTATGGCTCCTTACCGACGATAAAAAGGTTTTAACAGCGTTAGTGAAAGAACAGTTAGTAGTCTTGGAGCAGCATTTCAAGAAATATTTAGCGAAGAATATTGATGATTTTGACGTATTTATTATCCGTTCGTGGATTCGAACCATCTTCTGAATAATTTACGTTTGAGCTTATAAATGGAACTGGCAGATATAAAAGCAAACAGAACACTGAAACCAATTTACCAAGTAGCTTTGCATACACTTTGATTACAAATAAACAGTGAAATCTGGCCATCCACGGCATGACAGTTAATGTCTTCCTATCATTTTCAACTACATTTTCGTGAAAACTTGGCTTCTCAACGTTGACTGAAATTAAAATATCAAAGAGAGAGTGAAAGAGAGAGAGGCTGAGATCCATCGATGAAGAAGTAAGGCTTCGTTTGTCAACAATTCCGCAACGAATCAGCTGTCTGTGTGCAGCTAAGCAGACTCAGATATGACTCTGAAGGTATGAGTAGAGTCATTTACTATGAATAGAAATTCGTATTTTCTACAGTGAATGAAAGTCAATAACTTTTTAATAAATGCATGAGTCTATTCATGATTTATAATAATAAAAATAGTAATAATAATTGATTTCATGAAGAAGTAATAATTCGTAATTATCGTACGATTCACATGATTTTGAGGGGATAGAAAGTTTGGTGTGCTATGTTGAATCTTGGCCCGTCTGGACGTACTGTGAGCAATAAGAGTTTACGGAACACTGATCTAAGGGACCCGGTAGCACTTTGGCAAGAAATTGTACGTATTTCTTACCCTGTAACATGTCTTCAATAAACTAATGACCAGTCACGTACCCTCCAATTATCCAACATCAAATGTTCACACTGTACTGCCTATATGGATCCACCTGCCTGTGCCAATGTACAATTTCGGCAACCCAAACATTCAAATTTCTGACATTCAGCTTTCCACGATTTGTAAAGATAGCTTCATTGGTGAAGAGAATTATGTGAAGGAATTCAGAACCGCATCAGAGGCGAGCGGCAGAACATTTTGCGTTTTTATTTATCTCGCTGGTTTATCTGCTTGTGGACTGACACTTAATATAGATGCAAGTTGTTAACGGCATATTGCGAACAACACTGGGCTTACGTATTCCAGAGGCACTCGCAATTCCTCTGAAGCTAACATGTGGGTTATGAGCAACAGCTGCCAGATCATATACTTCGTTAGCTCCATTCGCTGCAGGCTTGCTCCTTACCCTTTGCGTAGTACCCCACTTCACTTCCAACAACATTTTGCACATTCGTCAAATTGTCATTCTTCTCCGACACCATGAGTCGGGACAACATCGTGCACACAACTCAACTGCTCTCTTCACATTCCTTCTGCAGTCTCCGTACGAAAGTAGCATATCTCATTTCTTTTGGTTTGTGAAAGACTTTTTTTTTCAAACTAATCAGCACGTGACTCACGTGAAAGACACATACAAAAAGAAGGCTACTTACCCTCTGATCTCCTTTTATACAAGCGTTGTGGAGGTGTCGTTATTATCCGAATCAACATATTTCGTTACTTGGGTATGAAATCGTAAACTTCCGAGTAAGACAGCAGTCAGTTTCATGTTCAAAACAGATAAATTCTAATTTAGTACTAAATACTGTAATTACTCCGGAACTAGTAATCGGATTTTGAAGAGAGAGCCTTCGTTGAATTTATCGCTTTTAGGACTACGATATTACTATATTTTCTATTGACATGCGAGGTTCGTACCTATATCTCTGTATTTAATGTAGCTCGTAGTTTATCTGGATGAAAACAAAATTACATTCTCTTAAACAATTCCGGATATTATATATTGTTTCACCGCTGAAAAATTGCAATAGTGTATTACAATTTTACTATAGTCTCATTCTCCCTCTTGGCATATTCCCAGTTGCGTTCCTTCCGTCGAATCAGCGACCCTATATTTCTGACACCCTGTTAACAGTGTCAACACACTCCGCATCCCGAACTATTTCTGTCCACTTTCCTGCATGGCGTCCAACGATGTTGCCCAATTATTTCTTGCTGATCTCTAAATAGTCAAATTGCTCTTCTATGTGATTCCTTCTATATCGCTAATATGTTCTTGTGTCAGATGTCTTTACTCACATTCGCCACAAACGTAACATGGATATTATTTAATACAGTGTTAAGTGGACTAACATTTCTGAAACACCATATGTTCTTTACTACGTCTATTACTGCAGGGTGCGCTCAATAAGGAATTAGATACCAACACAGTTTTACTTGGTCAATTTGTGTTGAAAAAAAAAGCGCAGCTCGTTGTAGGACATCGTGGCATATTCCTACTTCAGCCCCTGTAGCATCATGGAGTTCCGATAGGTGGCGGCGCTATACGTAGCCTTCACCGTGGCCTCTGTAAGGGAGGGGCGTTCCAAGCAGAGAGCTGTCAGATCATCGTAGATATTCATAACAGCTTGCAGCATGTCTACCGAGATGTGTCACCGAAAGAAGTACTGTGTGTCGTTGGGCGTCTGTCATCATCGCAATTAGGTCGTACAAACCCGTCCGATCTCTAGAGTACTAGGCGGCCGTACACAGCTGTGACTCCAGCAGTGTTGTAACGTACAGGTTCGAGATGTTTGACCGATCACTATCAAACACTTCGTTGCATAACACGACTTCTCAGTTGGTATTGTTCACAGAGCTTAGTGTGCCTTAGTGTACTCTGCAGCCGAGTACTGTGCACCAGCGTGGTTAACCAGCAAGCACGTAAACAAGATGGACATCCAGTTCAACGCTGCTATGAGAACCATAATTGGATGCATATTGACTACCCGACTATATTGGCTTCCAACACTTACACATATAGCTCCACCCTCCCTGCGAAGACAGGGAGCTCTGATGAAGGAATACACAAGAATAATTAATAACCCCCTACTTCCTATCCATGAAAATGTCCCAACTTTGGAAAGAGCACGACTCCGCTCCAGAAATACCCCTTTAAAATTGGCACACCAACTGTCAGCTGCCAACTTCATCATGGATACTAAATGGCACGAGAGCTGGAGAGATAGTGCCTCCCCTGACAACCGTGAACTTATCTGTCCATCAGAGAAACCTAAGGGCTTTGAACTTCCACGACAGCTATGGAAAAGCCTAAACAGAATCCGAACAGGACATGGACTTTGTGCACACAATCTACACATGTGGGGAAAGCTTCTCAGTCCTAGCTGTGACTGTGGGGCACCTAATCAAACAATACAGCACATCGCCCAGGACTGTGAATAAGAGCCTACCGGGGTAGTCGGGCTGACTTCTTCAACGCCACACCGCCCTGCCTCTAATGGATCGCCAATTTGGACGTCAGAATTTGAAGACTTGCGTAACCCAAAATATCCGCTGTGATGTTACTTTTGTTTTTTTTATGTATTATATTTTATCTGAATATGTATCCTTCACTTACGTATTTTATAGTGTATTTTATCATGTAGCCGGCCGCGGTGGTCTAGCGGTTCTCGGCGCTCAGTCCGGAACCGCGCGACTGCTACAGTCGCAGGTTCGAATACAGCCTCGAGCATGGATGTGTGTGATGTCCTTAGGTTAGTTAGGTTTATGTAGTTCTAAGTTCTAGGGGAATGATGACCACAGATGTTTAGTCCCATAGTGCTCAGAGCCATTTGAACCATTTTTATCATATAATTTCATTACATAAGTGTAAACCATGTGTGTAGCGCCATACGCTAAATAAATAAATAAATACAGAACTTCATTGGACTGTTCTTCCTCATCCACCTTACAGTGCGGATCTCGCAGCTTCGAACTTCCATCTATTGGGCCCAATGAAGGATGCAATCGGCAGGAAGAAGTACGTGGATGACAGGGAGGTAGATGTTGCAGCAAGACGTTGGCTTCGACGTCGATCACGTAGAGTAGTACCATGCGGTCATACAGTCCGCCAAATAAGGTGGTATAAGGCCGTCGCATTGAACGGAGTCCGCAGCTCGTGGTCGTGCGGTAGCGTTCTCGCTTCCCACGCCCAGGTTCCCGGGTTCGATTCCCGGCGGGGTCAGCCGGCCGCGGTGGTCTCGCGGTTCTAGGCGTGCAGTCCGGAACCGCGCGACTGCTACGGTCGCAGGTTCGAATCCTGCCTCGGGCATGGATGTGTCTAACGTCCTTAGGTTAGTTAGGTTTAAGTAGTTCTAAGTTCTAGGGGACTGATGACCATAGATGTTGAGTCCCATAGTGCTCAGAGCCATTTGAACCATTTGAACCATTGAACGGAGATTACGTTGGAAAATGGGGTTCTGTAGCGAAAAGAGTGGAGAATAATATGATGTATGAGAAACCTGATTAAAACCAAAATGCTGCCAGGAAAAAAATTGTTGCATTACGTATTGAATACCGCTCGTACTATAAATAATAGTAATAATAACAATAATAATATAATAGTAATAATACGCAATGATCATGCAATGAAAACAAAACATAATTCTTAAAATTAATATTACGTAGTGCGCAAATAGAAATATTTACTTACATTGTTATTATCATTATTGTTCAAATGTTCAAATGTGTGTGAAATATTATGGGACTTAGCTGTTAAGGTCATCAGTCCATAAGCTTACACACTACATAACCTAAATTATCCTAAGGACCAACACACACACCCATGCCCGAGGGAGGACTCGAACCTCCGCCGGGACCAGCTGCACAGTCCATGACTGCAGCGCCCCTGACCGCTCGGCTAATCAAATGGTTCAAATGGCTCTGAGCACTATGGGACTTAACAGCTGTGGTCATCAGTCCCCTAGAACTTAGAACTACTTAAACCTAACTAACCTAAGGACATCACACACATCCATGCCCGAGGCAGTATTCGAACCTGTGACCGAAGCAGTCGCGCGGTTCCGGACGGCGCGCCTAGAACCGCGAGACCACCGCGGCCGGCGCTCGGCTAATCCCGCGCGGCTATTATCATTATTGTTATTATTAGTACGCAGTGTCATGCAAAGATAACAAAATGTAATTATTAATGTTAATATTATGTAATGACCATTTAGTACAGAAAATGTAATATTTACATACGAAGGATACCTGGTAAGTTGTGACAGAGGGCCTGTTTACTTTCCCATGTAAAATAAATACATCAATAAATAAAACAAATTATTTTCGAATTTGTACTCTATGTTCTTTGATCTGACTGGAACTACCTTATTGTAAATAAGTAAGCAGGGCAGTTGGTTTAGAGACAGCTGCTGGTCTGCGGCAGACTGCGAGACCAGGGCGCGCTGCGGAGGCCAGCCAGGAGGCCCCACGGCTCGCCGCAAGGAGGGAATACTGCATGAGGCTGCGCACCATCCCTAAGGTCGCAACAGCCATTAAAAATAATTTTCGGCTGCAGAAACTGCGTTCAATTTGCTTTAATGAGGCCCAGCCGGATGCTGGGCAGCGCGACGTAATGTGCACGCCCCTTCAAACGCGGCCGCGCCGCTGCTTCCTGTTTGCGTCGGAGCGTAGGCGCAAATGCGCACCACATAATGAAAAATACTTCACGCGCCAGGAAGAGGACGCTTGCTCGTCCACTTTCGCTTGCTTCCGCTTTACAGGTAACTTCTGTGCCGGAAAACTGAGTGTATACGAAATAGGCTGTCAACAGATGACTGTTTCCACAAGGGTTAGACGTCGCAATACTCTAGATGTCCATGTTTCGTTATAAGTTTTGACTTTGTAGAAAAAGGTATATAAGTAGATATACAGGGTGGTCAGAAAATATCTGAAACGCTTGTCGTGATGTTGTAGGGCAGATTGTACTGAGACATAAATGTTAAGAAAAAAATGCTATACGTTGCGCCGTTTACGAGTTATTTAGCATTGAAGTTAGCCAATAAGGTCGTTGCGCGCGCGAATTCAAGTTTCTGCTAACCAAACAAAGCACTCATTAGGTAACACCGCCCCTGGCAGGTCGCTTGAATGTGAGCGCGCGTCGCCCCGATTGGCTACATTCAGTGCTTAATAACTCGGAAACGGTGCAACGTATCGAATTTTTTCTTAACATTTATGTCACGGTGCAACCTGCCCTGCAACACCCCTACGAGCGTTTCAGGCATATTCCGAATACCCAGTCGCTTTTACGAATGATGGATGGATGAGAACAATAAAGCATGTCGCCGTAGTCTGCTTTGTTAGTGACAAAGTGTAAGCACAGCAGCGACAAAGGTGGGAACGAAGACAGAAGTTTAACTATCCAACAGTATAATACCAGTATTTATGTAAAGTATTTTATGGTAAAAGGAAAGCTGTCATCAACCTGAAGATTGCTTTGAAGTCAACAGGACTTTATTAGGTGGGCTCCTATTGGAGAAGTTACGTCCTTGCCTTTATTAGACGTTTTGAACTGACTCACTTAGCCATTTGCAGGGGGGCGTATAATGGAACGAGGGCTCAAAAATGCGATGCAGCTACTTATTTTTCATGTTAACCAATCATTGCCCGTGATGAAAGAAAAAATAGGTGACAGAAAAACTTTTCTCCCTGTGTTGGTCCATTACTTTTGGTCTGACTGGGCTCATCTTCAGTGGTACTGGAGGAAGCCACATTTTTGTTGCTTTGTTGGATAACTCTATTTCTGTGTCCTTCTAATTACCATAAAAACGAAACTACTGAATGAAATATTAGTTAATGTAGTACACACAAAACATGTTTTTAGATTCATCATAAATTGAGTGAATCTGTTACAAAATACCAGAGCGTGCCTGTATCTCCAACCGTTCAGTTCAATATCCTCAAGAGGATAAATGTTCAAACGTGTGTGAAATCTTATGGGATTTAACTGCTAAGGTTATCAGTCCCTAAGCTTACACTCTACTTAACCTACTTTATCCTAAGGACAAACACACACACCCATGCCCGAGGGAGGACTCGACCATCCGCCGGGATCAGCCGCTCAGTCCATGACTGCAGCGCCCCAAGAGGAGACAAATCACGTCGCCGTTCTCATTTTCATTTATTTCATAACAAATTAAAATTAGACGGTGACAGAGATAAAATGACTCAAGTGAGCAGCTAATCAATAATAATGGAGAGTTGAAGACAAAAAAAATTAAAACGTTACACCAAACCACGAGACTAAATTGGAATATTTATGTGTTAACCAGAACCCTGATGCGTGTATTTATTGTTTGAGAGGATACATAGCTGCAAGAGTTATAAAAACTTTAAATGACAGAAGCGAACGTACGCGCTCGTCCTGTTGCGACGTTAGCAGCAAGTGCGGTCGAGGAACCGCATGTTTTGACACCTGAGAGAGCACGTCGACCGAACCGACCAGTGCTCTGTGAACCAAGTGAGCCTTGCAGTATCATCTACATCTACATATACATCTACATGGGTACTCTGCGCCGCGGGGATTAGCCGAGCGGTCAGAGGCGTCTCAGCCATGGACTGTGCGGCTGGTCCCGGCGGAGGTTCGAGTCCTCCCTCGGGCATGGGTGCGTGTGTTGGTCCTTAGGATAATTTAGGTTAAGTAGTGTGTAAGCTTAGGGACTGATGACCATAGCAGTTAAGTCCAGTAAGATTTCACACACAAACATTTGGATACTCTGCAAATCACTTTTAAGTGCCTGGCAGAGGGTTCATCGAACCACCATAACAATTCTCTATTATTCCAATCTCTTATAGAGCGAGGAAAGAATGAACACATATATCTTTCGGTACAAGCTCTGATTTCCCTTATCTTATCTTGGTGATCGTTCCTCCCTATGTAGGTCAGTGTCAACAAAATATTTTCACATTCGGAGGAGAAAGTTGGTGATTGGAATTTCGTGAGAAGATTCTGTCTCAACGATAAACGCCTTTCTTTTATGATTTCAGCCCAAATCCTGTATCATTTCTGTGACACCCTCTTCCACATTTCGTGGTAGTACAAAACGTGGTGCCTTTCTTTGGGTTTTTCGATGTACTCCGTCAGTCCTATCTGGTAAGGATCCCACACCGCGTAGCAGTAATCTAAAAGAGGACGGACAAGCGTTTTGTAGGCAGTCTCCTTAGTAGATCTATTACATTTTCGAAGTGTCCTGCCAATAAAACACAGTCATTGGTTAGCCTTCCCCACAACATTTTCTATGTGTTCCTTCCAATTTAAATTGTTCGTAATTGTAATACCTAGGTATTTAGTTGAATTTACGGCTTTTGGGTTAGACTGATTTATCGTGTAACCGAAGTGTAACGAGTTTCTTTTAGCACTCATGTGGATGATCTCACACTTTTCGTTATTTAGGGTCAACTGCCACTTTTCGCACCATTCAGATATCTTTTCTAAATCGTTTTGCAGTTTGTTTTGGTCTTCTGATGACTTTATTAGTCGATAAACGACAGCGTCATCTGCAAACAACAGAAGACGGCTGCTCAGATTGTGTCCAGAATCGTTAATAAAGATAAGGAACACTACCTTGGGGAACGCCAGAAATCACTTCTGTTTTACTCGATGACTTTCCGTCAGTTACTACGAACTGTGACCTCTCTGAAAGGAAATCACAATTCCAGTCACATAACTGAGACGATATTCCATAAGCACGCAATTTCACTGCGAGCCGCTTGTGTGGTACAGTGTCAAAAGCCTTCAGCAAATCCAGAAATACGGAATCGATGAGAAATCCCTTGTCAATAGCACTCAACACGTCATATGAATAAAGAGCTAGTTGTGTTTCACAGGAACGATGTTTTCTAAACCCATGTTGACTGTATGTCAATAGATAGGACACACATTGAGCTTCAGTGATTGGCGAAGACTGAGTATGAGAAATACCACGACCGCAGGACAGCTGCCGGGTAAACGCTTGCTCTGGCCGCGTGATCTAGGCTATTGGAGGGGAACTTTGAGATGGAAACCGCCAAATAATAACTAAGACTAAACTGAATAAAATCCATGCACAGTGCATCCCTTTTAAGACAGTAGCAAATAAAGTGAATAATACAAAATGTATTACTTGATATGAAAAGGCTGAACTACGCTGTTCAGTCAGGTTAGTGTGTCAACATGTGTAAAGACTGAATAACCTTCTTTTTCAGAGCGAATCGCTGCGAGACGTACTGGAAGAGAGTGAATGAGGTCCTGGAAGATACCGACAAAGATGTGGAGCCATGAAAACTGCAGAGCCATGACCAGCTACACTACGTTTCTTGTGTGAAGATCCAAGGCACGAACAGCGCGATCCAAATGGTCCCACAGCTTCTCGACAGGGTTTAAATTCTAGGAGTTTGGTGGACAGGAGAGTACGGTAAATTCATCCTGGTGCTGTTAGAAGTTAGCTCGACTTTCATTCATTGTAATTGGTTCATTCCTGTAACTGTTCTCTGGTGGACCACTCTGATTCATATTCTCATCATTAAATCTTCCTCTCCACTTCTCTTCCTGATTTCTATTGCTGCTCTGATTCTGTTAGTTGGTTGTGCATCGTATTGTTCCTTGACTATAACCCGAAAGCTTTAGTTATGACACATTGCACGATTCATGGTATCTATAAAATTTAAGAGACTTCCAATGTACAAAATAGGACAATATATTAATTTCAACAGTTAAGTTGCAGGTAACCTCCTTCTTAATGCGGAAATTTTAGTGATTACCTCGCAACGACCTATCTAAATATATCATTTTCCTGAAACCCTGCTGACAGATCTCGTTCATAGTATATCCGCTCTCCCCCCTTGTACACCGGTCAGTTATGAAATTATGTTAGTAATTTACATTGCTTAGCTTGGGCCCAAAATCTATTTAAAAATATCTGTTGAGGTACATTAGATGAAGTGAGCGATTCAGCATACTGAACTGCTTATTACTGAGCAGGGCCTTCGAATAATATCTTTACAAATTCGATTTTACGTATGTATAATTCTTTCATGTCATGAAGAAAACAGTCTTTGCAGCCTGCAAAGTAACGCATAGCATCGTACTTCTTACATCACAAAAACTTTTGCAACCGGGTATATACATCGTAGGCCATCCCACATTTCTAGAATAATTGCACAACTCTGACTTCCTTATTCTGCTGTTCACTTTGCTAATTTAACTTTCATTCAAAGAAGCCAAATTTTCCTTTTCCTTTCTCAGATAGCCAGATGTGCCTTCCAGTTCACCCATCAACAAAACTTTTCCCTCCTCATCGTCAGCCACAATCTTCCTGTCCACCTCTGTCAGCGCTTGCCTTCTTTCTTCTTACCTTTTGTTACAAAACTGCTTGCCTGAGTCAAGTGAACCCCTCAATTCACTTGGAACTGTATCCACTCTGACAAGTAAATTCTCTTCTTCATCCCCAAACGTTACTCTTAAATCCTCATATTTTTAGTAGAAACCCTCAATTTTACTGCTCATTTTTCCCATATCATCTTTTAAACATCCCATATCACTTTTCGATGCACCTGTAGAAGTATCTGTTCCACCCATACAGGTCTTCAAAGAAAATCTCTGACTCATCAATGCACTAAACGTTTCTTTCACGGTCAAACCCACTAATTCTTCCTACCTGTGTGAGCCCTGAAACTCATTCCCACTGGCTATGGACTCAGAATCTCCAGATGTCTTCTCAATTTCCAGCACCATTGCTGTGGTTACCAAGAGCGCTGAAAATCACAAAATAAGGCGCCTACTGCCAACACTATTTTTGTGACTCCGACTCTTCTGCTGCGGTTGATGCTGTAATAGATTACTACGATGTAGTGAGATGTTCCATCATCGTGCATGTAGAATAAGTGAGGAAGTTAAAGTCAATTCGTGTGCTAGTGAAGCACAGGGAGAAGGGGTAGGGGAAAAACGTGAGGAGGCCATAGCGGATGCTACTTCCAGCTGACTCCGTGCTGCATCTCCCTACTGCTGGCTGCCTGCTCTGCGCTGGACAATCGTTGTACACCGTCACTACAGGCCACAGGGACATGTATCTTGCATATCGCTAAACTGGCTACATAGGCAATCTCGCTGCCTACCGAGTGATTTCACTGTGAGCTATCCCAGTTGAGCCCCCATATGAGACTTATTTTCGATCTCAACGTGCAATAATTACTCACAGACGGCAGGAGGCAGCAGTAGCAGTGTCGGGTATGTAAAGAGTGTAGGGAGGTCGTGGCAAACACTGGAATTGTTGTCGTAATGTGGTAATGGAGCTATTTCCCTGAAGTCGAAATTGGCGTAATCACTGCCTTTCGGACCAAGGTTGAAAGAATTTTCTAAATATCTAAGTTGGTAAACTCTTCGCATGATCCGTATTTCAAGAATAACTAAAATGGCAAATTGGCACTGTCCAGAACCTGCGCCAAGCAGTGGTGCACTACGGGCCGTAGGTGACAGGGATGAACGATGACGGCATAGATTTTTACAGGCAAATAGTCGTGTAATGGTTGAGCTACTGACTGTCCAGGAGATAGAGAGGCAACTAAGAGTATCTCGGCAAAGACCTTAGCGAACGTTGCTACATATGGGCCTCTGCAGTAAGGATCTTGTTCATGCAAACATGCTGACTGCTGTTCATCAGTGCCTATGGCTGGAACTTGCACGCCAATACAGCAGCTGCACGCCTACTGAGTAGCGACACGTGGCCTTTTCAGATTACTCACGTTTTATGCTTCGGCGTACGAAGGGCCGTTGCCGGGTAGGGGTGAAATATTCTGCAACAATAAACGGAGCGTTGTGAGCTGGGAAACGTTTCCGTGGCATTCTCTGGGTGACATCGTCAATCTGGAAGGCACAGCGTGTCATCACAAGTATGCATCTATGCTTGGCGACCATATCCACCATTACATACATTTTGTTTTTCCTCGGCACAGTGGCATCTACCAGCAGGGCCGTGCAACTTGTCACAAAGTTCCCAGCGTACTTGCATGCTTCTAACAGCACCAGAGCGAGTTTACCATACTCTCATGGCCACCGCCCTCCCACCCGCGAATCTTCGATCTGTGGGACAACCTCGATCGCGTTGTTCGTGCTACAGATCCTCACTCGAGAAACGTAGCGCAACTGGCCAGTACACTGGAGTTCCATGGCTCCACGTCTCTGTCAGTACATTACAGGACTTCTTTATCCCTTCATGAACGTCCTACAGCAGTCCGCACTGCAAAAGATGGTTATTCAGTCTTCGAACATATTCCCACTTTCAGGTACTGGACAGTGTACTTCAGCTTTTTCACTTCCACAAACTTACACCCGGCGCCTCTACAACACAACATATGTACGTCTGCGTGCTTGCAGTCAATATTCTGGAGGATACACTTGTTACTAATGTACCAGCGTTTCACATTTGCAACGGTTTTTCTCACACTTACATTAACCTGTGATCTTGCAATGTTAATCACCTAAATATGTTACCTTGAGAAATGCATTCCAGAAATTTCATTACTCTACATTAATAATTTTTGGGTGTTGCGATTTTTTCGATCTGTATATGTAACCATCTACCGCCAATCACTGATTTTTGTGTCAGGTGCTACCCTTGATTACTACAATGGTTTAGTGGCTGTGCCTTGGCAGTTGTTGTGTCTCTGGAGATACAAGTGTTTAAAGTGGCCGCTGTGGTAGTGTGGTTGTCACCAAGTTAGCTTCCATTCCCTTCACATCAATATGTATTTCACGGGAAAAAGTTCGTGTTCTCTGTATCTCTTGGAGCTTTTATGAATATTTTTGGGTGTTAACAAATGTTTTCGACTGTTCTAAAATATTCTGGAATGTTATACATGTTTGAACGTTGTAGAAAATTTCTGTTTCTTAAACGTTATCAGGCGTTCTGAAATGTTCTCTGTGTTCTGTGGCGAAGTGATTAGCGTAGTTCCTTATTTCAAATTGGAGTGCCCTTGAACACTTCAGATTTAATAGTACTAGAGAGTACCGTTGACCATTCGAGAGCGCTTTCTAGCGTAGCATACTAGCTACTGCAATTTTTGAATGTTTATTTTTGCTGAGATCTCGAATGCTCTGGTGTAATACGGTGTGTTTGCAGAAAATAAATGAAAATAAAAACCATGCACACAGCTTCCGTTTCAGGTAATGACAAATAAAGTGAGTAGGACAAAGTGTATAAGTGGAAGTGGAGAGGCCTAACTGCGCTGTCCAGTCACATAAATGTGGCCACTAGTCAAAAGCCTGAATAAACTACCTCTTCCAGCACGGGCTGCGAGACATGCAGGAAGAGAGTCAGTGAGGTCCTGGAAGGCGCCGGCAGTGATGTGAAGCCATGATGGCGCCAGTGGTGTCGCCAGCTGCGATAGGTTTCTCGGTTGAGGATCGAGGTGGGCCCATAAATTCTCCACTGGGTTTAAATACCGGGAGTCTGGTGGCCAGGGAAATATGGTTAACTCATCCAGGTAACATTCAAACAGCAGAAGTACACAGTAAGCTCTGTACAAGTTGCATCGTCCTGCTCGTAGATGCCAAATAGCATGTCGGGGTGGACATGGTCCTTAGGATAGATGCATACTTCTGTTGATCCATTGTGCATTACATAATGCCCAGATCATCCAGGGAAAGCCATGAAAACATGTCCTAGACAATAAATCTCTCTTCTTTGGAATGGATCCTTCCAACAATTGTTGCAGGGGGTTTGCTTTCACACGTTCCGCGCCGATTGAGCTTATAATGTAACTCATTCATAAAGGCCACTTTTAGCGAGTCTGTGGACGTCCAGTTTCAGTATTGGCGTGCAAATTCCGTCCTTCATCGCCGTTGAACAACAGTCAGCACAGGTGCATCAATCGTTTTGCTGCTCTGGGGCCACAGCAACGCTTGCTGAACAGTCATTGTGGAGACACTGTTGGTAGTTCGTTGGTTCATCTTGATCGTCAGTTATTCAAAAGTAGCACATCTCCTCACCTGTCGTTCACCCCTGTCCTCTATGGCCCATGTTGCACCACAGTTGTCTCAGCGCTGGTTTTGGATAGTGCCATCTTATCATCCATAGTATGGCGGAACACGAGCAGTTCACAAACATACCCGTTACGGAAATGCTTACACCCTTGACCCAAAAGCCAATGATCATACTCTTTTTAGCATAAGATAAATCGCTCCGTTTCCGCTATATGACAAAATAGCTGCACTGTTTCCCACGTCCCTGGACACAGCTTGTATACTCTCTACTGCTTGGGCTGCCACTGGAGTCTGTGAGTGCTTATTGCACCTTGACATCGAACACAGGGCGATGTAAAACAATTTAGGAACTATATGTTTGTGTGAAATACGTTGTATGTCAATGTGAGCGTGTAGTCGTCGTCATGACCAACAGGATGAAACATCCCCATTACAAGACTGTTGTAGTTTCCTACCGGTCCTAAAATGATAATGCTGGAAACTAGAATATGAAGATTTGATCATTACTTCAAGATAATATCCGTGCTTAAATTATTGGATCCACAGACTGCAGTAGGGCTGAACTTATAGTAACTCTGCTAACACGTCTTGAGGGGTGCCACTTTGAGCATGTGTATGTGTTTTTCAAAAGTATTGTTTACTCCAAAATTTCAGATATTGCACAAAACTTTGCATTGTATTGAGGACGTAGTGTGCCAGACTTCTTGCGAAAGCAGCAGTATTCCACTTCCTCGAAAAATAAATCCAAGCAACGTTACCGTAATTGGTGATTTAGCAGTGTGAAACCAAGACGAGTTAGGTAAATATTTTTGCTTTGAACGGCAGATGCATTCAATTTTCCCACAGCAGTTGGTGTGGGGGGGAGGCAAACTTCGTTATCGCTTGCAAACAGGACAACCTAAATTTAAAGCATTTTTATGAAGCATATCTAGCAACCGATTTATCATTCAATGAACTCACCACCCTCGTATATGAGAATTTCTGGAAAATCCCGCAGTATGGCTCTCTGATTGTTGATAAGGTTAGGAAAAAAGGGTGAAGGTCAATGAGGAAGAAACTTTGATGAGATTCTGCACACTATACCACAATGTAATTATGAGAGTACATTTTAGGCTACCCATAAATTCATATAAAGACGATGTGCCCTTTCTGACGGATGAAGCGGAAGCTAAATTTACGTTTACACGTCGACAGAAAAATCGAGACAATAATCGCATGATTTGAGGAATTAGATAGTCGTATCAAGACGGTAGCTGCAAATGGTGAATATCGGCTGAATCATATAAACCAGCAAAATGAGCAAGCAACGAACAAAAGGTTAACAGCACTGAATAGAATTATGAAGTCAGAAGCTACGAGAAATGAAGCTCAGCTGAAAGCAAGGTCGTAGAGGTGCAGTAACCCATTTATCTCAAACTGCGGTTCTTAAAACTGGGCCTGCTCGTGTGTGATCAGACTATCTGTGAAACTCTTAGACTCATAACAGAAAGTATTAAACAGTTCTTAGCCGTGGTGGTAGCAGATGGCGGTAGAGGAAGAGAGAAAGAGTAGGGTGAAGAAAATTAAAGATATAGTATCACCGATATCATATACCGTCAACGCGCTTGCGAATATCTATGGCGTATGGGATCAGTCGAGATGAGCCGTATATGCTCGGAACGCTACCAATGTGCTTAAGTAGGGAACCATACAAATTCGAGACAGGTAGTTTGTGCAGAAACCTGACTTTACGGAGCTACTATTCCTTAAACCTTCGAACCCCCGAAAGTACTGGCCAAAAGAGATGAAATCATAGGGTGAAATATTATATATGACTAATGCAATAGGTGAGATAACGGTCCAAAATTATTACACCACTGTTAAGCGGCAAATGCAGAGAAGGCCAATGGAATCAACACTCAGAAAAAAAGGCTGAACACAGTATCTGTGGAGCGTATATATTATGATCATTCCAACGAAATCCTAAACGTACTACTATTACTGACAGCATCAGCCACCGCAGTGAACACAGCTCATGTGACGAAACAATATCAATAGTTTTGGAGCTTAGAGAGAGTCACATTATTGAATAATAAAGGAGATGGTGGTCAGTGAACTGCATAGGCCCACTCATGAAACGTTCCGGAAAAGATGGGTCATAACACGCGATTTAAACGATTAATGGTAGGCAAATCTTGCTGACATGAGAATACAGGGTTATTACAAATGATTGAAGCGATTTCACAGCTCTACAATAACTTTATTATTTGAGATATTTTCACAATGCTTTGCACACACATACAAAAACTCAAAAAGTTTTTTTAGGCATTCACAAATGTTCGATATGTGCCCCTTTAGTGATTCGGCAGACATCAAGTCGATAATCAAGTTCCTCCCACACTCGGCGCAGCAAGTCCCCATCAATGAGTTCGAAAGCATCGTTGATGCGAGCTCGCAATTCTTGCACGTTTCTTGGTAGAGGAGGTTTAAACACTGAATCTTTCACATAACCCCACAGAAAGAAATCGCATGGGGTTAAGTCGGATGAGCGTGGAGGCCATGACATGAATTGCTGATCATGATCTCCACCACGACCGATCCATCGGTTTTCCAATCTCCTGTTTAAGAAATGCCGAACATCATGATGGAAGTGCGGTGGAGCACCATCCTGTTGAAAGATGAAGTCGGCGCTGTCGGTCTCCAGTTGTGGCATGAGCCAATATTCCAGCATGTCCAGATACACGTGTCCTGTAACGTTTTTTTCGCAGACTAAAAAGGGGCCGTAAACTTTAAACCGGGAGATTGCACAAAACACGTTAACTTTTGGTGAATTGCGAATTTGCTGCATAAATGCGTGAGGATTCTCTACCTACCAGATTCGCACATTGTGTCTGTTCACTTCACCATTAAGAAAAGATGTTGCTTCATCACTGAAAACAAGTTTCGCACTGAACGCATCCTCTTCAATGAGCTGTTGCAACCGCGCCGAAAATTCAAAGCGTTTGACTTTGTCATCGGGTGTCAGGGCTTGTAACAATTGTAAACGGTAAGGCTTCTGCTTTAGCTTTTTCCGTATGATTTTCCAAACCGTCGGCTGTGGTACGTTTAGCTCCCTGCTTGCTTTATTCGTCGACATCCGCGGGATACGCGGGAAACTTGCCCGCACGCGTTCAACCGTTTCTTCGCTCACTGCAGGCCGACCCGTTGATTTCCTCTTACAGAGGCATCCAGAAGCTTTAAACTGCGTATACCATCGCCGAATGGAGTTAGGAGTTGGTGGATCTTTTTTGAACTTCGTCCTGAAGTGTCGTTGCACTGTTGTGACTTGATGTGAGTGCATTTCAAGCACGACATACGCTTTCTCGGCTCCTGTCGCCATTTTGTCTCACTGCGCTCTCGAGCGCTGTGGCGGCAGAAATCTGAAGTGCGGCTTCAACCGAACAAAACTTTATGAGTTTCTCTACGTATCTGTAGTGTGTCGTGACCATTTGTCAATGAATGGAGCTACAGTGAATTTATGAAATCGCTTCAATCATTTGTAATAGCCCTGTACATGCGATCGGAGAAGGGTTCAAACATGTTTTAATGACCGTAGATGCATATTCCTAGTTCACCTCGGCATTTCTGTGAAGACAAAGACTATGAATGACACATTGCACGTGTTTGAACAATTGCTGCAGACAGAGATGAAATGGTGTCCTGACAACATGCATATTGATCACGGAACTGAACTGTACAACACGTATTTCAAGCTGGTGAAGGAGCAATAAGGAATAAACCGCTACTCAACAGTCTCACACATGAAAGCAGGTGTTGTCGAGTATCTGAAAAGAACTATTAAAATCCATATGGGGATGAGATTTAATCCTCATGCTTCATACACATGGCTACAAATTCTCCTGTATGTTGTTGGGGAATATAAACAATGAGGCAGCTGTCGCCAGCCGAACAACAACTGCAACAGGGAAGTGAGCGGTGCTGTGACAATTTTAGAGTTACAACTCATGATAGAATCATATAATTCCATCTTTGTGCTTTGATAATTTAGTTCTTGAATTCCTGCATGTTACTTTAATATTAAATACAGTGAAATTACGGAAGACATGTGCCGTAGAGTAATCACTAACTTCAGTGTTCGTTTGAAGGAAGTTAGGAAACGAAATGGTGGACATATCGAGCGTGTGCTGAGTTAGAACAAATCTCCATGGACGGCTCTTCATTGTAGTATATGTTCCTTTCAGAAAGTATTGACAATAAAGTTTATATTCAAAAACAAAATGGTAACACATTTCGTGCGCCACCCTGTACATACAGTTCCAGCATTTTTATTTATGTCAGACTGTAACCGATTTTGTGACATTTTACAAACATATAACCAGGAGTGAATTATCTACTCTCACCTGTATGCTCTGGTAGTTTGGTTTTTAGTCTCTGACTGTTAATTTAATATCTAGTAGACAAAGTTCTCACGTTTTCGTTGATGTCGGGAAGCGAGTGATTTTGTGGCATTTTACAGATTCCTGGCCAGGGGCGAATTATCTACTCTCACGTGACTGCTTTGGTAGTTTACTTTTTGAATGACTGCATGTTAGTTTAATATTTACTAGACTCACTTCTGGCGTTTCCGTTTGTGTCGGAAAGCAACGAGTTTTGTGAAATTTTAGTTTCTACCCAGGAACGAATTACTTAGTCTCACCTGTGTGTTTCGGCAGTTCAGTTTTTGAATCTCTGCGTGTTAACCTAATTTAGTAGACATTGTTCTTGTGTCTCCATCAGTGTTTACAACAGAGTTCCGCAGTATGTGTCGAGTTAGTCTGACCAACAGTTTCCAGGCTCTATCAGTGGCTGACAATGTCCTTCAGCCAAATGCACCCATTTGTACTGTTTCAAAGGAATCCTCTCAGCCTGCAAGATCTGGGCAGTCACAGAGGGTGAGAATTTTGGCGGTTAGGAACTTCAATGTTAGGCCCGTTATAGGTCTCCTTAGTGACATGGCTGCCAAGAAGGGACGAAAGCCATTGTGTATACCGTGTGCATACCAGGTGGAGTCATTCCAGACATGGAACAGGTCCTTCCAGATGCCATGAAGAGCACAGAGTGCAGTCAACTGCAGATGGTGGCTCATGGCGGTACCAAAGTTGTTGGTCGCTTTGGATAAGAAGAGATTCTCTCTGGTTTTGAGAGACTATTTGTAGTGGTTAAGGCTGCCAGTTTTGCATGCGAGATGAAAGCAGAGCCCATCACTTGCTGCATAGTCGAAAGGACCGTTTGCAGTCGTTTGATACAGAGCCCAGAGGAGGGTCTGCATCAATAGTTCGGACGATTCTCGGTCTCTGTATGCTGCAGATTCCTTGACTTGCGTCATAGGGTGGCAGGTTTCGGTTTCCGTAAAATGAGTCAGGAATCAATTACATGCAGTAAGTGGCTACTCAGGAAACGGTGGCTATGTAACATGGATTGGGTGGGTTTTAGTTTATAGTATTTCGGGAAACACAAAAAGGGCTTCAGTCACAAAGGGTGAAGGTCGAACACAGGAAGAACCTAGATCTAGGACCCATTGACGTAAAAGTTGTGAACTGTCGTTGCTGTGTTAGGAAAGTATCAGGGCTCAGAGCGATAATGTGAAGCACTGATGCTCGAATCGTTACAGGCACTGAAAGCGGACTAAACTCGGAGATAAGTTCAGTAAAATTTTTTACAACGGACCTAATCGTAATCAGAAATGATAGGCTAAATACAGTTTGCTGTGATGTGTTTGTTAGTGTTACATTTAGTTTGCTTGTAGCGAAATTGAAGTAGATAGTTCCTGTGAGTTAGTATGGGTGGGCGGTATTCTCGGCAACATGAATAAAACAATAATTGCATCCTTTTACCTACATCCCAACTGAGATGATACAATTATTGCTGAAAATATTAAAGAAAACTTGAGTCAGATTTCGAACACGTACCCGACTCAATCATTTATAGTTGGTGGTGACTTCAATTTACCCTCGATATGTTGGCGAATATAAACGGTTAAATCTGGAGGTAAGCATAAAACATAATCCGAAATTGTACTAAACGCATTCACTGAAAATTATTTCAAGCGGTTAGCTCATGAGCCCATTCGAATACTAAACGGTCCTAAAAATACAACTGACCTCTCAGCAACAAATAACCCCGAGTTAATAACGAGCATTAAAACTCAAAAATGTTCAAATGTGTGTGAAATCTTATGGGACTTAACTGCTAAGGTCATCAGTCCCTAAGCTTACACAGTACTTAACCTAAATTATCCTAAGGACAAACACACACACCCATGCCCGAGGGAAGACGCGAACCTCCGTCGGGACCAGCCGCTCAGTCCAGGACTGCAGCGCCTGAGGCCGCTCGGCTAATTCCGGCATTAAAACTGATACAGGGTTTACTGAACATAGGGTTGTCATAGCGAGATTGAGTTCCTTAACTCCTAAATCCACCAAAAACAAAAGAATAATGTACCTATTCGGAAAAAACAAATATAAATTCGCTTCACGCCTTCCTGAGGACAAGCTCCCCTCCTTCCAAACTTACAATACAAGGCAGAACAGATGTGGCTTGAATTTAAAGAAATAGTATCAACAACAATTGAGAGATACCACAGATAAATTAACAAACGACGTAGCTGATACCCCTCGGTACACAAAGCAAGTCAGGACACTGTTGCAGAAACAACAGAAAAAGTATGCCAAATTTAAACGAACGCAAAACTCCATGATTGGGGATCTTTTACGAAGCATGAAACTTAACGCGAGTTTCAAAGTGAGATGCTTATAACAGTTTCCACAACGAAACTTTTGTCGCGAAACGTGGCAGAAAACACAAAGAGATTCAGGTCATGTGTAAAGAGTGCTAGTGGCAATACACAATCAATACCTGCTCTGCGCGATAGCAATGTAAATACTGTCGATGACAGTGCTGCCAAATCCGAGTTACTAAACACAGCCTTCCGAAATTTCTTCACCAGAGAAGACGAAGTAAATATTCCAGAATTCGAAACAAAAAGAGCTGACATCATTAGCAGCTTAGAAGTAGATATTCTCAGAGTGGTCAAGCAACTTCTATCATTTAATAAAATGAAGTCTTCCGCTAAAGATTTTATGTGTCTTAGGTTCCTTTCAGAGTGTTCTGATGAAATAGCTCCATACTTAACAATCATATATAACAGCTCCCTCCACGAAAGATCCACTCCAAGAGTGGAAAGTTGCACAGGTCACGGCAATATTCAAGGAAGACTGTAGGAGTAATCGACTAAATTACAGGCCCATATCATTAGCGTCGATTTATAGAAAAATTTTGTAACATATATTTGTTCGAACATTATGAAATACCTCGAAGAGAACTATCTAGACACATAGTCAGCACGGACTTAGCAAACATCATTCTTGATAAACACAACTACCGCTATATTAACTCGAAGTGTTGAATGTTATCGACAAGGGATTTGAAACCGATTCAGTGTTGTCAGATGTCCAGAAGCCTTTTGATACCGTACCTCAAAAACGGCTTTTAATCAAATTGCTTGCATATGGAACACCGTCTCAGCTATGCGATTGGATTCGAGATTTCCTGTTTGACAGGTCACATTTCGTAGTAGCTGACAGGAAATCACTGAATGAAAGAGTAATGATTTATGGCGTTCCCAGTATAGTGCTATGGGCCCTCTGCTGCTCCTTATCTATGTAGACCATTTAGGAGACATTCTCAGCAACCGTCTTTGGTTGTTCGCATGTAATGCTGTCATCTATCGTCTAGGGAAGTCGTCAGAAGATCAAAGCCAATTGCATAACGAGTTAGGTAAGACATTTGTATGTTGCGAAAATTGGCAGTTGACCTTAAATAACGAAAGGTGTGAGGTCATCAAAATGAATGCTAAAAGGAATCCGTTAAACTTCGGTTACACGATAAAGCAAACAAATCTCACGATCGTACATTCAAATAAATTCTTAGGAAACACAATTATGAACAACTTAAATTCGACAGAACACAAAGACCGTATGGAAAATGTTGTGGGGAAGGCAGATCAAAACAGCGGTTTACTGGTAGAACGCTTAGGAGATGCAACAGATCTACTAAAGATCTACTAAAGATCTTCGACGGTACTGCTGCGCGGTGAGGGATCCTTACCAGATAGGACTAACGGAGAACATCGACGATGATCAGAGAAGGGATGCACGCTTTGTATTAACGAGAAATAGGTGAGAGAGTGTCATGGGTAGGACACAAGATTTGATGTAGACATAATTAAAATAAAGGCGTATCTCGTTGCAGCGGGATCTTCTTACGAAATTTCTATCACCAATTTTCTCCTCCGTATGCGAAAACACTTTGTTGACGCCAACGCAAATAGGGAGAAACGCTTATCAGAATAAAATAAAAGAAATCAGATCTCGCACGGCAAGATATAAGTCCTCGTTTTCTTTCCGCGTTGTTCGAGAGTGAAATAATTGAGAATTAGTGTGAAGGTGGTTCAATGAACACTATTCGAGGCACTGAAGTATGATTTGCATAGTAGCCATTTAGATGTAGATGTAGAAGAGCTGAACTTTGTACGATGAAGAGGTTAGCCATTGATGTATGTGACAATGCACTTGTAAATTCAATCGTATTAGGATACTGTATCAATGCAAGTAAAAGTTGAATGTAGGTGATTTGTTGCATGTTTCGAAATACAAAGCCACGTTTGCGTAGTCTTACCTACCCAAGCAGTCACCGTCGATAATTACAGTGTCGATATTAGAGAGGAAAAAACGGAAGAACTTACTTCTTAAAGAAGACATCGCAGGAATTTTTTATACAGAGGAAATACAGAAAAGTTCTTCACTGGACGTGTTTCTCATAGAGCGTATCATAAAGTTTCGTGGAAACAGGGCTTTAATCAAATGACTTGGCTTTTCAGCACTACGAAGTTCATCACAGGTGGTGGTGGTACTCTCAATAAACTGCCAGTTGAACTTTATATCCCGAGATTACATTTCTGTAGACCTGGAACGAAACTGAAAAAGCGTCTTACTTGTGGTGGAAAAGAAGTAAAGTACTTCATGAGGCCTGCCAGGAGCGTGATTTAACGTATCCTGCATATCAAGGTTATCCAGAACGTCACGCAGCAAATAGGAGTTTAGCCGATGAAGCCAAGCAAGTACATCAAAGAAGGGACATAGGCATAGGACACTGTAATGTGACATTTGCAGTTGATAGAGCAACGCGTATCAGATTCAGACTGCTGGAATATATTTCAAACAAGTTATGAACGCAGCTCATCATGCACTAAAGAAGAAGAAGCCTACGTGGAGTTTAAAAAACTGTATTCACTTTCGATAGTGGCTGCAAAATGCGTCTTGAAGAAGAACAGGAAAAGAATAAGAAGAAACCACGTTAAAACACCTGGGGTACTGCTGATACTTAAGACTTCTGGTGGAATTATTCCCTTCCTAATTCTAAAGTCAACTGGCTATCGGAAATTTGGTCGCTGGTTGGACAAGCTGCTCCAATAACCTGAACAGAGAAGAAGGCACAAAACGCTTAGGCGCAACTACAGGAATCTATAAGGTGTAATAGGATGAAGGAGGCCGTTGCCTCTGGTAAAAGGCTATATTTAAATCCATACAAGGAAGGGCTTGGACTAGTTACTAAACAAATGTCCCTTAACTATACTGACCAGCAGACCGCTTACCAATACCGATCTGCTTAAATTCGGCTAGAAAACCAAAACAGCGAGATTTCAAAGTGTGTTTATGCCGAATACTTTGGTGAAGGTTATTTGGAAATGCAAATAATGTGGGATCGCATACTCTGGCGTTGCAGGAATGTATGGAACGCACTGAGTTGTGTATGTTAAAAGAAAACAGAACATAAGTGCTGTTAACTTGCGGGAGGAATTGTGCAACTAATTCACCAAGAGCTGTGCGTTCTACGATTTAAAACGGTACGAAGACATTGATTCGTACCTCTGTGCTCATTTCTGTATAAAATTCTCAAGATGAATGCTTAAGAATAGCACCACGTACATGACCATGTCACCTGAGACAAAGATGTGAAGTCATACACTCAGACCTTAAAAGAGTGCCCGTCTTGTATAAAGTGAAAATTACTTTCCACCAACAAATCCGAGAAAGAGTGAGTGGAGTATTGGGTTAACCACGTGGAACCTTTAACAGCATTCCAAGCATCAGCTTGGCAAACAATGAACTTCTTCTAGGACGTCTTAAACTTATGAAAATTTCTCCTGTATCACATGCCATTGATGTTCTCAATGCAGTTATGTATAAAAGATCTGTAAAAGAAATTCGTATATAAGCAAAATTAATATGTTTAAAACAGTGAAAAAACGACAAAATGAACTATAGTTTAGCCTGTAAGGTTCAATAGGATCAATAGTCAGTTCCTCTAGAAGTCATATTTGTTAAAGACAGTACTAAATGGGCGTTCGCAGCGTTCTTACCTATATTCACTTCACCCAAACAGTCTGGAACAGTACAGAGTGCCAAGATTCGACGGACTGCTGCCTGTTTAACCCGCAGTTACCACAGAAAGTGAAAAGGTGAAAGTGGTGGGATGATGGTTGACTACAATATGTTGAATTGTTGCCATCATACCGGATCTACTATCATAATTACAACATCGTTTATGTCAAAGGTCGTAAAAAAGTTTTGTAGCTTCATAACATTTTCCGATGTGTCAAAATAAGGAAGTGTAAAGGTTATAACTGCCAAGCTATTCAGAGATTACATTTG